>NW_016811667.1:997789-1039762 GCF_001698545.2 Rhinopithecus bieti
TGAGTGCTTTACTTCCAACTATGTGGTCAATTTTGGAATAAGTGTGATGTGGTGCTGAGAAGAATGTATATTCTGTTGCTACAGGGTGGAGAGTTCTGTAGATGTTTATTAGGTCCGCTTGGTGCATAGTTGACTTCAGTTCCTGGATATCCTTGTTATCTTTCTGTCTCGTTGATCTGTCTAATGTTGACAGTGGGGTGTTAAAATTTCCCGTTATTATTATATGGAGTCTAAGTATCTTTCTTAGTCTCTAAGGACATGCTTTATGAATCTGGGTGCTCCTGTATTGGGTGCATATATATTTAGGATAGTTAGCTCTTCCTGATGAATTGATCCCTTTACCATTATGTAATGGCCTTGTCTCTTTTGATCTTTGATGGTTTAAAGTCTGTTTTATCAGAGACTAGGATTGCAACCCCTGCTTTTTTTTTGTTTTCCATTTGCTTGGTAGATCTTCCTCCATCCCTTTATTTTGATCCTATGTGTGTCTCTGCATGTGAGATGGGTCTCCTGAATACAGCAAACTGATGGGTCTTGACTCTTTATCCAGTTTGCCAGTCTGTGTCTTTTAATTGGATTATTCCATTTACATTTAAGGTTAATGTTGTTCTGTGTGAACTTGATCCTCTCATTATGATATTAGCTGGTTATTTTGCTCGTTAGTTGATGCAGTTTCTTCCTAGCATCAATGAACTTTACATTTTGAAATGTTTTTGCAATGGCTGGTACCTGTTTTTCCTTTCCATGTTTAGTGCTTCCTTCAGGATCTCTTGTAGGGCAGGCCTGGTGGTGACAAAATCTCTAAGCATTTGCTTGTCTCTAAAGGATTTTATTTTGCCTTCACTTATGAAACTTTGGGTGGATATGAAATTCTGCATTCAAAATTCTTTTCTTTAAGAATGTTGAATATTGGCCCCCACTCTCTTCTGGCTTGGAGAGTTTCTGCTGAGAGATCTGCTGTTAGTCTGATGGCCTTCCCTTTGTGGGTAACCTGACCTTTCTCTCTGGCTGCCCTTAACATTTTTTCCTTCATTTCAACTTTGGTGAATCTGACAATTATGTGTGTTGGAGTTGCTCTTCTCAAGGAGCATCTTTGTGGTGTTCTCTGTATTTCCTGAATTTGAATGTTGGCCTGCCTTGCTAGGTTGGGAAAGTTCTCCTGGATGACATCCTGAAGAGTGTTTTCCAACTTGGGTCCATTTTCTCTGTCACTTTCAGGCACACCAATCAGACGTAGATTTGGTCTTTTCATATAATCCCATATTTCTTAGAGACTTTGTTCATTTCTTTTTACTGTTTTCTCTACACTTCTCTTCTCACTTCATTTCATTCATTTGATCTTGTATCGCTGATTCTCTTTCTTCCGGTTGATTGAGTTGGTTACTGAAGCTTGTGCATTTGTCATGTAGTTCTTGTATTATGATTTTCATCTCTATCATTTCTTTAAGGACTTCTCTACATTGGCTATTCTGTTTAGCCATTTGTCAAATCCTTTTTCAAGGTTTTTAGTTTCTTTGTGCTGGTTTTGTAGTCCTCCTTTAGCTCTGAGAAGTTTGATCGACTGAAGCCTTCTTCTCTCAACTCATCAAAATCATTCTCCATCCAGCTTTGTTCCATTGGTGGCAATGAGCTGCATTCCTTTGGAGGAGGAGATACTCTCTGATTGTTTGAATTTCCAGCTTTTTTGCACTGTTTCTTCCCCATCTTTGTGGTTTTATCTGCCTTTGGTCTTTGATGATGGTGATGTATGGTGGAGTTTTGGTGTGGGTGTCCTTTCTGTTTGTTAGTTTTCCTTCTAACAGTCAGGACCCTCAGCTGCAGGTCTGTTGGAGCTTGCTTGAGGTCCACTCCAGACCCTGTTTGCCTGGGTATCAGCAGCGGAGGCTGCAGAAGATAGAATATTGCTGAACAGCAAGTGTTGCTGTCTGATTCTTGCTCTGGAAGCTTCGTTTCAAGGGTGTACCCAGCCGTGTGAGGTGTGAGGTTCAGTCTGCACCTAGTGGTGGATGTCTCCCAGCTAGGCCACTCAGGAGTCAGGGACCCACCTTAGCAGGCAGCCTGTCCGTTCTCAGATCTCAACCTCCATGCTGGGAAATCCACTGCTCTCTTCAAAGGTGTCAGACAGGGACATTTACCTCTGCTGAGGTTTCTGCTGCTTTTTGTTTAGCCATGCCCTGTCCCCAGAGGTGCAGTCTACAGAGGCAGGCAGGCCTCTTTGAGCTGTGGTGGGCTCCACCCAATTCAAGCTTCCAGGCCGCTTTTTTTTTTACCTACTTAAGCCTCAGCAATGGCGGGAGCCCCTCACCCAGCCTCACCGGCACCTTGCAGTTAGATCTCAGACTGCTGTGCTAGCAATGAGGGAGGCTCCGTGGGCGTGGGACCCTCCGCACCAGGTGTGGGATATAATCTCCTGGTGTGCCATTTGCTAAGAGCCTTGGTTATGTGCAATATTAGGGTGGGAGTTACCTGATTTTCCAGGTGTTGTGTGTCTCAATTTCCTTTGGCTAGGAAAAGGAATTCCCTTCCCCCTTGTGCTTCCCAGGTGAGGCGATGCCTCGCCCTGCTTCAGCTCTCACTGGTTGGGCTACACCTGCGGACCAGCACCAACTGTCCAACATGCCCCAGTGAGATGAACCCGGTACCTCAGTTGAAAATGCAGAAATCGCCCGTCTTCTGTGTCGCTCACGCTGAGAGCTGGAGGCTGGAGCTGTTCCTATTCGGCCATCTTGGGCGCGCCCCTGGAGTTGAATCTTTGAATAGACCAATAGCTGGTTCCAAAATTGAGGCAATAATTACGTAGCCTACCAACCAGAAAAAGTCCAGGATCAGATGGATTCACAGCCGAATTCTACCAGAGGTACAAAGAGGAGCTGGTACCATTCCTTCTGAAACTATTCCAATCAATAGAAAAAGAGAGAATCTTCCCTAACTCATTTTATGAGGCCAGTGTCATCCTGATACCTAAGCCTGGCAGAGACACAACAAAAAAATAAGAATTATAGGCCAATATCCCTGATAAACATTGAAGTAAAAATCCTCAACAAAATACTGGCAAACTGAATTCAGCAGCACATCAAAAAGCTTATCCACCATGATCAAGTTGGCTTCATCCCTGGGATGCAAGGCTGGTTCAACATATGCAAATGAATAAACATAATTCATCACATAAACAGAACCAATGACAAAAACCACATGGTTATCTCAATAGATGCAGAAAAGGCCTTTGACAAAATCAACAGCCCTTCATGCTAAAAATTCTCAATAAAGTAGATATTGATGGAGCATATCTCAAAATAATAAGAGCTGATTATTACAAACACACAGCCAATAGCATACTGAATGGGCAAAATCTTGTAGCATTCCCTTTGAAAACTGAGACAAGAAAAGGATGCCCTCTCTCACCGCTCCTATTCATCATAGTATTGGAAGTTCTGGCTAGGGCAATCTTTCTTTCTTTTAAGGTGTCTTTTTCTAATTTTAATTTTAATATGTGTTTCTTTCTTTCAATATGATGTATCATTTTTTTCCCTATGATAAGCCATTGTGGCATATCTAGTATGAATCCAACTTGATCATAGTGAATATTCTTTTCAGTGTGTTGTTGAATTTGCTTTGCTAGTGTCTTTTGAGGATTTTTATGTTGATATTTATTAGATATATTGGTCTGTAGTTTGTATGTATGTGTGTGTTCTTGTTTGGTTTTGGAATCAGGTTATGCTAACCTTGCAAAATTAGTTTGGAAATATTTTTTCTTTTAACTTCTGGAATAGTTTGAGAAGAGTTAATATTAATTCTTCTTTAAATGTTTGGCAGAATTCTGTAGTTAAGCTGTCATATTCTGGGCTTTCTTTTAATACAATAGCTTTCTGTACTGATTTAATTTTCTCACTCTATATTTTTCTGTTATATTTTCTATTTCCTCATAATTTAATATTAGAAGGTTGTATGTCTCTGGAAATTTATCCAATTATTCTTTTATTAAATTTAGTTACATATAGTTGTTCATAACAGTTTCTTGTGATCCTTTGTATTTCTTTAATATCATCTGAAATGTCTCTTTTTTTACCTGTGATTTTATTTATTTGAGTCTTCTCACTTTTACTTCAGTATTCTTGCTAAAAGTTCATCAATTTTCTTTTTTCTTTTCAAATACCAACTCTTTTTTTTTATGTTTTGAATTACTTCTCAGTCTCTATTGCATTTATTTCTGTGCTGAGGTTTATTATTTTCTTCTTTCTATTAATTTTGATTTTATTATTTCTTGCTTTTACAGAAGTGAGGGTTATCATTTAGTTACAATTTTAGGTTAAACTTAAGAACGAATCAATATTAAATTAATTTTTGTTTTTACTTCTACCAGCAGTTCAAAGTGTACTAAAGATAAAAAAATCAATCATCCAAAGTTCAAAGTCTTAGTACATAATTGGTGAGGAGCTTGCACTTTGGTTTACAAAATCTTGAGATTCTTAGCTNTCTATTAAGATTGATTTTATTATTTCTTGCTTTTACAGAAGTGAGGGTTATCATTTAGTTACAATTTTAGGTTAAACTTAAGAACGAATCAATATTAAATTAATTTTGTTTTACTTCTACCAGCAGTTCAAAGTGTACTAAAGATAAAAAAATCAATCATCCAAAGTTCAAAGTCTTAGTACATAATTGGTGAGGAGCTTGCACTTTGGTTTACAAAATCTTGAGATTCTTAGCTTTCAACTGCGTTTTCAAAGAGCCCATCAATGGATCTCTTCATCATCCTGGTGATTTGTCTTTCTTGTCTGATTCTTCTTTCTCTGTGGAACCGAAGCTATGCCAAAGGGAAGCTTCCACCTGGCCCAACTCCTCTCCCCATTATTGGAAATATTCTACAGTTAAAGACTAAGAACCTCAGCAAATCCATAAGCGTGGTAAGTATGACTAATTTTCCTTCAGTTTTCTGCAGTGAGTAAGTCACATATCCCCATAACTAAGCAATATATGTCCCCAGATACCAAGTTTTAAAGAGATGCCTTTATAGAGATGTATCCATTAGACACCCAGATATGCCTTTATAATGTAGACATATAGAAGAACATGCAATCGGTACATCCAAAAGAAATGAAGAAATCAGCACGTTTGAGGCAAATAAGTGTTTACTCCAGAATGGATGTTTCAACTGGAAAGCAATTATAGACTGTATCACCTAAGAGAAATGTTGGAGATAAATGCTTGGTGCCACGAAGTGAAACTAGCACTCAGGCAAAAGTTTTCTCAGCAAGGCAATTTACTTCTTCAGAAGGGTGCTGCCTGCATCAATCATGATCACAAGAATATACTGAACAAAGGAGAGAAGGAGGTTTTATCTCTACCACATAGTCTCTACCTCTGTGTCACTCACCCCATGGACTGCGGTCAGACCACACAATCTAAGCTGACCTGATTAGCTATTTGTGAATATTCTCTTAAATAAGGAAGGCAAGGGAGATGTGAATTACAGTGGTGGGCCATGAAGTTTCAAACGGTTGAATGGGTGCAGAGTGGGTAACTAAGTAAACAGAGGTGAGTTATTGATTAGAGCTGACGGGAAAGTAACTATGGGCAAGGAGCCATGGAGAACAAAGTTGAGTTTGAGAACAAAGAACAAGGAAGTTAACAGGCTAAACCTTTGAAGAGAAATTCATTTTATGCAAGGAATATGGGGGCTTCCATTTATATAGGAACTCGTTTCAATTATATAAATTGTCAGATTTCTTTATTGGTAGATTAAACAAATAATGCATCATCATTCATTAGTACAAGAGTGCATTTGCATATTTGAATCAGATATAACTTATATACGAAGTTTTCTTGTATTGTATATTGTTGAGAGCCCAGTTGTTTGTGAAGAAAATGTTTTTCACAATTCCTTATTGATGTCAAAGTTTATCAGCAGTTCAACACGGCAGCAGTTGCTCAAGGTGTGAGTCATTCCTGCCACCAGTGGAACATTGCCAAGATCATTGATCCATGTTATGATTGTTGACATTGCCAGGAGCAGAAATTCTTTGTCGATATTGTAATCCAGGTTGCTTTAACTCTTCTTTGGTAAATGCTAGTGAAAATGGAACAGCTTTTAGTTTTTTAAATAAGCACTGATTTACAGTGTCACAACACCACATTTTCATAAAGCATATATGAATTGAAATCAAGGGAATTACTAAGGGTTCAGATCTTTCATATTTCATACTGTAGTTCTCAATAAATGAGTCAGTAACTTCTCTACTCCAAGTTGTTTCCATATCAGTTGCTCTCTAAAGCCTGAAGGAATGATCTGGAATCTGTCTTTCTCTTAAGGAAGCCAGTTACTGGAATACTGCTTCTGGAAGCTCATTCTTCCTATGCCTTGGCTTTGAATTTAAAGAGATTGTGTCTGCACCCCAGCTCATCTATTGTTGATTTAAATTCACAGATTTAAGCAGGATTAAAACCTCTCTTCGCTTTAATTTCCATTTCTGGAAGATGTAAATAAAAAAGATTTTGCACAGGTTACTTAAGTATACCACATTTTCTAGAAGTAATTAAATACCTCCTTTCATGGTGCAAGGTGGTATTTTCTTTCAATGGCGAAAGAAAATTTAAAGTGACCCTATCATTAAGGACTTACAGTTTAGAGGATAGGAATATATTTATGAAACAATAATGCAAGTAAAGGTATGATTACAAACTGTGTAACAGGGACATGGTAGAAAGAGACCATGTAATTTCAAGGGACTAACCAGTTAGAGGAGCATTCAGCAAAGGGTTCTCTGAGGAAGTGAAGTTGGAGCTGATAATCATAAGAGTGATTAGGAATGAAACATATCAAATATCGACATAACCCAATTTCACGTGTTTTCAATCTGGGGGAGAATTGCTTCTGTCGATGAAAAGAGTCAAACTGCAAAATACTTGAAGAGATTTATTCTGAGCAAATGTGAATGACTATGACCCACGACACAGCCGTCAGGAGACCCCAAGAATATGTGCCCATGGTGGTCAGGGCAGTTTGGTTTTATACATTTATATGTTTGAGTATGTACACATGAGACTCCTGTCAATACATTTAAGATATACATTGGTTTGGCCCAGAAAGGTGGGACAACTCGAAGAAGTGGGAGAGGGGGTGCTTCCAGGATATCCAGAGTTTAACATTTTCTGATTGACAATTGATTGAAAGAGTTATTGTTAATAGAGAGGAATGTCTGGGTTATGATAAGAGTTGTGGGGACCAAAGTTTTATCATGCGGATGAAGCTTCCAGGCAGCAGTCTTCAGAGAGAATAGATTGTAATTGTTTCTTATTAGAGTTAAGATCTGTGTTAATGTTAAATGCTGGTCAGCTTTTCCTGAATTCCAAAAGGGAAGAGGACATAATGAGGCATATTCAATGCCCCCTTCCCATGATGGCATGAATCAGTTTTTCAGGTTAAATTTGGAGGGACCTGGCCTAGAGGAGGAAGTCTGTTTAAATTGCTGGTGGTAAGGGAGTGGGGCCAGCTGGTGGGGAGAGGGATGCTTTGAATTTTGTTTTTGTTTATACGTCTCTCCCTAAGACCCTGAAAAGAGGACAAAAGTGTTTGTAGTTCAGAGAGTAAGTAAGAATATGGTACAAACTGAGAGTAGAGACGGAAGCAGGGGACAGGACATGCAGGCATGGGTGTAAAGAACACTTGTTTCTGTCATAAGATCAATATGGGCCGAGCCTAGTGGCTCACACCTGTAATCCCAGCACTTTGGGAAGTGGAGGCAGGAGGATCATCTGAGGTCGGGAGTTCGAGACCAGCCTGACCAACATGGAGAAACCCCGCCTCCGCTAAAAGTACAAAATTAGCAGGGTATGGTGGCACATACCTGTAATCCCAGCTACTTGGGAGACTGAGGCAGGAGAATCGCTTGAACTCGGGGGGTGGAGGTTGTGGTGAGCCAAGATCCCACCATTGCAGTCCAGCCTGGGCAACAAGAGTGAAACTCTGTCTCAAAAAAAAAGGAAAGAAAAAAAGAGCAATGTGATACTATTAACATGCTTAAAGGATAGTCAGGTTAACATCTTCCTTGTGAAAAGGTCACTATAGTTTGTAGACTGAATTTTTAGGTCAGCAAAAAAACTTCTACAATAGAGAAGTTGAAAGACTGTAAGTCCTATATCATTTAGGATACCACATAAGCTGATACTACAGAAAGATGATGCTGAAAGAAGATAGGAGATTATTTCTATCTCACATAAGAAACTCTAGGTGCTTACTGTCAACTTGCTTCTCCTTCATGATGTCATTCAGAGAATGAGTTTTTTGTGTTTTTTTTTTTTTAATCTTCGTAGTTTTAGTATCTTCTGCCTCTAGACTGTTTTTCTCATTTGTGTGGTCATAGTAGGGGCATCTCCATGCTATTATTTCAACCCATGGGCAGGGGCAGAAATGAAGGGGAAGCAATTGTCTGTTATGCACCAATGTCAAATTTTATCACAACACTGTGCTTACATGAGTTCATGGAAACTGAGTCACATGGCTGCATCTAGCTTTGAGTGAAGCTGGGAAATACGTATGACCACACTCCTATGTTATCATGCATTATAAAAATATGGCAGTGTCTGGTGCTAAAAAAAAAATTTATCAAGCATGAACAATGAGGGACAATTATTAGACTACACATGAGGCAGATTAGATGGACTTCCCTTAACCCAAAGAAGAAACACAGAATTTACTGTAATTGTAAGAAGATAGGAGAAAGTTGGTACAATTATTAGTTTGGCATAAAAATTTAATAAAATAATAGGAACAAAATGCATAATATAACCCCTGTCATATAGTAGGGGCTGAACAAGAAATAAATATTGAAGCTGATACTAACACTAATAGAATTATTACTAATAAAGTGATGATAATTACTATTCAAATACTTTTTTCTTATCAAATAATTGGTTCTAAAATGTAACATTTTATATAATAGGTGGACAAGTATTAAAACATCCTTCTGGCAATATTAAAAATATTTCCCTAAGCTATCTACATTTTATTTTTGAAATGTACACTTTATTTGCATCTGCTATTCTTTTTGCAGCTAGCAAAAGATTATGGCCCTGTGTTCACTATATATTTTGGCATGAAGCCCACCGTGGTGTTGCATGGATACAAAGCAATTAAGGAAGCACTGATTGATCAGGGAGAAGTATTTTCTGGCCGAGGGAGTTTTCCAGTGATAGAAAAAATTGCCCAAGGATTTGGTATGCTTCCCTTTGGGGTATGTGTGTGGGGTTGTAAGTTGTAAAAACTTGAAAAATTTGAAGAAATTGAGAAATCATAAGTATTTAGAAAATTTATGAAACACATTTTCATATTTTCTACCCGAGGCTAAGAATAATTTTTCTATAAAGGATCATTAATCTATATTTAAAATCTGTGAAAGTGACACAATGTCCTTGTTAAACATTAAATTCAATGATAACAAGCCATCTAACCACTAATTTTTTATGAATTTGTTACAAAGACAAGTTCATCATAAATTATGGTCAGTTAAAAAAATAGAAAAGCAATAGAGAGATGAGAGAGAGAAGGAATATTACTGAATTTTCTTATTCACCAAATATTTTGCTGCCGGGTCTTAGTCATGGATACCCAGAGATTATTTTAGGAAGCTTGAATAGTGTGCATGGAATCACATCCGTTTGGAATATTTCCATCCTCACCTTGAAATATGATTCTAAAAAAGGATGAGCAATATTAGAATACAACAGAAGACAAAGCATAAAGCAAACATATGTTCTGAAAAGATCATGGAGAAACATGATCAGAGTATGAGTATGTATCAGAATTGATATTTGAAAAAGCTTTTTTGATTAAGTGCTGGAAATTTCTTTTATTTGTTTTTGGAGCTAGCCTTAAACTGTCAAGTCTTCTGGTGGATCACAGGGTTCTGGCAAACAGAGATATGACCTGAATGCGGTTCTGACCTCTTCTGCACGGTTCTCTTAAGAGGCTCCCTGGAAACGTTTCCTATGAGCTTATTTTTTTCCCCTTGATCTGGTTTTGACTCTGGCAGCCTAATATTGAACTTCTTTGATGTTTCCTTCCATATTTCATGGGAGAGATTTAATAAGTAGAGGGGAAATGTTAAAATGAGACTAGCTGTCTGTTTAATGACTGTACCCCTTATCTGAGAAATGATTATCAGGAGATATCTTCCAATGAAAAAGTGCTGTCTCACATTCTCCTGATAATTCCCTCCTCTTGTTATTTCTCCTAAAATTAACTTACAATTTGAAAAGCCAGCCCTGAAAATTTAAGCTATGACCAGGACTCACCATGTTTATTGCTGCGGGATCATGAGCAAGCATTTTGCCTTTATGATTTTTAGCATCCTGTAAAATGGGACAAAGCCTTCAGTTTACAGAATTATTCTGAGGTTTAGTGCAGCTGGTGGATTAAGAATAGTTTAGCAATATGCAAAATTAAGAATCCTGACTGTTAAATAGTAGTTTGGGTTCAAAGAGGAGGCAGGTGTGACGAAGGGTTCAATGGGAATCCCTGAAGCTGACACCATTATATTTACATCCCTGCTGAAATGTCAATATCATCTCCTGAGATGAGAACTGTCAGCTTGTATTCATGACAATGAAGAATATTTTCTCTCTCTGTTTTTTCTTTTGTGTTGATAGGAGTTATTTTTAGCAATGGAGACAGATGGAAGCAAATTCGGCGTTTCTCTCTCATGGTTTTGAGGAATATGGGGATGGGGAAGAAAACAGTTGAAGACCGAATTCAAGAGGAGGCCTTGTGTCTGGTGGAGGCATTAAAAAAAACCAATGGTGTTTATTTCTTCATATAATTAACACTAATAGTTTGGGTAGAACAAATGGGATTGTAAATAGACTACAAAACATTATGATGGCTGAAGTATCATAGTTTACTTTTTGCTCACATAACAGTAATTAGGAGGTGAAGTGTTTGGAATAACAGTCTTTTTAGGTACCAGGTTAATTGGTCTTTGATATCTTCAGCAAATGTCTTTCAATATCATCAACGGTTCATATCTCTGTGTGATAGAGGAAGGAGAAAAGAGCAAGTTAAAAAGCAAATACTTTAGACCAGGCATAGAAGTGGCACACATAACTTCTCTCATGTGTGCCACTTAGTAACAAGGCCACACCTAACTGCCAGAGAAGCTGGAAAATGTGGTTTACTCTGTGCACAGGAAGAAAAGAACATGAATTTTGGCAATCAGCTATCAGTCTTGGCCACATACGCTTAAAAAATTAGGTAACTTTTCTAGTGAAGTGTTTAAGAACAATACAGGGGTTGCCAATTACCACAAAAGTGTGGGGCTGCCATTCACCTCTCATAATGGAGTGTGGATATGAAGAGATGGTACTGCAGCAGCACAGATCTCTGCAGCACATAGATGCGTGTGTGTGCACCTGCAGGGCTGGGAGAGCAGGTGGAAGAGAAAGGGCTAGGCAGGGCAAGCAAGGGGTAAGATCATAAGATATATGTGGTTTTATAATGTCATGTATTGAATGAATATTTTTATGGGTTTAACTTTTAAATGTTTTTCAAGAACATTATTAGCTGGATAGTACAGTAGTCCATTATTTTGGACACACCAGAGTTTATTTAACTAATCCTCTGTTTTGGCCAGGTAGGTTGATTCTAGTTTTTCCTGCTCTTAGTATACAAAAGTGCAACCCATGTTCATTATTGTAAATCTCTGACTACTTTCTTTGAATAAAATTTGGAAATAGAATTAGTCAAGCAATGAATATTGAATTTTGGCACATATTATCTGTGATATTATTTGTATCCTTAATTTGTATTGAAGCAGAACTTGTTATTAACTCGTTCAACTTTTCCCATGGTGACTATGGCCTTCTCTCAACTCCCTGACCTTTAGTCGTCCAAAATCTGCTTGATTCCACTTCGTTGTAGGGACCTCACACTCTTGGGGAAGCCCATTTAATCACTAATAACACTAACAGTTGGAAGTTATTTCCACAGGTTGAGCAGAGCTAATTTACATAGTAACTTCTAATTTTTGATCTGAGCTTGCATTGTCCTTCTAGAGTTGTGGTGTTGTGGTTGTCACCACACAGAGGCAGGAGGGACCTACCTAACATTCAAAATCTGGTTTAGATGATTACAATAAAGATTCCACACAAACACCAATAGGATATGAAAGGTTTATTACTCACATAATGTTGCTTTCAATGAAGAGCAGGCCGACACCCAACCAGGTCCAAAATGACACTGAAAGAGCAGCAGGAGGATAGTGGCATGAGGTTTTCATGGCAATTACGGTTTAGGGCTGGGTTGAAGTTTCCTGTGTGCAGGTCAGGGCTTGTGTGGCTTAAACTGTCTATTTGTGCTAACGGAGGGAACTGTTACACATTTTTTTTTAAAGCGTTTCCAGATGTGGGTAGAAGGGGAAGAGTTCAGGGTGAGTCTTATAAAACTTCTAACAATCAAACATCCAAAAATGGAGCCATGCTCTTTATTGCATATACGAAGTCATTTCTACCCACAATGTAGTTTTTCAAATATGTAACTATAATTCCAATTTCTCTCATTATTTTATCTTTTACAAAAAAAGACAACCAAATTTTCAACTCTGTTTTCCATGTTCTGTTTCAAGTTTCTTCAGTATTTTGATTTTCTTTTTAAGTTGTTTAGTTTTCTGTTGGCATCATGAGGATGTATCAACACTGATAATTAAATCCCATGCATTAAAATATATTTTAAATGGCCTCTTTTTGTTTTGTATTCCTTCTTGTGAATTAGAACATTTTGGAAAATGATGTAAATAGGAGACTCCTTGGGGCAAAATTATCAAATAAAGTGGACTGGATTAGACAGTTTTATTTGGAGAAATACAGCAAATTTTATTTTAAGCATTTGAAGTTTATTGTAATGGTGGCATGTCTAGGTAGTTTTTATTTCTAGAAGATCTTAGAAGTCAGTCATTTCCAATTATTTTAAGCAGTCAATTTTAGATTCATATGAAAATTGTGTACTAACTTCTGACTGGTATTGTTTGTAGCATCTCCCTGTGATCCCACTTTTCTTCTGGGATGTGTTCCCTGCAATGTCATCAGCTCCATCATTTTCCAGAATCGTTTTGATTATAGGGATCAGAAATTTCTAACCTTGATGAAGTATTTTAATGAAAACTTTGAAACTGTGAGCAGCCCCTGGATACCGGTAAGGCCAAGGTTCTTTTTAGAATGTGTAATAGTTTTCTAGCTCATCTATAGCTCATGCCTACCCCATCTCTCTGCCCTATTTAAAAATGTCCAAAGCAATGCTTATCAAACTATCATTTGCAACACATTAGTGAGTTATCAAATCAATCTAATGTGATGCAATAAAATTG
Organism: Rhinopithecus bieti; assembly: GCF_001698545.2. Lineage (NCBI taxonomy): Eukaryota > Metazoa > Chordata > Mammalia > Primates > Cercopithecidae > Rhinopithecus > Rhinopithecus bieti. Next base: position 1,011,142 of record NW_016811667.1, read on the forward strand.
AAAACATGAAGTAAGATAGAATAGAAAAAAATACATAATCTCAGAGTGCTACATTTATAGCAAGATTTGTTTGGATGAAACTTTTTTGTTTGTTTTTAGATCGTCGGATATAGAGGGTAGTGATTTAAGATGGATTTCTTATTAAAGTACATAGTCAGAAAATGTTAGTAACCTATGTTTTATAATCACTAACAACTAAAATTCTATACTGATCATAAGTTCCTGATGTGACCTACCTTCAAAGGACCCTAGAGAAAAAATAGTCTAATGTCTCTTATTTACTGGAATGGGAAACTGACCCAGAGCTATTAGGCATATTTTTCAAAATAGCCTAGCTAAGACAATGAACATCAAAATCTAGAATCTAGAATCCCTGATTCCTGATTCTGTATCTAGTTTGATTTAAGCTACAAGCCTGAATATATTATGTTGATGCCTTCCAAGGGTATTAGGTCATTAGGGTGTTGTCTAAATTAAAGCATGTTCTGTAAGCTCTAGGACGAGCAAAAACATGAGTCAGGAAAATATGCACATTCTTTGGGGTGGAATATTTAAAATTTATATATATATATGTATATGTGTGTGTTTGTGTTTTTATATATATATATATACGCTAAGTGATTTGGGCACTTTGTTAATCTTTCAGTTGTACTATTTCTTCATTACAACAAATGAGTATGAGTTTTCAAAATTTTTAGACTGTCCCCTGGTAAAACATATATTGTGTATACTGGTGCAAACACAGGGTATTAGCTCTGAGATCACTAGTTTGGTGTCTTCGAATTGTTGATTAACCTTATGAACTTCAATTTCCTCATCTGAAGAGAGGTGACAACAGGGGTAATTTCCTGACTTCCTTCAGAGTTATGGTTAGGAAATCAACGTGATTGGCCTTGAAGTTGCTTTGTAACCTGTGCATACTGTCTCTGCCTACTTTTTCAGTGCTCTCTCCTTCAAATTCAGAATGCATTCCTGTGCAGGAAGCATGTCTATTCATCTTTATCTACTTAGCATATAACCAGTTTCTGATAAATAATAAGGACCAGCGTTTGGTGAATGAATTAATGATGGATTCTTTCTTCTTTCAGCTCTACAATGCTTTCCCCTTTTTACGGGTTCTCCCAGGAAGTCATAATGTGATATTTAAAAATTATGCTCTCCAAAGAAGTTTTATTTTGGAGAAAGTAAAAGAACATCAGGAATCTCTGGACATCAATAACCCTCGAGATTTTATTGACTATTTTCTGATTCAAATGGAAAAGGTACAATGTAATTCTGATTTGCTACTTTATCTTTGTGGGTGTTGTGACTCATTGATATGCTTTGATTTTACTGGTGAAACTGAGATATGAAAACAAATGCTGTATCCTAAAGTGTATTAATTGTTTATGCAACATATTACCTGTGTAAGCCATATTGCGTGTCTCTGGATATTTCTAAGTTCTCACCCAAAGAGACTTAGGTTTTATGTTTACCATGTTAAAGCTGATTCTTTATTGGGGGGCAGATCAAAACATGCAAACACACACACGCACACATCCATTCAAGACTGATGATAACATATCATGGTTCCATGAAGAGAAGATGTAACAAATGAGGGAACACAGGAATGGATAGAAACCCAGACGGGCTTACTTTTGGGCAATCTCTAAGATATATTCATTTACAGATGAGGTAGGTTTGAGAAACTCTGACTTAGATAAACAGGAGGGAGAAAATAGATCCAGGAGATGATGAGTGTAGTAATCAAGTTTGTGAAATTTTCAAAGAGGCTATAATGATTGTAATTGAAGAGCAGTGTTGGGTGTAATGACTGATGGAGTTGTAAATACTGCTGTAGTTTGGGTGTGATAAGTTTAAGAAATTTGAATGAAAAATTAGATATGATGAAATAGACAATAGATGCTAGAGTTGACAGTGATTAGCAGTGATGACTTAATGAAAAGTATGTTTAAAAAATTACAAAGGAACTGACTGGCTCTAGGGGGTTAGAAACTGAAGAATCAGAAAGTACTTGAATGTTTGTGAGTCCGATGTTATTTTAAATTTGAAGCAATTCTAACAGTTCACCTAATATTATCTTCACCCATAGCACACTCTAAAGTCTGGCTTAATTAGCCAGGTACTGATGTTGTACTGAATAGTATTGTGTTACTTGAAAAGCTTTTTATTAAGTAATTGTAACATGTCATTGCTAGGAAAAACACAATAAAGAGTCTGAATTTACCATGGACAACTTGGTTGCTACTATATGGGATATGTTTAGTGCAGGAACAGAGACGACAAGCACCACAATGAGATATGGACTCTTACTCCTGCTGAAGCACCCTGAGATCTCAGGTATGATCACAGATGATGGGCAGGATCAAATTTCAGGTAGAAGTGGACAGAAAATATGGATAACCACCCCACCATTTACCTGCCAACACAAGGTACAACAAAATTTCTATTCATTAGTACATCTACCTACCATTGGGTGGATTCAATTCAAATTAGTTCCTAGTATAAAAGGAGAATAAAATGTTTAAATAATGATAGAGATTTGAAGAGCAGAGGCCATTATTCTCCCTGCGATGGTATAGGATTCTTGATTTGGTTTGGAACAGATGCAGCAGTGTGGCATTGTTATTTTGAACAATGAGCTGTAGACTTCAATAGCGGTGGCTTTGAATTCTGATTCTACTAATAGGTGGCTTGCTTGACCTGCAGACACATGATTACTCTCCATAACTATGGTCCCTTATCTGTTCAAGGGGGATAATATGGGAAAGACCACATATTCCCTGAGCATCCTTAGGAAACTATTTACTTCTCTGGACTTGTTTCTTTGTAAAGTACATGAAATTATACCTTCCACATAGAAGTTTTTTGAGGAATTATAAAGTAATATAATGAAGAGTGCAGTGTGTCTGTCCTATATTATTAATACCTTCTGAGTAAATTTTAACTTCTTAAGTTTTGTGCTCAATCAAGTTAATATCTCATTTCCTGAACTGCACTGTGTAGTTCTTAGATTATTGAAACTTAAATATTTAAGATAAAATTGACATACACAAAATGGCTAAACTACAAGGTCTTCAGTGATTCTTCAGGATCCCAGATCTCTGAGTCTGTCAAGAAAAAGTACACAGAGTAGGGAATCAAAGTTGAGGATTGAATGTCATGGTGCAATTGTATTTCATACCTGCATACCTGTGTCTACTGAGCTTTCAATTTGCCCAAGAAATGTAAATTGTGTGTCCTTTTTTTCTCTTATGGAGGTAGTGACACGTAATTTTCCATCATTGTCCCATCTCCAACTACAATGGGACAATGATGAAGGGATCCTACAAATGGTACTTCAAGTTTTTTTCACTTCTCATAAATTCTGACTCCTGCCTTGCCAGCTAAAGTGCGGGAAGAAATTGATCATGTGGTCGGCAAAAACCGAAGTGTCTGCATGCAGGACAGAAGCCGGATGCCCTACACGGATGCCGTGGTGCATGAGATCCAGAGATATATTGACCTCGTCCCCACCAGCCTGCCCCATGCAGTGACTCAAGACATTCGGTTTAGAGAATACCTTATTCCAAAGGTGAGAGATATTATGTCTATACCCTTCCTTAGGTGTCTTAGGCAATCAAATATCATAGCAGTAGAACTGTAGATTGCCTAATCTTCTACAGGTATGGCACAATCATAACTCAGGCATCCTACCCTGTGACCACGTACTTCTTTCCTTCTAGTTTTTGATACAAGTTTCTAAATATGATAGTGCCTAGACTCCCACAGGATTTTCCATGCTTTGATAGCTCTACACTCTGCCTGTCCATTAGCCCAGTGTGCTATCCTGTCCCTTCCTTTCAATTTTAGGTTTTATTACTCTTACCAATTAACCTGTATCCTATATCCCACCCCTTCTCTATTGTCCCTATGACTTACTTGTGAAAAGTCCAATACAAAAATCTCCTTCCACCCTGCCTGATTATTGGCTACTGACCTGTGCTGGAAAAGACCATGCAGCCCAGCAGGTTGATATTGTTATCATCAATGCCAAATGTGGTGGTTTAATTTTCATCAATGCCAAAAGTATTCTCAATCTTACCCAACAATCCTGCTTTATAATCTAACTCAACTTGCTTCACCATACTCCACAATGACTTTCAACCTTGAACTCTTCTCAGCCTTTCATTATCTTACTTTTAATAGGTGACCTGCTCTTCCATCTCACAGAAAAATTAGTCACTGGAAGTGGACTCCTCTAATGCTTTCCATTAGATTTACCTACTTGGCTACATTTACAACCTTTGATTCTTTTTCATGTCAGTTACTGTGACAGATGGGCTTTCTTTTGTTCTACTGTAAGCTGTTTTAACTGTGGCATGGATCCCTTCTCTTACTTTTTCAATTATCTTCCTTAAATAATTATTTCTTCTTCCTTCCTCTTCATCTTCTCCCTTTTTCCTGGCTCCTTTTTATCAGCCTGTGAGTATAATCACTTCTCTTTTATTTATTAGTGACACCTAATAATTGTACATATTTTTGGAGAACAAAATGATGTTTAGAAACATGTATGAGTTGTGTAATGATTAAATCGGGTAATTAGTATCTCGATCACCTTGAACATTTATTATTTATTTGTGATGACAGTGTTCAGGAACCTCTCTATTAGCATTTTGAAATCCATTTGTATTAGTCTGTTTTCATGCTGCTGATAAAGACATACCTGAGACTGGGCAATTTATAAAAGAAAGAGGTTTATTGGACTTACAATTCCACATTGCTGGAGAGGCCTCACAAACATGGTGGAAGGCAAGGAGGAGCAAGTTACATCTTACATGGATGGCAGCAGGCTAAGAGGAAGCTTGTGCAGAGAATCTCTCATTTTTAAAACCATGAGATCTCATGAGACCCACTCACTATCACAAGAACAACATGGGAAAGACCCACCCCCAGGATTCAATCATCTTCTACCAGGTCCCTCCCATGAAATGTGGGAATTGTGGGAGCTACAAGATGAGATTTTGGTGAGGATACAGAACCAAACCATATCATTCTGCCCCTGGCCCCTCCCAAATCTCATGTCTTCACATTTCAAAAGCAATCATGCCTTCCCAACTGTGCTGCAAAGTCTTAACTCATTTCAGTATTAACTCAAGAGTCCACAATCCAAAGTCTCGTAAGAGATAAGGCAAGTCCCTTCGCCTATGAACTTGTAAAATCAAAAGCAAGTTAGTTACTGCCTAGATACAATGGGGGTACAGGCATTGGGTAAATACAGCCATTCCAAATGGGAGAAATTGGCCAAAAGGGCTTCAGGCCTGACACTAGTCTGAAATCCAGTAGGGCAGTCAAATCTTAAGGCTCCAAAATGATCTCCTTTGAATCCATGTGTCACATCCCAGTCATGCTGATGCAAAACATAGGTTCCCATAGTCTTGAGCAGCTCTGCTCCTGTAGTTTCTCAGGGTGCAGTCTCCCTCCCAGCTGCCTTCATGGGCTGGTGTTGAGTGTCTGCAGTTTTTCCAGGCACATGGTGCACGCTGTCAGTGTGTCTACCATTCTGGAGTCTGAAGGATGGTGGCCCTCTTCTCACAGCTCCACTAGCTGGTGCCCCAGTAGGGACTCTGTATAGGGACTCCCACCCCACATTTCCCTTCTGCACTGCCCTAGTAGAAGTTCTGGCTAAACACCCTGTGGAAGCCTCCAAAGCTTGAGGCTTGCACCCTCTGAAGCCATAGCCAAAGTTCTATGACTCCTTTCAGCCACATGTGGGATGCAGGACATCAAGACCCTAGGCTGCACATAGCACCGAGACCCTGGGCCCAACCCATGAAACCACTTTTTCCTTCTAGCCCTTCAGGCCTGTGATGAGAGGGGCTGCCACAAAGGTCTCTGACATTCCCTGAAGACATTTTCCCCATTTTCTTGGTGATTAACATTCTTCTCCTTGTTACTTATGCAAATTTCTGCAGCCAGCTTGAATTTCTCCTCAGAAATGGGATTTCTTTTCTATTGCATTGTCAGCCTGCAAATTTTTGAAACTTTTTCCATTTGCATTTGAAACTGAATGCCTTTAACAGCACCCAAGTCACTTTTTTTTTTTTTTGAGATGGACTCTCGCTGTCACCTAGGCTGGAGTACACTGGTATGATCTCAGCTCGCTGCAAGCTCCACCTCCTGGGTTCAAACTACTCTTCTGGCTCAGCCTCCTGAGTAGATGGGATTACAGGCATGCACCACCATGCCTAGCTAATTTTAGAAGAGATGGGGTTTCTCCATGTTGGTCAGGCTGATCTTGAACTTCCAACCTCAGGAGATCTGCCTCAGCCTCTCAAAGTGGTAGGATTACAGGTGTGAGCCACCACACTGGGCCTACTTGTATTTTGTTAAGATTTTTTGCATCCATGTTCTTCAGAAACAATGGCCTGCAGTTTTCTTTTCTTGTTTTGTCTTTGATATTAGGGGAATAATGACCTCATAAAATGATTATGGAAGGATTTCCCCTTTACAGTTTTCAGAAGAAGTTCAAAAGAATTTTCTTGGTGTATTTTAAATGTTTGGTAGAATTCAGCAGTGAAGCCAAAATAATAGTCTTTGGCTTTTCTTTGATGGGAGATTTTTATTACTGATTTAATTTGTTACTCAATTATTATCACTTTCAGATTTTTTATTTCTTCATGATTCAATCTTGGTACATTATATGAGTCCAGAAATGTATCCATTCCTTCTAGATTTTCCAATTTGTAAGCATATATTTGTTCATAATAGTCTCTAATGATCCTTTGCATTTCTGTGGTCCAGTTGTAATGGTCTCTTTTTCATCTCTCGTTTTACTTATTTTGGTCTTCCCTCTTTCTTCATAGTCTAGCTAAGGGTTTGTCAGTTTTGTATATCATTTCAAGAAAACCAAAACTTTCTTTCATTGACTTCCTTGTATTTTAGTTTCTATATCTATTTTGTATTTTGATTTATTCTATAATATTTATAATTTTTGTCCTTCTACTTATTTTGGATTTGGTTTGTTTTGTTTTCTAGTTTCTTAAGTTTCAATGTTAGATTGTTAATTGAGATTATTCTCTTTTTTGATGTAAAGGTTAATTGTTTTAAACTCCATTATCAATACTGCTTCTACTGTATTTCATAGGTTTTTGGTATGTTGTACTTACATTATCATTAGTCTCAAGAAATTGTTAAATATTTCCTCTTAATTTATTCATTAACTCATTGGATCTTTATAAGCATGTTAATTAATTTTTAGGTATTTGTATATTTTCTGTGCTTCTTGATTGCTAGTTTTATTGTACTGTTTTCAGAAAAAAAGTTGATTTGATTTTAACTTTAAAAAAATTGTTAAAACTTGTTCAGTAACTTACCATATGATCTATCCTGGAGAATGTTTCATATGCTGTATAGAAGAATGTGTATTCTGTAGCTGTTGGGTGGACTGTACTGTGCATACCTGCTAAGTCAGGTCAAAGGAACAATTTAACACCATTGTTTGTTGTTTGATATTTATCTCTGAATGATCTATTACTGAAAATAGGGTGTTAAGTTCTCTACTATTATTGTTTTGAAGTCTATTTCTTCCTTTAGGTCTATTAATAATTGCTTCATTTATTTAAGTACTTTGATGTTGAGTTCATGTACATTTACAATTTTTATACCCACTTGATGAAATTCCCCTTTATTGTTATATGATCACCTTCTTTGTCTCTTTTTACAGGTTTTAATTTAAAGTCATCCCTTGGTATTCATGGGGAATTGGTTGCAGGACTCCTTTTAGATATTAAAATGCACATATACTCAAGTCCCATAGTCAGCCCTGCAGAATCCATGCATACAAAATGTTGGCCTTTCCTATCCATGTCTTTTGCGTCCCATGAACACTGTATTTTGATCTGGTTTATCTTTTTCTCTTTCTTTCAGGGCACAACAATCTTAACAGCTCTGACTTCTGTCCTGTACGATGACAAGGAATTTCCCAATCCAGAGAAGTTTGACCCTGGCCACTTCCTGGATGAAAGTGGCAACTTTAAAAGAGTGATTATTTCATGGCTTTTCAGCAGGCAAGCAAGCTTTCTTTTTATGTGTACCTCAGGGGTCAAGTGAGGTAAGGAAGGGCTCTGCATGGAGGCTACTCTGGGCTGAACAATTTGTCATTTGCATAAGGCCAGAGGCACCACTCCCAAAGACCAGGTTATTTCTCATGGGATTGGTGACTATGTTCATAGATTCTGCTTCCTGGTCCACTACGTAGGTCATTAAAAGTTCCTCCTAGAAGTCCAGTTCTAGTAAAACTTTTCTCATTTACCCTGAGAAGCCAGTTCACTCAATAAACTTCACTGAGTACCTTATATATAGCAATGCTATCCTCAGGCCCAGGCATACAGGTATGAATAAATATTAGATCTTTTCTCTAAGAGAAGGGAAAACAAGTGAACAGGTAATGAAATTCCAAGATCACAGATGCTATGCTTGAGGTTTCTTTGGGAGTCCAGAGAAAAAGAGGGAGAGAGAGAGAGCGAGAGCAAGAGAGAGAGTGAGTTTCAGATGATTTATTTGAGAGGGATAGGGGCAGAATAGTTGTAAAGTAAGTGAAATTTTCTTGCAATAAATCCCATTTGAGTATCTTCCCCAAGTTTTGATGGTCCTGGAAAGAAACATGCAGCAATGTCAAAAAGTTTAATAAAAGAGAGTTTAATAAAGAGATGGTTTTGAGAGGTGTGGCCAAATAAGGGGAGTAACAAAATGTGGGGAAGAACTCAGGACTAACATCAGCAAGAAGATGTTACAATCCTAGATCAAAAGATTCAAAGGAAGGTTGCTGGAACCTGAATAATGAGCAGATTCCTCATCAAGAGAAGCATCTATAGGTAGAGGGATGTTGCCACTGTCAAAACTAGCCTGACAGGGTAGGATGGAGGGAACAAATACTCTGAACTTTTCAACATCTGAGCCTCTGAATGTATCCAGAACCCAGAAGGGAACTACCTCCTGGGTTAATGCAGTTCTTAGAGGTCAGTTTCCTGGGAATAGAAACGCACAAGAGATAAATACAAAATGGATCTGGAAAGAGGAAGAAATGGAAAATATTCAGCACACTTCAAAGAAGTAGGAAGAGGGTAGGAGGGTAGAAGATGTTTCCAACAGAAATAACTGAAACAGAAACAAAAATAAGAGATTTGTTCCTGTTTAATTATATAAGAACATAAGTGTAGAGCAACCCTTGATGTTGTGTTCTCAAGATTATGTGCATTGCCCAGAGTTAATCTCAAAAAAAGCCATTGCTATGTGACTTTTGTATTTAGGAGTCCACTATTGCACCATGAGCCTGCTCAAGATTTCTATTCTATTCATTTCACATGGCTTGCAGGCCAGCTCTTGTCCTGACAGTGGGTATTACTGTGTGTATTATAAGATCTAAGGGTTTACCTTAAGAGTTTATATTCCAGTTTGTAAAACAGATGAATAATTTACAGTTCATGTGAAATGTAGTGTATTAGAAGCATTAATGAATATTGTGGAAAACAGATAAGAGCGTGAATTGTATGTCCTGATGCATCAAAGAAGATTGCATAGAACAAATAACATCTGAGCTGAGTCTGGAAGAATATGGGGACTATTGGCAGGCAAAGCAGAGTAGGAGACCATTCCAGATAGAAGAATACCTGGAATCTGAGTGGAATCTTGAAATTACCAATCTGTTTGGGGAGTGGTGAATCATTAGTAATGGCTGGGGTGAGGGGAACTGGGTGGAAGATGTGGAACGAAATGATGGCCTAAGAATTGCCTGTGGCCACTTGGTGACATTTCTTTTTTATACCTGGCAATAATAAACTCTTGACTATTTTTTTTTTTTTAAAGCAGGTATGTGGCAAGATAGATTATCCTTTAGAATCCAGATAAGGACAAATAAATCTATTTGTCAAGTCCAGGGTCAGAAGTATATGGAGAAGTAGATACAGTGTTGTGTATCATGCCAGTTGGGATAGATGTGTGTGTGTGTGTAAATATGTCACTGGCAAGCTGCAACACGGCAGTTCCAATGTGCATGGACAGAAAAGATTTTTTCATATAGTGCATTCACAGAAATATGTGCTAAAGAATAAAAAAGAAACCAGGTTTGGGTGTAAATAGAAAAAGTTGTAGGTTCATTAATCATTCATTAATATATTTCTTCATTCCACATTAATTTCAGCCTCCCTGTGTGCTAACTCAGCTAAAGAATTAAATAAATAATGATCTTGTGTGTAATTTTTAGGAAAAAGAATTTGTGCTGGAGAAGGCCTGGCCCGCATGGAGCTGTTTTTAATCCTGACCACCATTTTGCAGAATTTTACCTTGAAACCTCTGGTTGATCCAAAGGATATTGACACCACACCGGTTCACAAAGGCTTTGGCAGTATACCACCCTTCTATGAGCTTTGTTTCATCCCAGTCTGATGAAGTGTCTGGCTGCTAGATTGCAGAGCAAGGCCCTTCAGTCTCATGTGAAAAATGCAGATGTTTCCTTGCCTGTGTGTCAACCATTATCTCTCCTATCTTAATAGCAGGAAGGCCATCTCTGAGCCCTATCTCTTTTAATTGTATCCATCCTTCAAAATCCATTCCAGTTTTCCCTGTATGAAAGAAAATTTATTGTTTCATTTCCAATAAAATTATGTTTGTAACACAATCTTAAGATCATATGCTACATTTTATCTGTAGTGCATATGAAATGGAAAGCACCCTATAAATGCCATATTTTGCTCTGCTACCACAAATGAGAAATCAGAAATTATCCCATGAGATTTTTTAAAATGTAAAAGTATTAAAATATGAGCTTTATTAATCTCTCACTCCTATCTACCTGTCTAGGCAAATGATCTCTTGACAGATGAGCTTGTATACTTTCTTTTTTCCCCCAGTGGCTGTTAAAATATAATTACATGTATATATATGCATGTGTTGGATATATATGTTGTGTATGTGTTTATTTTAGCATGTATGTGTATGTGTATAAATGCAGGGAGAAAAGAAAAGAAGGTTACTTTAGCCAAAGGGAATGACATATAAACTTGAATTAGCCAGTCTGTCCAAGGTAATCCATTCTTTTCTCCCTCAGTGGTTAAATACACACATACAGGGACACACACTGATGTACAGACATATTAAGGCAAGGAAGAGGGGAATATGTATTTGAATATACACAAACAGAAATATGTGTGTGTGTGTGTTTATGTGTGTATGTAGAATATAGCTGTGATTTGAAGGTGATAGTTACATAATAACATATCATAGATATTTTAAAAAGCAACATAAAGAAATGTAGCTCATAATGTCCTATTTGATGACTGTTCTATATTTTCAGAATTATTTCCAGCTTCAATGATGTTTAGATTATTTTTGAACTGTTGTTTACTATAAATGCTACTATCTGCATACATCTTATATTCTTATATTATTTCTTTAAGGTGGTTTTATAGATAAAAATGGCTGCACCATAATGTATATAATCTTTTACTTTTCATAAATACTGGAATATAGTTCACTAAAACTTATATATGTGTTTACTTTTCTAACATGAGTATAATAGAAAGACTATTTCCCCAAATCTGTATAAATACTGAAGATTGAATTCTTTGATAATTTTAGCAATTTTGGGTTACTTTTCATGGAGTTTTCAAATAGTAAATCCTATCATCTGCAAATAATGTTTCACTGTAACGACCAGAAGTTTTAAGAAATAGCACCTACTGAATATCTTTGTCAATATCTGTTTCTGTCTCTGCTGTTTCCTCTCAGTTACCCATCTCTCTCTCACATAGACATGCAAATATGTATTTTTATGGAAACTGATAAAAGTTGTAAAGATTTGTGGAGACAGGATAACAGTTTAGGAAATTTATATTGGCAAATCCGATATTTTATGCAATTTATCTGTTGAAATGATTGCTGGTTTGAAATCAGTAGCTGAAAGGCTGAAATTCTGGCTATAAAATTTCATTTAGAAACTTTAGAATTGGGAAATAATTTCTGGCAATTCCAGAGTTAGAGGAAATTAAATGGAGTATAGAGTTAGAGGAAATTAAATGGAGTATAGAGCTTTTCAAGTGAGAGTTCCCAGAGTTAGAGGAAATTAAATGGAGTATAGAGCTTTTCAAGTGAGAAAGACCAAGTAAGCACTTTTATTTTAGTTGAAGCCTAAAGGCCATATGAAGGTTTGCAACCAAGGATTAGAATAAACCTGCAGTTGAAAAGGCCTCATTATAAGGCCATAGTCTTGCTTTAAATAATCTACTCCTATACATTTTCTTATTTCTGCAGACATTTTTCGCTAGAGAAACGTAATGTTCTGCTCTCATAGAGCCTCAAAGTTAGTCAGAGGCGAGGGCTCAGGGCATTCTCAGATATTTCCTAAGCCTGTGTGGCCTTCTATGTTCCAGAAATGTGTCACTACTCTTCAAAGCCTTCTATGAACATCTTATTTTTCAATTCCTTCTTTTAAGATTTTTAGTTAGCTAGCAGATTTATGAAGTGCCCAGGTAGGTGTTAAAGGCCTCATTATAAGGCCATAGTCTTGCTTTAAATAATCTACTCCTATACATTTTCTTATTTCTGCAGACATTTTCGCTAGAGAAACGTAATGTTCTGCTCTCATAGAGCCTCAAAGTTAGTCAGAGGCGAGGGCTCAGGGCATTCTCAGATATTTCCTAAGCCTGTGTGGCCTTCTATGTTCCAGAAATGTGTCACTACTCTTCAAAGCCTTCTATGAACATCTTATTTTCAATTCCTTCTTTTAAGATTTTTAGTTAGCTAGCAGATTTATGAAGTGCCCAGGTAGGTGTTAAAGGCATTCCCCAACACGCACACAGAGCCTCTTGCAAAGACTGGGAAATTTATTGGTTTTTGATGTCTAAGGAAATCTCTGTCCCATTAATAGTGGGGCATTAAGCTAATTGAACAATGACTTTATTAAGCTGACATAAGAAAGAAGAAAGACTTTATAGAATTATTTCAGAGAAACCACTAAAACACAAAGCAAACTGGAGTAAAAATGCCTTATTTAGGTCTTGAGAGTACAAATGTGTAATTGAATAGAATTGCATTGCTGGTGGTGAAACAGAATGGACGGAGGAGATGATTATCTTCATAGTTCATTGCAGCCTCAAACTTCTGGGCACAAATGACTCTCCCACCTCAGCCTCTACCACACTTAAGTAATTTTTAATTTTTTTCAGAGATAGGGTCTCTCTTTGTTGCCCAGGCTATTCTCCAACTCCTGGCCTGACACAATCCTCCCACATGGCCTCCCAAAGTGCTGAGATTACAGGCAGGAGCAAGCACACACAGGAACATTTTCGCCTTGCAAAACTGAAAGTCTGTACCCATTAAACACTACCTCCCCATTCTCTCCTCCTCCCAGCCCCTGGAAACCACCATTATACTTTCTGTTTGGTGATTTTTTTTTTTTTTCTCACTATTCTAGGTGCCACATGGAAGAGGAATCATAAAATATTCGTCCTTTTGTGACTGGTTTATTGTACTTAGCATCATGTCTTCAAGGTTCATCCATCTTCCATGTTGTAGCATGTATCCGACTTTTTTTTTTTTTCATTTTTAAGGCTGAATATATTCCATTGTCTGTAGAAACCACATTTTGTTCATGCATTCATCTGCTGCTGGACAAATGGGTTGCTTCCATTTTTTGGCTATTGTGAATAATACTGCAATGAACATGGGTATGCAAATATCAATTTGATGCTTTCAGTTTTTTGATGTATATATGTAGAAATGTAATTGCTGGATCATATGGACATTCTACTTTTAATTTTTTGAGAAACCCTGCCACACTGTTTTCCACCATAGGTTCACTACTTTACATTCCCATTGTCAGGGTAGGAGAATTCTGGTTTCTCCATGTCCTTACCCATGCTTGTTTTTTGTGTTTTTTTTTTTTTTTAATTTTAAAATTTCCTATAAAGGAACTTTAGAGAACTTTCTTTAAACACTATTTTATGGTAGATTTGCTAGAGATAAATTATCTTTGTCTCCCTTCATATAAGAATGTCTTGAATTCCTCTTCATTTGTGAAGAATACTTTCAATAGATATAGAATGCTAGGCTGACAGATTTTTTTTTTCCCCAGCACTTAAAAACGTTCTGCTAATTCCTATTTCTCCGTGGATGCTGATGACAAGTCTGCCCCGCTAGGTAAGGTGTAATTTTTCTCTGGCTGCTTTGAAAATTATTTGTTTTCCTTTTGGAAAATTTCCAGAAGTGTTTGGTGTGGATTTTAAAAAATTTATCCAGATTGATGTTCACTATGATTCTTGAATCTGTAGGTTTATGTCTTTTCCAAATTTGGGATATCTTCAGACAAAATTTCTCCTGGTACTTTTTCAGCCCCACATTTTCTTCTCTTTTGGCAGCACTCCATTTACATAATTTTTAGACCATTTATATAGTCCCATAGGTCTGTGAGGTTCTTCTCATTTCTTTTTTCTCTCTGGTCCATTTCTCTCTTTTTCATATTAGGTTATTTCTATTGTTCTGTCTTCCAGTTCACTTTGTCTTTGTCTCATTAATGTCACTTTTCCTTTGTTTCATCGATGCTGCCACTGAGCCCATCAACTGTAGTTTTATTTTGGTTATTTATTTCTCTATTCTAGAATTTCTATTTCATTCTTTATATCTTCTCTTTATTTGTTGTTATTTTCTGTTTCTTTGCTGAGACTTTATACTTTTTTCATTTGTTTCAAATGTGTTCATAATTACTCATTGAAACATTTTTATGATGACTGCTTTAATAGCTTTGTCAGATAATTCTGACATCTCTTGTCATCTTGGTATTGGTAGCTTTTGATTGTCTTATTTGCAGTTTGAATCTTCCTGGTTCTTCTAAGACATGTAATTTTCAATTGAATCCTGGATATATTTTTTTATGATGTTATAAAACTTTGGATCTTACTAAAACCTCCTTTCACTGGCTTCCTCTCAGAACCCTATGGCCAAGGAAGAGGTGGGAGTGCTGTCTCGGTACTGGCAGGTGGGGGTAAAAGTCTAGTTTGCTCACTCAGCCTACATTCACATCTGAGGTTATTTGGGGCTCCTCATTACTGCTGGACAGGGGTGGGATATCTAGCTCCACATATGGCCTCCACGGACATAACTGGGGATGTCCTCCATACTGCTGAGTAGTGGTGAGAGCTTTGACTCTCCACTAGGTTTTCTTCATTACATCTGGGTAGGGATGAAATATGGGCTCCTTATTGGGCCTTTTCTGTTCCCAACTCAGTAGGGTATTTGGGGCACCTCATTATAGCATGTTGAGTGTGGAAGCCTGGACTCCCCACTTGGCCTTTTCAGGCATTTGGCTGGGGAAAGGGTTACTGTTTCAAAGTATTGTGCCTTGCTGGGCTGCTCCTTTCTGGCCATTTGGTCAGAGACAGTAGGCTCGTCTTGAGACTTTCTGTATGTGCCCATTGCCCTTTCCAGGTTGCTGCCCTCAGCTCCATGTCTGGGATGTCCAAGCCAACAGGAACACCCTGGGAGCTCACCACCATGGTCCTCAGGATGCGGGGTCCCTAGCCAGTCTGCGTCTGCCTTCTGTTGCCCTGTCAGAGTCTTCTCATGTTGTTTTATATATAAAGTTGAGGGTTTTTAGTTGTATTGAGTGAGTAAAACAGGGAAAATATTTTATGAAGAGACCATCTTCTCCTGTCTGGATGCTTTCCATAATTCAAGTCATCCCCCTTTCTGTTCCAATCTTTGCTTCATAACATACTGATCTTCATTTAGTAAATAGGTAGTTTTACTAAAATGTAAAAATTCATTTACTATGAGAGAAAATGTCCCTATTAAATCAGCTGTGGGAAATAGTTTCTTTATGGTTTTCTTGTTTAGGAGTTATATGCAGAAAATTTGCCTCCACAAGAGATGATGGCTCAAGTTAAAAAAACCTTTATCCTCACTCTGGTCACTATATGATTATGAGGAGGTAGACTTTCATCCTGTTTGGTTGTAGTAGCTCATCCCAGAGTTATAGATTTGCTTGCTTTTTTCTGTCCTTCTTGACCTTTTTTTTTTTTTTTTTTTGCTTTTTGAGACAGATTCTCACTTCGTCACCCAGGCTGGAGTGCAGTGGCATGATCATAGCTCACTGCACCCTTGACTTCCTGGTCCTTGACCTTCTAACCCTCACCCCAGGTGCTCTTTTGGCTGGAGCAAGCCTGAGAGTCACATAAAGTCTGCAGGTTCAGCCTCCAAAACCCCTCTCTGGGAGATGGGCTCAAGAAGGATTTCTTCTTATGTTCTAAGGACTACTGGGATCCTTATTGCCTGGCTATTTCAGCCTCAGAAGGGTTTGGCTAGAATATCCCTGGGGAGGCAGGCTCTCAGGGCCAAAAATAGTGGGCTCAGGGAGAACAACAGCTCTAAGTGTGACTCAGGGAGAAACAAGAACTAGGATACTTTGTGTAATGTATCCTTACTCCAAAGGAGTTGTATATGGTTAAAATTTTTAAAACTTGTATTTCTTTTTTTTTTTTTTTTTTTTTTAGGGGGTTTGAGTCCATTTTTGCTTGAAGTGCAATGGCCGGATCTCAGCTCACATGCAGCTCCGCCTCCGGGTTCAACGCCATTTTGGCCTCCAGCCGAGTAGCTGGGACTGACAGGCCCGGCCATTCGCCTGGCTACGTTGTTGTATTTTTTAGTAGAGACGGGGTTTTCACTGGTTAGCCAGGATGGTCTCGATCTCCTATGACCTTCGTGATCCACTTCGTCCTCGGCTCCACAGTGAAAATTACAAGGAATTGACCACCGCGCCCGGGCCATCCCCTTGTATTTTCTTATGTAACAACTTTTTGCAACGTGAGTTGAGAAGAAAAGTGTACTTCCAGCGTTTCTCCCTCACCACATTTTTTTTTTTTTCTTTTTTTGTTTTTTCTTCTTTTTCCTGTGGAGATCTCCAGCATGTTCATTATGTTTTCTGAGCCATGGCACCTATGGGTACTCTTTCATTGTTTGTTATTATTATTTTAATAGTATAAAAATGAGAAAATTTTTGCTACATTTCTTTCATATTTTGTCCTAATTACTTTTAAAATATATTCTGGTGTCATGTCAATATTTATAGTCTAATGTTTAAGACTTGGACTTTGGTTCTTAGG
This sequence comes from Rhinopithecus bieti, assembly GCF_001698545.2. NCBI lineage: Eukaryota > Metazoa > Chordata > Mammalia > Primates > Cercopithecidae > Rhinopithecus > Rhinopithecus bieti. The sequence continues at coordinate 1,028,274 of NW_016811667.1, forward strand.
ATGTTATTTTTGAATCAGCTGTATCTGGTAAGGTAATAGATATTGAAAGTGCCTTGTAAATTGTCCAGTGGCATAAAAGTATTGTCATATCTTTATGACATAAAAGAGAAATTGTTTTCTTCTTTTTAGTATGGAAATACTTTACAAAGCCATTTGCTGGGTGACTGTGTGATGGCCTTGTGGTTTGGATTTCATGATTTTTGGTGTTCCCTTGAAGGGTTCCAGATATAACCTATACCAAAGAAGAGGAAAACTTCTCCAGTACATTCCATGATCTGACCTTGATTTGAAAATAGTTGTAAGTGTAATAGAAAAAAGATTTATCAAAATAGTGCACTACACTTACTATAAAGCAAGTTCTAAACACAAGACTCAAAGAGTCACGCATATAACTCAAAGAAAGGCTGGAGGCCAGTCATGGTGGCTCATTCCTTTAATCCCCACACTTTTGGAGGCTGAGGTGGGAGGATATCTTGAGTCCAAGAGTTCAATACCAGCCTGTGAAACATAGTGAGATTCCATCTCTACAAAAAAGACAAAATTAGCCAGGTATGGTGGTTTGGTCCTGTAGTCTAAGCTACTCAAGAGGCTAATGGAGAGGAACTGTTGAGGCTACAGTAAGCCCTGATTGAAGTGTGAGCTTTCTCACACTTTCTCTAGGGGGTAAAGAGAGATGGGGATAGGGTAGACTGTTTCAAGTCCTAGATGAAGTATGGGAGCCATAGTAGCACCTGGGAAGGGCATTGCAGGCTGAGGAAACAGTAAGCACAAAGTCTATGTGGTTGTTTTGTCACAGGCCCAGCAGGAAGGCTAGTCTAAGTAGAGCAGGGTGAGTCAGGGATAGCAGGAGATATCTCTGGGGAGGGAAGCTAGGCCACATCTTTTAGGGCCTTTGTCCATTTTGTGATAAACATTTATTTCAAAATAGTTGAATTTGATTAAACTTGTGTTTTGCTATTAAAAGTGTATTTGATTCTAAATCAGTTGAGAATACATAGAGTTACAGCATGACAGGGTCTGATTGGTGTGTTTAAAATATTACTTTGGACTGGGCATGGTTACTCATGCCTGTAATCCCAGTGCTTTGGGAAGCCAAGGAGGGAGAATTGCTTGAGGCCCGGGGTTTAAGATTAGCCTATGCAGCATAGCAAGATCCTGTCTCTACAAAAAATGATGGCAAAATTAATGATACATGGTAGTATGTGCCTGTAGTTCTATCCACTGGGGATGCTGAGGCAGGAGCATTGCTTGAGCCCAGGAGTTTGAGCTGCAGTGAGCCATGATCATGCCACTGCATTCCAGCCTGGGCACCAGACTGAGACTCCATCTCTAAAACAATAAATTAAAAAAAGTAAAGCAAAGTATCACTCTGCCTTCAGGTTAAAAATATGACTGTCCTGGGCCTAAGAACGACAGCAAGGAAACCAGATAGGCAGCTAGTCAGCTGTGTTGGTAAGGGATGGGATGGCTTAGAGAGTGGAGCCCAGGATAAAAGAGGCCTCATCACTCTGCACATCTCATCCTATGCTGAAGCACCCAGAATGACAGAAGGAAAGTGTGAGAGGCAAGGCCTGGCTTGCCCAGTCCCTGAGCCTGAACATCGACAAATCAAAAAGTACTTGCAGGTTCCATCCTCACAACCAACCCTGTGAACCAGGCAAGTAAGGTACTATTGCCTGTGTGTTATAGGTGAGGAGACCCAAGCACCTAGTCATGAGAATTAGAAGGCATTTATAGAGACAGAGAAAGCACTTCGAGATAATCAGGAGTGAATAACACTGTGATTCTTGCTCATGAAAGGAATGCATGTGGCTGGAATGGAAAGGATCCAGCTGAGATTTTGGCGGACAGGTTATGGTTGGCATTTTTCTTCTCAATTTTCGGTGAACATAATGTTGTTTATGTAATTTATAATGAAAGAATGCATTCCCATTCTATTGGGTTAGGCCACAAAGTAATTAAATTACTGAAGCTATTTGAAACAAGAGCCCCCAATTGCATTGAAGCAGCAGGCAGCTAACTACAAAGACACTTCATTTTCACCGCGCTGGCGGGTCTGTGGCTGAGTTTGGATAGGGCTTTGTTCATTGGGATAATATCTGTCAATCCTGTGAATCAGGGATGTCTTTGCCTGGAAGATGTGCCTGGTGAAGTTTCTTCTAACTTCAGATATTTCCTAATGAATTTCCAAACATTCTTTACAACTTAGACCGTGCTCAGCCTCCAAGTATCCTCATCATTGGCAAAGAATGTGAACTTTACAAGATGCTTCAAGAGAAACAGGAGTTGAATGAGCTCCTAAAACAGTCTGTGTTTCCTGGCTTTGCAGGAAATTCTGGAGTCTGGAAAACCTGCAGTCAGGCTGTCATTCAAGGTCAGGTGTAAGAGTCAGTCATTGTGGAAGAACAGGTGAACACAGCCTGGATTAGGTGGAAAAAGCACGGTGTGATTTGGAGGGCACGGGCTTTTAAAATGAAGAAAGTGAGAGAGAGGGAGAGAAAAAGAGAGAGAGATTGAGCTCACAAACCACACTCTAGTGGTGGCTGAGGAGTGGGAGTGGGTGAAGACCATGGGTGATGAGAAGCAGAATGAGATTGAATCAGTGCCCAGTGAAGACAGGTGCCAACTTTCCTCTGGGGCCATGTCTTTGGTTTTTCTCGGGAATGTCCTCTTCAGAGCTTGAGAGCCCTAGTGTGGCCATGTTCTTACCATGTGACTTTAGGCAAATCTCTGAATCTTCTGAGGCCTGTTTTCTTGTCTGTCCATCAGGATAAAAATCCTTCCTCCTACAATTTTTATGGATGTCAAATGTCACAAATTGTGTGAAACATCCATCACCAAGACCAACTGGGTGCTTCATTATTATTGTGATGTTTCAAATCTCAAGAGGCTCTCCTGTGTATGGTATATACACTATATACCATATATTTATTATGATAATATTCAAGCAGATAGCAGTAAAAGTATCTTCACTTAATAACAATGGCATATTGTGAGAAAGTCTGACAGGTGGATGTATTGAAGAAGGGATGCTTTTTTCCCCTCTCATAAACCTGACCTGTGGATCAGCAATTCTCATGCTCTGCTCCTCCCTGGTGGTTCCTCATTAACACCTCCCATGATACTCATTGGCAGACTTTTCCAGACAGCTGGATTTGCATCCTTTCCTAGTTTCTGTGATGCCCAGCTCTCCACACTCTCTCCCTTTCTTGAGGCTTGGCATCTCACAGGGGTCTTGCTTTCTATGCTCTCTTTACCTCTCTCATGGGCCCACCTGCAAAGAGATAGTTCGTGCTCCCTGGGGTGGGGGGTACACCTTGTGATTATGTGTGTGTGAGACCTGCCTTTGTAAAGGAATTGACATGTCGGCTGATAGTTTATTTCCTTCTGGAAGAAGAAACTCCCTCCTCAAGGTCCGCAGCTGAAGATTCAGCTTCCTTGGGAGCCCTTTCTGAGTAGAGAGTTCCCTTCCGAACACCTGAGACCTGAGCTTCCTCCCTATTTGGGTGGATTCTTCAGAGAGAGTGGCAATTTACAATCATAGGAAATTAGGGGAAAAAAGTGCTTCTTTCATGCTGAGATGATATTGTTCTACCAGCACTTTCCTCCTTTGCTTGGAGTACCTGAGCAGCTGGGAAGTAATGAGCCACACTTTGTATCAAGTTCTAATATTAGCTTTGCCTGTTGAACAACTTGGGGATCAACCCTTGAGATGACAGCTTTGTTAAAACATGTGGGAAACCACAGCTTATTTCACTGTGTGAGGGGTGTGAAACCCTTCACTGAGAGGCAGTCAGTTCATCGCAGACCTAACTAGGACATAGACAGATGCTGCAGAACTCATCTGGGCTCACAGAGAAAAACCTGAGCATGGAGTTGGCAGCTCCATGCGCATCATGATCTGGACTCCTTCCATCCTGTGCTCCAGCAACCATACCCATGGCTTCTGTTCCCAAAGTTACGTTGTGGTCTTAGTTAACAGCTGGTGCTCCAGCAATCATACACACTTCCAGGCATCAGGGAAGCAGTGAAGAGGAATGGAGACATGGCTATTGGGGGAATCCCTATTTCGGCTGAGCCAGCTTTCTCCTTCCAAGAAGTGCCACACTACTCTTCCATTTACATTTTATTGACCACAATTTAGTCACAGGACCATATGTAGTTGCATGAAAGTCTGGGATATATTTACATATTTTATCCCTTAGGGTTAATGTCTTCTTTCCACGAACAGAATTGATATTTTGTAGAAAAGAGAGGGAGATAACAGATCTTGTAGTTTCTCCTGTATCTCTTAATATGCACTTGTAATTAAGTTTTTACTGAATACAATAGGATAAATTTCAATCCAAACATTCATCACATGCAGAAGGCTGTCCAGGGAGGAAACCCAAATGCCTGTTTTTATTTGGGATAAAATGTTGAAAGCTTAGAACGGTAAAGACAGTAAAGACCTTTGATGAAGGGTCCTGTCTTTCAGAAAGGCCTCTGGTTCAGAAAGCAGCACTTCAGGGTAGAAAGGGCACTAGGATCCAGAAAATCTCTTTATTTATCCACCTTCTTTTGTAGAATGTTTTCCTTGGGTATATAATTTTATGTAGTTAAAAATCATTTGTGAAAGTTTCTACATTATTTATTCCAACATCATCTTTTCTCCATTCTGCTTCTCTTCTCCTTTAGAGACTCCAATTAGATGTATAGTAGATATAGGCTTAATATGACACCAGATGTCAACTAATGTCCTCTTTTATTCTTTTCAATTTTATTCTTTTTTCTCTCTGTTCCACAATTTGCATAATTTTTGTTGACATTTTCTACTTGGTTCCATTTGCTGTTATGCCCATCCAATGCATTCTTCACTTTAGATATTGCAATTTTGAATACTAAAATGCCTCTTTGGTTTATTTTAGGGTTTTTTTCTCTGCTAAATTTGTTCATTGTCTCCAATTCCATCTCTCAATTCTTTAACATATTTTTAATAGATAATTTCATGTCCTTTCCTGCTAATTTCAACATCTTGATCATCTGTGGGTCTGTTTCTTCTGACAAGTTTTTACTTGAATCATATGTTACATTTTTCTGCTTTGTTTCATACCTCATAAGTTTTGATTGCATGCTAGAGACACTGGATAAAACAACAGTAAAAACTAAAGGTTTGCCATACCTTTTTCTGTATCAGGCTGAATGAAAAGCTAAACTCTTTGCACTAATCATAAATTGAGTGCCTTTGGTGTTAGAATTCAATTTTAATTAGTTTCAGTTAATTCACTTCATTGTTATGAGAGCAGGATCATGCCCCTTTCCTCAGCAGGGCTTGAGATATAAGCACCTGAGGCTTTTTGTTTGCTTTCCAGTTGAGCTCCAGCTTTTCATACTAAGGAGACCTCTTCTTCCAGCCCATCCTCAGTGTGCTATACTCTGCTGTGTGTATGGTAAATGTCTGTTGGGGTGGAACTCACAGTAAGGAATGCTGTTATGTCTAGGACCCCAACAGATTACTCTTTGTTACTCTAGGCCACTCAGTCATTCAAAATTCAGCTGATTCTTCTTACTCTTTAGGTGTAAAAATGGCCTATCTAGGGAAGAACCTAACGTCCTCTGGGGTTGAGTTGCACCCTCAACTCTCCTTTAGATCATTAAGATCTTGGTGTCTCTCCAGTGTGTTCTTGATATATTACTATGGGAACAATGGTCTTTCGTGACCATCTACAATGTAACCAGAAGTGAAATTTCACTCTTTAGTCCTATTCTGACCCAAGTATTTTTCTCCCCAAATAAGCTTTCTAAAAATTTAATTAGCATGTCACGAAGATGAAACGATTTGAATGAATTTACACAAGCAGTAACAGGGCAATATTTTCTCACAGAATAATTGTGTGTTAGCTATCTGTGAATATATCATGTGTTATTGGAATGAAATAATTCATGTCTATGGAATATAAAACAACTGTAGGCACAGATGTATTTGTCACTTAATATGACTGTATTTTTATTGCCAGATGTAGATTTGACTCTTTCTTCCTGGGTCCACATGGTGCTTTGATGCAATTGAATCAATTAAAGGACCTTTTAATGAATTTGGTTGTCTAAGTATCTTTTAGTGTTTCTCTTTAAGTGTGGTTTCTCTTTAAATATATACTTTATTAAAATTAACAATATAAATTTCCTACAAATTTCCTCCATTACTTATTAATTAGTGTTTCATCATAAACACTTTAAGAAACAGTAGACCACAGAACAATTATGGAATACACACAAATATCACCTACTAAATGGGTATATTTAAAATCACTGCTTCCTCTTTGTTCACTGTCAGTACTTTTGTTCTATTTTCAACATTGTTTGTCTTAAGTAAGTTATATTTTCTTAGTTTGTTTAATGGTGATATATATATATATATATATTCATTTTGTATTCTACCTGCTTTCATTGGAAAGAACAATAATGTTGCCATAAGGAAATTCCAGAGGCTGCATCATTGATAAAGAAAAAAGGTTTATTTGGCTTACAGTTCTGCAGATTGTACAAGAAGCATGACACAAGCATCTGCATAGTGTGAGTGCCTCAGGTTGCTTTCACTCATGCTGGAGGCAGGAAGGAGACAGCTTGTGCAGAGAATACAGGGCAAGAAAGGAAATGAGAGTGGAGGAGGTCCAGGCTATTTTTGGGTTTAAAATGTAGATTTTAATTTTCTGAATTAATTTTGTTTTAACTTCCAGGATACATGTGGAGGACGTGCATGTTTGTTAAATAGGTACACATGTGCCATAGTGGTTTGCTGCACCTATCAGTCCCTCACCTAGGTATTAAGCCCTGTATGCATCAGCTATTTATCCTGATGCTATCCCTCCCCCACCCCCCTAACAGACCCCAGATTGTATTGTTCCCCTCCCTGTGTCCATGTGTTCTCATCATTCAGCTCCCATTTATGAATGAGAACATGTGGTGTTTGGTTTTCTGTGCCTGTGTTAGTTTGCTGAGGATAATGGCTTCCAACTCCAACCATGTCCCTGCAAAGGACATGATCTCGTTTCTTTTTATGGCTGCATAGTGTTCCATGGTGTATATGTACCACACTTCCTTCATCCAGTCTATCATTGATTGGCATTTGGGTTGATTCCATGTCTTTGCTATTGTGAACATATGTGTGCATGTAGCTTTATAATAGAATAATCTATATTCTAGTTCTAGAGCCTTGAGGAATCACCATACTGTCTTCCACAATGGTTGAACTAATTTGCATTCCCATCAACAGTGTAAAAGCTTTCCTACTTCTCCATAGCATCTGTTGTTTCTTGACTTTTTAATAATCGCCATTCTGACTGGCATGAGATGCTATCTCATTGTGGTTTTGACATGCATTTATCTAATGATCAGTGATGTTGAGCTTTTTTTCATGTTTGTTGGCTGCATAAATGTCTTCTTTTGAGGAGTGTCTGTTCATGTTCTTTGGTGCCAGGCTCTTTTTAACAACCAGCTCTCCTAGGAAGAAATAGAGGGGGAGCTCACTCCCCTCCCTCCACAGGATGGGCATTGATCTATCCATGAGAGATTAACCCCCACTCCCCAAACACCTTCCACAAGGCCCCACATCCAAACACTGCCGCAATGGGGATTAAATGTCAACATGAGATTTGAAGAGGACAAACTTCCAATAGCAATGTTGATAATTGGTTAAAACATTGGTGGTAATTATTTAACTCGCACTACCAGCTCTGATGACCCACATGGTGCTTGACTCTGCAAGGGCTTAAACTCACACAATGGCTGATTGTCATCTTGCGTTTGAAAATGTCTCCACTTTTTTTAGGATGGTCTTTTAATCTAAATGAATGGAGATCCATAGCAAATCAGTATTCAGGCTGAAAATCATAAGAGTCTTACTTTACATGTACACTTCTTCAAAAGAAACTTTCATATTCCTTGAAAGTTCGTCTGTAAGATAAGCGAATTGAGTAAACTACGGTCACTTTTATTTTCGTTAAAGGCTCTACATGGCAATATCCTAAAAGGCCACAAGATGGCAGGCATTCTCTTTAAAGTAGAACTTTGACCTAAATGTCCAAGACTTCCAAGAGTTTCTCTTTGGTTCATGAAAACTAGGAAACAAGACCTTTCTTCATTTGAAACCCATGCTTGTAGTTGGAAAACAAATATCTATTTTATTCTCCTGTCACGGAAAGATGAAAATCAAAACATGCTTGCCTTTAGGAATGTCTACTCGTTTGTCTTAGTTTTTCTCCTGAAACAATATGGACAACTTTTTATTTTTCACCTGTAATCTTTCAAATATCTGACTTTATTCTCTGCCACCTTTTTCTCTCTCTGTTTCTCTAGACCTACACTCAGTTACTTTTACTTCTCAGTATGTGAAAAGGCTTCATGATTCTTAGCACCTCATTTTTTTCTACAAATGTTTAACTGTCTCTAGGCTTTGCAAGCAGCTATAAGTCTGTGCTGATACCTGTAATTACTATGTATAAAGCTTTAGAAGAGTGGTCTCTTATAATATTTTTTCTTTTGCATTGCAGAAAGCTTTGGGTGAAATAGGCAGGATGTGTGAATGGGTATTTGTAAGGCCATTGTTAAGTGGCTTAGGGTGAAATAACCCTGTCTTGGGTATGTCTTTATCAGTAGGGTGAAAATTGTATTCCAACAAATTGGATAACCTCAATGAAATGGAAAAATTCCTAGAATCACAAAACCTACCAGGACTAATCACAAACAAATAGAAAATTAGAATATACCTGTAACTTATAAGGAAATTGAAACATGAATCAAAAAACAGTCTTACCAAAAACAGCTTATGGCCAGATGGCTTCTCCGAGGAATTCGACCAAACATGTAAAGGGAAGTTAGCACAAATCCTTCTCAAAGTCTTCCAAGTAATTAAAGAGGAGAAAACAGTTTTAAACTCATTGCATGAGGCCATCATTATCCTGATACTGAAATCAGACAAAGACACTACAAGGAAGAAAACTACATCCATATCTCTTATAAATACAATTGACCTTAAATAATGCAGGTGCTAGGGACTCCCAAAGCCTGTGCAGTCAAAATTTTATATGTAGGTTTGGTCTCTCCTAAAACGTAACTGCAAATAGCTTAGTACTGACTGGAAGCTTTACTGATAACAGAAACACTTCATTAACCTATATTTTTGGTGCTATATGTTTCATATACTATATTCTTACAATAAAGTAGGCTAGAGAAAAGATGATGTTATTAAAATAATGAGGGAAATATAGTTACTATTCGTTGAATGGAAGTTAATCATCATAAAGGTCTCTGTATTCGTCATGTTTACATTGAGTAGGCTGAGGAGGAGGAAAAGGGGAGATTGGTGGTGTTGTCCTAGGGTTGGAAGAAGTGGAAGAGATGGATGAGGTAGATAGAAAGTCAAGAGAGACAGGGGCACTTGGTGTAATTTTATTGAAAAAAAAAATCTGCCTAAAAGTGGATCTGCACAGTTAAAATATGTGTTGTTTAAGGGTCAGCTGTGTATTGTTTTAGTAGAACAGTGGTTGTATGTGTTTGTAAATCTTACATTTGTAATTAAAAATAACAATTGTATATACTTATAGGGTACAACGTCATGTTATCATACACGTATACATTGTGAAATGATCAAACCAGAGTAATTAGCACATCTGTTAACTCAAATATTTATCATTTGTTTGTGGTGAGAACATTCAAAATTTTCTTCCTCAGCTATTTTGAAATATGTGATTCCTTATTATTAACTGTAGTCATTATGGTGTGCAATAGAACACCAGAACATTTTCCTCCTAAACACCTGAAACTTTGTACCCATGGACCAACATCTCCCCTTTCTCCATCTACACCCCCTTCCAGACTCTTAGGGCCACCATTGTACTCTAAGCTTTTATGAGTTTGACTTTTCAGATTCCACATGTAAGTGAGATTATATGGTATTTTCTCTTTTGTGCTTGGCTTATTTATCTTAATATAATGTGCTCTAGGTTAATCCACTTTGTCATAAAACAGAACATTTTGTCTTTTAAAATGCAGAACAGTATTCCATCGTGTATATATACCACATTTATAAAATACATTCATTCATTGATGGACACTGAGGTTGTTTCTTTTTCTTGGTTATAATGAATAATACTGCAATAAACATAAAAGTGTATGTATCTCTTAAAAATATTGATTTCAATTCATTTGAGTTTATAACCAGAATTAGGAATGCCGGAGCATATAGTAATTCTATTTTTAGGTTTTTGAGAGCCTCCACATGGTTTTTCAAATGTCTGGCACTGATATATCACACAACCAACAGTGTACGGGTTTTTTCTTTACTCCACATTCTCACCAACACTTGAGGTCATTCATGTTTTAGATCACAGCCAATCTATCAGGTGTAAGGTGATAGTTTACTGTGATTTTAATTTGTGTTACTCTGATATTTAGGGATGCTGAACGTTTTCTTATGTATCTATTGGCCATTTGTATATCTTCTTTGTTTCTTGTTTCTCTGTACTCAAATCCTTTTTTTCCCCCATAACTTTTATTTTAGATTCAAGAGGTACATGTGCAGGATTGTTACTTATGTTGCATGATGCTGAGGGGAAAAATGATCCCATCACCAAGGTACTGAGCATACTTCCCAATAGTTTTTCAACACTTGCCCATTTCCTCCCTCCCTTGTCTAGTAGACCCAGCTTCTATTTTTGCCATTTCCATGTCAATTAGTATGTGACGTTTAGCTCCCACTTATAAATGAGAACACATAGTGTTTGATTTTCTGTTCCTGTATTATTGTGCTTAGAATCATGGCCTTCAGATGCACCCATGTTGCTTCAAAGAACATGATTTCATTAATTTTATGGCTGCATAATATTCCAAGGTGTGTTTGTACCATATTTTTTTAATCCAATGTAACATTGAACACTTGGGTTGATTCCGTGTCTTTGCTATTGTGAATTATGCTGCAATAAACATGTGAGTGCATGTGTCTTTTGGCAGAGAATTTGTTTTCTTTTGGATATATACCCAGCAAGAGGATTGCTAGGTTAAATAGTAGTTCTGTTTTAAGTTCTTTGAAAAATCTCCAAAGTACAATCTGACTGGTGTGAGATAATACCTCATTGTGGTTTTGATTTGCATTTCCTGATTATTAGTGATATGGAGTATTTTTTTATATGTTGGTTACTTATCTGTCTTCTTTTGAGAAGTGTCCGTGTCTTTTGCCTATTTTTTAATAGAATGAGTTTTTTGCATGTTCAGTTCCTCATAAATTCTGGAATACTAAACCTTTGTCAGATGTGTTGCTTGTGAACATATTCTGCCATTTTGTAGGCTGTGTGTTTACTCTGTTGAGATTTTCTTTTACTGTGAAAAATAATTTTTTTTTTTGATTTAACTAGGAGTCACTTGTCAATTTTTTGTTGCAATTACTTTTGAGGACTTAGTCAAACATTCTTTGCCAACACTAACATTCACAATAGTATTTCCTAGGGTTTTTTTTT
>NW_016811668.1:0-325 GCF_001698545.2 Rhinopithecus bieti
AATAAAATGGAATAAAAAATGTTGTAGGTTTTTTCTTTGAAAAGGAAAATATACAATTACATGTTGTTGGCTGTGGATTTATTTGAAATAAAAAGAAAAAACATACAATTAGAAAAATTCTACTGTTAGGAATGAAGTCACCTATTAATTACAGGGAAATCATTTAGATCTTAATGTATTGTGTATTCCAGTGCTGTGGTGTAAAAACTTATTTCAGTCTGTGCTGATAAAAAATAGCATTATCATTTAACAGTTGGGGTGTATTTGTAAAAAACAAAATCAAAGAAAATAAATATATTGAGAAAACATGAACTAGAAGGTTTAA
>NW_016811669.1:0-1489 GCF_001698545.2 Rhinopithecus bieti
TGTGGTCCCACCTACTTGGGAGGCTGAAGTGGAAGGATCACATGAGCCAAGGAAATCAAGGCTCCCGTGAGCTGTGGTTGCACCACTGCCCTCCAGCCTGGGTGAAAAACCAAGATCTTGCTTCAAAAAAAAAAAAAAAAAAAGAGACAAAATAATTCATGTACTTTAAGCTCTTGGCTTAAAGCTTTGAATCTCACATGTGATCTCTTTGTCCTTCAATATCCTATAATTCATTGTTCTGACTGCACATAGAACATCCCATTCTTACCAGATTGGGAGAACTTCACGACCAGAATTTAGGCTTAAACTTTCTTGATTCCTACAGCATCTTACAAAACAGCAGGTGTTCATGTCACTATATATTAATTATGTACAATTTCTTAATCTGAGGAGCACCCTTTCTTTTGTGAAATGATGTTGTAAAGAAAAAGCTTTTTCTTTTTTTTGAGATGGAGTCTCCCTCCATCACCCAGGCTGGAGTGCAGTGGTCACTATCTCTGTTCACTGCAGCCTCCACTTCCTGGGTTCAAGTGATTCTCCTGCCTCAGCCTCCCAAGTAGCTGGGATCACAGGGATGCACCACCACGCCTGGCTAATTTTTGTATTTTTAGTATAGACAGGGTTTCTCCATCTTGGCCAGGTTGGTCTCGAACTCCTTACCTCAGGTGATCCACCCACCTCTGCCTCCCAAAGTGCTGGGATTACAGGCATGAGCCACCACACCTGACCTAAACTAAAAGCTTTAGGTTGGCACATTTTCAGGTGAGAAAGACAAAGGAAAGAGGTAGCATGGTATGGTAAAAACGGAGTATTGATTTTAAACCATGTCACTGTTCTGAGATCTGTGCTCAAAAATAAAGGAGTATTTTAGGTCATTGAAAAAAGAAAAAAGAAAGAAAGAAAAGATTGGGCACAGTGGTTCATGCCTGTAATCCCAGCATTTTAAGAGGCCACGGTAAGAGAATCACTTGAAGCCAGGAGTCTGAGACCAGCCTGGGCAGCATAGCAAGACCCCATCTCTAGCAAAGAAAGTGAAAACTATAATAAAAATGAGCCAGGCATGGTGGCAGGCTCCTGTAGTCCCAGTCACTCCGAAGGCTCGGGTGGGAAGATCGCTTGAGCTACAGAGATGTTGGCTACAGTAAGTTGTAATCATGCTGCTGTACTCCAGCTTGGGTGGCAAAGTGAGACCCTGCCTCAAAAAGAGAAAGAAGAAAGAAAGAGAGAGAGAGAGAGAAAGAAAGAAAGAAGAAAGAAAGAAAGAAGAAAGAAAAAAAGAAAGAAAGAAAGAAAGAAAGAAAGAAAGAAAGAAAGAAAGAAAGAAAGAAAGAAAGAGAGAGAAAGAAAGAGAGAAAGGAAGGAAGGAGAAAGAGAGAGAGAAAGAAAGCAGGAAGGAAGGAAAAGAGAGGGAGGGAGGGAGGGGGAGAGAGAGAGAAAGAGAAAGAAAGAAAGAAAAAGAAAGAAAGGAAGGAAGGAAGGAAGGAAGGAA
>NW_016811670.1:0-891 GCF_001698545.2 Rhinopithecus bieti
AAAATCCTTTACAGACAAGCAAATGCTGTGGGATTTTGTTACCACAAGCATGCCTTACAAGAGCTCCTGAAGGAAGCACTAAATATGGAAAGGACAAAACAGTACCAGCCACTGCAAAAACATATGAAAATGTAATGCCATTGACACTATGAAGAAACTGCATCAACTAATGTGAAAAATAACCAGTTAGCATCATAATGACAAGATCAAATTCACACATAACAATATTAACCTTAAATGCAAATGGGCTAAATGCTCCAATTAAAAGACACAGACTGGTAAATTGGAAAAAGAATCAAGATCCATTGGTGTGCTGTATTCAGGAGACCCATCTCATGGGCAAAGACACACATAGGCTAAAAATAAAGGGATGGATGAATATTTACCAAGCAAATGAAAAGCAAAAAAAACAGGGGTTGCAATCCTAGTCTCTGATAAAACAGACTTTAAACCAACAAATGTCAAAAAAGACAAAGAAGGACATTACATAATGATAAAGGGATCAATGCAACAAGAAGAGCTAACTATCCTAAATATACATGCATCCAATACAAAGAGCACCCAGATTCATAAAGCAAGTTCTTAGAGATCTACAAAGAGACTTAGATTGCCGCACAATAATAGTGGGAGACTTTAACGCCCCACTGTCAATATTAGATCAACAAGACAGAAAATTAACAAGGATATTCAGGACTTGAACTCAGCTCTGGACCAAGCAGACCTAATAGACATCTACAGAACTGTTCACCCCAAATCAACAGAATATACATTCTTCTCAGCACCACATCACACTTACTCTAAAATTGACCATGTAATTGGAAGTAAAACACTCCTCAGCAAATGCAAAAGAATGGAATTCATAACAAACAGTCTCTCAGACCAAAGTGCCAT
>NW_016811670.1:4754-16616 GCF_001698545.2 Rhinopithecus bieti
TTTATGGCCAAAAATCATCTCCACCTGGTGAGATCAAGATTGATCAAGTCTTAGGTATAAATAGTGGTTCGGTATGTTTTAACCCAAGCAAATACAATCTTTCTTTAATGCTGTTAGCCTCTTAGAAAGCTAGACAATATTTTCTTGATTGGCATTCAGCCCCTAACAACTAACTCCACCTACCAAATATCAGGTGGCATTTTTCCACGAAAGCATGTTCAGAAACAATGTTGGGTAGAATATTCTTGTGTGCAGTCTCATAAGGATCCTTCTTAAGTATCAAGATTTAGTTTATAATACAAGTAGTCTTTCAGGGCTATGATTCTTGGTCATTAGATCTCTTTCTCCAGTTCCTATGTGTATTTTAATATTTTAAATAAATATCCACCATCCCTACCATGCCACACACAAAATAAACATTGTAGCATTGAGCCATAGGAAGTATTGCTAGAGCCTACCTGTGTCATTCATGGCTTTAACAAATTCATAATTAGCCCTGATTTTATACCAAGGATTATACTAGTTTTTCTGAGCATATGATGATAAAAAAAAAATTAGACATGTTTTCTACCCTCTTGTATCTTAGATTCTAGTGGAAAAGATAGACAATAAGTATGTATGATTATTATATGTAAGTAAATCCCATAATGCTTTGATTCATATGTTTTTTTACATTTAATCATCTCTGAGATCTTGTGGCATCTTATAATTTATGGTGTATCATAACTTAATTGGCAGAATTTTTAGTTTGTTTTCAGTAATCCATACAAATAATGGTGCATCTCATATTGATGACATCTAAAATTCACTGAAACAAGTGTTCACAAACTAGGATATATATTATAAAGAAAAAACCCCAGGAACATTAGAGAGGATGGTGGATCTGCTGAGGAGAGATCAAAGAACGGTTTCCTTTATTTCTTTTCTTTGATCCTCACCAACTTCTGCTATACTCATAAGAATGTTTTCTAATCCTCAGAACATTGAATACAATCCAAGAAAAAAGACCAAGAATATGTAAATTTTGATGCTTTCTTTCCAAATATTACCCTAAAGGTTACCTGCTACAATGTGGTCTGAACTACGGTAATGGAGGTGGAGGTGGAAATAAAATGGAACCATCTGTGAGATATTTAGGACATAGAGTAAACAAGACAGATTTGATGTGAGATATGAGAGGGTCTGATATGGGTTGACTGGTATGAAACCTTGATGACATACAGAAACAATTGCTGAAGAAAATTTACTAGAATAATAGAAACTAATTTTTTCAGAGTAATTTCAAATGGCACACATGTCAAATTATATGATCTCTAAAGACAGAAGCAGAGACTTTTAACATGATGAGCTGACATGTAACACAGAATGATGTTTTATACAAGGTAGTATGTTTCAGATACCACATCAGATAAAGCAAAAGTGGGAAATACATCTGAATAATCCATAATTTGGATCTGATATTTAATTCACATGACTAGTTAGTACTGTTGATGTTAACTATAAAGTCATGTTTGTTTAATATGGTTTTTAACTAGTAAATCTTAAATCCAGTGAGAAGAATTGTTTCTTTACCCTCAAACAATGGCAGGATAGCATTTTAAATATCTAAAAGCAACATGCATTTTATAACTAAAGAAATAAGATTAGTAATATTTATTTGTAATAATAAGACCAGAAAAACATTTTCAAAAGGAGTATCTTTTACTGTGAAAGACATTATCACTATGATGATAATATCTAAAGTTTTGGAACCAGTAATAACCATTTCTTTCTAGTTATACAGTAGAGGCTTTTCAAGATTTATCTCATTTACTATCTCCATGTTGTCAGAAAATGGCCAAAATTTTATTTTTAATTTTATATATACTGAAGGCACCTGAGATACACGAAAAAAAAAAACTCGCATGAGATAGCATTGATACAGGTAATTGGAAATGTTTAGTTTATGCATTCATGGGTTAGCAGAGCACCGTGTTGGTGTCAGATACAGATGGATTGAATCCCCTAGCTCACCCTCATTTGCCATATATGTAAAATAGAAAACATAATTTTGTTCCAAATAGGGTTTTGTTTTGTACGGTTTGAATGAAATAAAGTATGATGACGTAAATGGCATTATTCTTTTAATTTTATATAATCAAATAGTGGTTATTTGGATAGACTTAGAATTTTTTTCTTCTTTTATCAGAATGCTTATCTCTGATTTGACATATCCTTAGTTTTAAGTCCTGATGTAACTATCTTCTTTGCAGTGTTAGTCCTAAAAATAAAAACTCTTGAAAATATGCTGCTTAAGCATACAACAGACTAGCTCTGAGCAATATTGTGCTTTTGACTGCAAGCAGAAACAAATGTGAAATCATAAATTGCATGGTAGATTTCTTCCCTGAGCTTCCTTGTAGTGTTTGCTGTACAGGTAAACACCCAATTGGAGAACACTGACCACAAAAATGATACACTCTAAATTATGAGAACCATATCCTTATCCATCTATTCAACAGACTGTTTCTTTAAATACAGAGAAAAACAGGGTTTACTGTGCTGCAGTATTCATAGGAACTGATTCATTCTACCATAGTGTGACTTGGACAGAATGATAAACAACAACGTTATCATTTTGCAGGGCAAGACATGGCCCAATTTAAAAATAGCTCTAAATTATTAAGAAGCACTTAAATAGTATATGTCATTGTCCAAAACATGCACCACATTACCATGAACAAATTTTAAATGCCTGTGTTTTAAGGAATAAATTGGTTAGCATGTAGTATAAATTCTTTAGTTTAAGCATATATGTGTTCCTTATGATGTGTTGTATTCATTTTCTATATACTGTAATCACAGAATGCAGTTAGCATACCAATTTTGAGTTTTACTCAAGCTGCAGGTAACACTAATTACTGAGCACACAGTTTGACATCTGCATTGAACGTATCTGTATTCATAAAATATAATCATCCTTGGTAGTGGGACAATATGTTCTTATTAATGAATACCAATATAAATGTTTTATATTATTTTAGATGTAGATATATTTTAGTCCATACCCAAACAAATGTATTCACAGTTTCTTCCCTAATTTTCTAGAGTAAACCCTGCCTATTTTACACCACAGGATGCCAACATATTTCCTAAGGCAAATAATTAAAGAAACCTTGAAATATTTCAGTACAAAACCAAAAGACAAATATCACAGCAAACATAGAAAATATACATGTTAAGTTTTAAACAAACAGATGTATGTATTCCCCTTTTTGGATAAAGATAAACATTTATAGTCTTTCTGTAAAATACGTTTGAATTGTTTTCCCTCCCTGCTGACAAAATAGATTAGTCTAGCTGATTTCTGTCCGTAAAAGGTTTTGCACTTTTGACTCAACAATTTAACTGCTACCAAATTACCCATTTACCAACATTCTGTTTGTCAAACTTAGAGAGAAATTTGCATTTGTCATTTTGGTTCTTTCTCATTCTACAGTTCCCCTAACATTTGCCCTTATCCTAATTCTTTCCTTAACAAATGGAATACGTGGGGTGGAGGTGTTCCCTTCCCATGTCAACCTAGCAGCAACTTCTTCCTGTAGATAATGTTAAATATATTTTTAAATAATGCTAATAGCTTTAAATCAGAGAAATCAAACATGTTAGAGTCAATGTAATCCAACCTCATCTCTGTTGGTTGCATATTTAGAGCCAGTATCCCAGGCCGGTATCTACTTTTAACAATACGTATGAATAAGACATATCGGGATACCGCAGTGAAATTTAAACAAAAGATGTGGGTCCTTTAACCGTGTGCCATGTGTTATATTTAAACTACTGAATTGAAGGATGCCTTTTGGTTTGAAATTACAGAACCACAGATATCTATCCTTCGAGGCTTTTCTTTTCCACCGCACACTATTTCCTTATAGCCATAAAATAGATTGAAGACTCAGTAGGGCCAAGGTGAAGCGTGACATCAAAGTCATGGAGGACCTTAGTACAGTGGAGGAAGGCCCTTCTACCCCATATTCTGCATCTACCTGACTGGATATTTATTTATTAAAACCACAACTGAGGCAGAGCTCCTCTGAGGAAGAGACATGACTGTTATTTATCTCAGTATTCCTCATGACTATTATAGTGTGTGCCACATAGAAGATACTGAATAAATGATTGATGAATTAATGAACAAATGAACAAGTAAGTAAATTGCTAACCAGCCCTAAGAGGGTTCTATGTGTCCAAATGAGAATTGGATGGGGATTTCTTTTTAGCACTTACTGGCAGAATAGTCAGAAAGATGGTTAGAAGAGCACCAGATGCAATTTTCTCTCTGAGTGGGTCAATCCTTTGCCTCTTCTAGGCTCTCAGAGAGCACAATTACATCCTAATACAAATTGCAAGGAGCCAAAAGGAAACTTTCATGCTAGTGCCCACTGACCATAGTCTACACAGGTGCTGGGACATTTAAATATGATGTTGTTCTACAGATCTTCTTGTCAGATATCACCAGTTTATTCAAAGAAGCACAAATTCAGAGAAAAACAGTTAAATCAATGCTTGTCTGAGTGAAGCAAAATCAAATAGTAATGTAATGCACTGGATTGGGTGACCTAGGACCGTATTATCCAGAGGCTAAAATCAAACAACCTAACTAATTAAGATGCCTCGTCTCTCTCTTCTGGCCACCAAATGGCTAATCAATTTGGCAGATATTCAGTGACTCTGACTCTTTAGTTTATATTATATAACATAGCCATAGACCAAACTGGCCCAGACATGTTTGAAATGCTCACTCAGCATGTGCTTTCCTTTGGGGACCACAGCTCTGTTTAAGCCACGTTTTTATGAAAATAGAATATATATCAAGGTGTGTTCTGTTTCTATGTTTATCCGTTAAAAAATCTGGCTTAATGCACACACATAGACCATATACATTTAACTATTAGGCTTTGGAAAAATGCCACTAATGTGCTTTAAGGCACATATTAAATGTTAATCTTTTCTTTTTTAATGAATAATAATCCACAATAAATTCACAACTTTTGTGTTGGGGCAGATTAATTACATTTGCCATGTTCTGGTACCACCATGGCAGGGGTAAAAAGCCTGAAATTAAGCAGTTATAGAATAATTCTTTTCTTTAAAGGATGTGTTTTAACAAAACACGATAATGATTACAAATGCTAGGATGTTGAAAATATAGTGTGGGCTACAAAAAGGTGAGAGAATTTACCTCAGTGAAAAAGTGACATAATGAGAGATTCTAGCAGATATTTTATGAGCAGACTATAAAAACACCAAACCCTGAATAGAAATTTAGACATACCTACTGTTTATAGTATTTTCTCAAATGGCTGTACGTTATGCTGGTCAGAAAAGAGAAATAAAATATTCTTCAATTACAAATAAGCATACAAAGATTTTCCTCTCATTTTTGAAGGAAGTTATATATTCTTACTCTCTTGGCTGCTGTAGATACGATTTCTAGGGACCCAAGAACACATCTTACTAAATTCATTAATTATAAAGGATAAAGTTATGCCTCTTTTCAATGCCCTTGTCAATGAATTCCTAACTGTCTGAATAATGAAGTTAGATGTATAGTTTGAATAGATGACATTTAAGGTCTCTTCCACCTTCAATACTAGATACATCAGTGATTCTAATAACATGAAGTTTTACTTGCTAAGGCTGGTGAAATGCTAAGCATGTAGATGACTCGTCTCTCCTCCAAAATTCAAGTTGATCCTTAGAGATTAAAAAGAAACTCTACCACACAGGGAGAATAGCTTAAGGAGACCAAATGATACACATCTTTAAAAGCTTTCCTTTGGTTTCAAACAGCTTCTCCAGTGAGAAAATGTTGCTTGGGAATATTAAGGGCATATGACTTCTAAGGAGAGCAGAGTTCATTGCCATCAAGAGATTTTTGAAGGTGAAAATCAGAGTACTGAACAAAAGAAGATATTGATTAAGCAACCAAAGGAAAAGGATGGGATCTTGGCAGATCTTAGTAAATACTTAAGTGCTTTAAAAATGCTTTGGGGGGACTTAGGGAAACAAATGCTAAATAAGTAGGAATAATCTTCGGAAATGAGAACAATGCATGTTAATGGAAAAGACTTTAAACCCACACAAGTTTCTTCACCTTCCAAGAATTTGGCTAAAAGTTCAAAAGGCAGGAAACTGGCATTTTAGTATTCTGTTTGAGAAAGAGAAAGATAAATTATGAAAGTAGAATTAATTTTTGCTCTGATCTGATAAAAATTTCAAGGGTCATCAGTGTTCATATTTTAGCACGTCAGGATGCATACTCAATTAAGTGTGCCAAATTCTGTCCAGAAAAAAAGCCTTCCTTATTCTGAATGGGAAATCTGCAATATAACAATATCTGTGTAATAATGTCCTTAGATTTACACTAACTGTAAATAATAATTGAGCTACACTTCTATCAATGTATTTCAGAACACCAGAAATTTAAAAATGGTGGTTATTATTTTTGCTAGACTTAACTATCTCAAAATTCTCTTTGCCATTTTATTCTTCTCGCATTAACTCAGAATTTGGGTGAGAGACTTCATGATTCCACTGAGTAATGTAAGCAGGTAGGACAAAAGATAAATGCAAAACCCAGCCAATGGCAGGAGACAAGTGCTGGAGGAACTCTCATGGCAATAGAAGCTGAATTGTGAGGTGCAGCTGGCTGAATAGGGGTGAACCTAAGATGCACTGAAGTTTTAATCACAACTGAAGAAATATTTGAGAGGCAAAATCCAAAAAAGAACAGGATCCTGAAAGAACAGGATCGCAATAGCTAGGCATAAAACAGAGACTTTGTGGAAAACACTCCTTAGAATTCTAGTTAGAAAGGGAGCTATCCAAGAAATCTGCATGTAAATAACTGGGATATCAGACAGGGAAGCAGATTGAAATCCAGGAGTAGGGAACAATGGTCCGTGGGCCTGGTCTAGTGTTGAGAAATGGAGAGAGTTGAAATGCAGAGCCAACAAAGATCATCTCTAAGCCCCTCAAGGTCTAGGTCTGATTAGTATCAAAGGAGATGAGAGCAATACAAGACTCAGTTAAGGAGGGAGTAGGTATTCACCACCAGGAGCTGACATTGTTTGAATATTTTAACTGAAAACTATGCAATATTTAATGCATATAGAAGAATATATTTAATAGATATTGCCATATACAGCACATAATAATAAAATAAACACCTGAGAGCCCAGTCTCCAAACTAATTGCCCCACGTTACCAAAGCTATCTGTGGACTTCTTCCCTATTTCAGCCCCTTGCTTCCTCCAGAGATAATAACTCCATTCACAATTTCATGTTTATTATTATCTTGTTTTATAAACTGGTTTTATCTCGTATTTATATATTTATAAACAGTATATTATTTGTTTTGCTTGTTTTTTAGCTTTATGAAAAATGAAATCACATTATGTATAGTCTCTTATGATTTACATTTCTACTTTTCCCTATGATTTATACATTTTTTGTGCATGAGTCATAATTTGTTATTTTTCAATGCTATATGATATTTTATTTTTTCAATATACCAAAATGTATTCATCCATTTCCTTATCCAGCCTCTTAGCATTATTGTGAGTAACACTGCTATACACATTTCCTATATTGTTCTCCTGGTGAACATATGCAATAATTTCTCTAGAACCTACTTTTGAGTTAGATTTCTGTGCCATAGTGTAGACAAGTGTTTAACTTTACAGAATAACACCAAATTGTTTTCCAAGATGTGTGTCAAATTTGCTTTCCCCTCAGCAGATTCTAAGTGTGCCTATTGATCCTCATGCCTGCCAACATTTTGTATTGATAATTCTATTTTCTCAGATATATAAAATGTTATCCCACAGTTCTCTTAATTTGTATGTCTCTGATTAGTAATGAAACAAACATCTGTTTTTATGCCACAACACATTTCACATATTACAAAATTCCTGTAGTGACTCTTGCCCATTTTAGCTATTGGGCTGTGATTTTTACTTTTTGATTTGTCATGCTTTTAAAAATATATTTATTTAAAACTATTCTAGATACCAATCATTTTGCAGTTACATGTTTTGTAAATACATTTCCTCAATTTTAGGCTTGCTATGTCACTCTTAGTAATGAACTGAGGTTCTAAATTTTAATGTATGCTAATATATCTAATCTTTTATGGTTAGTATTTTTTGCATCTTATTTTAAAAAAGAACAATATACACTGAGCTCATAAAAATACTCTCCCATGTTTTTTGTCTTAAGTTTTTAACATTATTTTACAAGTGAGCCAAGAGGAGAAAGGTGAGATAGAANTTAAATTTTTTACATTATTTTACAAGTGAGCCAAGAGGAGAAAGGTGAGATAGAAAGAAATAAGAAAACAATGAACATTTCTGAGCACTTAATATATTTGAGGTATTGTACAAGGGGCTGGATTTTTTCATTAATTCATATATATTGACTTCTTTACATACAATGTTTCCATTTAATCCTCGACTTTCCCACATATTAGAAGCCTGCACTGATGATCATAACCTGGAGAGTATTTAGAAAACATTTCTTAGATCCCATGTACCATTGCTTAATTGAATTGTGCCTAGTGTTGTGGTTCTATTTAGTTATTATTGTCCATACTACCCCACTGCTAGGCTCTGACTGTCTTAGAAGCACGAGTTTTGCAGACAACCTAGACAATTTCATGCAGGGTAGGGACTATATATGTAAAAAGGTGCCTTCCATGGTTTGCATGCTTCACTAATATGTGTGTGTAAGGAGCGAGAAAAAGACCGCATGGTAATCCAGGATAACCACCACCATCACCACCACCACCACCACAACAAAACACTTTAGATTTTTCTAGGAGCTTTATTCAGGACACAGTGTCTTGTTTTCCTTCTAAAATCAATGCAGAAGCACTGCATCAAATAAATGAGCTCCTCACACCCCCTGAGCTCCAGATGTTTGGTTAGACAAGCAAACATTTAGATTGGAGAAAATTTAAAGGATGACTCTTTCTATATAATTCAGAGGGGTACTGCAATATTCTCTACAGCTATTTTCTACTTAAGAGCACTATAATAAATATGCTGTGATTGTTATCTCCTAGGTGAAGGTGATGGCATGTCACAGAATGGTCTGGTGTCCAAAGAGGTGACTTCAAGTTCTGGGAATTGGTGAACATTTCTTGTGGAATATTTATGATGTGGGCTTAAATTATGTTTGCTATGGATGTGTTCTGAATATAAACTTAAAAGATGAAATAATTGCCTTCTTCCCAGAGAAGTTAACGTGTCTCTTTTCCATTTCTTTTCAAGTGTCTACTTGGTCTAGGAGCAGGAGAACACTTTGAAACCTAAGTATGTGACATTGTGCTTGCTGATTAATATAAATTAAATTATTTTAATGAACTAGCTCTTCTATTGATTCCAAAATAACCTCAAGCTTCAGATACTTACAAACTCAAAAACAAACGACAAGTCAGACCATTACACCTATTTATTTCTCTTACTAAAAGGTCAGCTGAAGGATTGTTTATGCTTTAGTTTGGTAACTTTCTTTTTTTACTATTATTATACTTTAAGTTCTGGGGTACATGTGCACAATGTGCAGGTTTGTTACATAGGTATACATGTGCCATGTTGATTTGCTGCACCCATCAACTCGTCATTTACATTAGGTATTTCTCCTAATACTATCCCTCCCCCCTCCCCCCGCCCCACAACAGGCTCTGGTGTGTGATGTTCCCCGCCCTGTGTCCATGTGTTCTCATTGTTCAATTCCCACCTATGAGTGAGAACATGTGGTGTTTGGTGTTCTCTTCTTGTGTTACTTTGTTGAGAATGATGGTTTCCAGCTTCATCCATGTCCCTGGAAAGCACAAGAACTCATCCTTTTTTATGGCTGCATAGTATTCCATGGTGTATATGTGCCTCATTTTCTTTATCCATTCTGTCATTGATGGGTATTTGGGTTGGTTCCAAGNAATTCCCACCTATGAGTGAGAACATGTGGTGTTTGGTGTTCTCTTCTTGTGTTACTTTGTTGAGAATGATGGTTTCCAGCTTCATCCATGTCCCTGGAAAGCACAAGAACTCATCCTTTTTTATGGCTGCATAGTATTCCATGGTGTATATGTGCCTCATTTTCTTTATCCATTCTGTCATTGATGGGTATTTGGGTTGGTTCCAAGTCTTTGCTATTGTGAACAGTGCTGCAATAAACATACATGTGCATGCGTTTGCTAACTTTCAACACAAATATCTATGGTTGGTTTATGATGCTGACATCATTGCAATCCACATCAAGGGATACAATGTTCAAAACTCATGCCTATAAAATGAATATAGATGTGTCAGCTTCTTTAGAATGACTGGAAGAGAAGAGCATCCATCACATAATATCATAAGTGACAAAGAATCTAGTTTACTCCATTCAGCTATAAAGGGTCAGTGGTTCATAAGGACAACTAGGACACTTTTATTCACCACTAAGTGATACAGGATTATACAGTCACAAGCTATGGTTGATATTTTATAGGGTTTGTGATTGTAGGAAGTTGTCAGTTGTGACCCATGGCCATGCTTCAAAATAATCCACCTTATTTCCTGTTGTTCACTGCTATGGTACATTGTTTTGAGATCTGGTACGTTATATATTTATAACAATTCTTCTGATCCCCAGGCTTGTGACTGGTCTGCATCATGTCACCACACAGATATTATTTATCTTCCACAGATAATAAGACATGATAAAATGTCACAGGACTAACACTACAGATGAGACAGCAGTTGCCATAAGACACACCCAATTTAGTTTATTATATAAGCCAAACTTTTATCACTAAAATGTTATTGCAATGGAGAGGTGACTTTTATAACAATGATAATGTAATTTTACATGTAGGGAACTATTTACAGTTTCTAAAGCCCTTTCAACTTGCATCGTCTCATATAATCCCTACAATAACTTGATGGTATGTACAACAGGTATCATGTCCCCAAATAACAGATGAGAAACTAATACTAACAGAAAGTTAAGTGACTTGCTCAGATACAAAAATTTGTGTAAATAGCTAGGCCAGACTTAAGAACCAAGATTATTGTCCTTACTTCTTTAAAATAGGATGATGTGAATATGTCAGCATTTTCCCAACTTTTCCTCTGACCCTTAGCATAACAAAAAAGGTCCCACAATAATACATTAGATCTAAAACCTCTACCATCACGTAAGCCAGAGCAATTATACTCTTTTGTATTTTTTTAAAATATTTGAACTCTGTGTAATATTTCTAATGAAAAAATAGTAACAGGATACAGAAAAAAAAAATCATTGAAATAGATTATCTCCACCTCTGACTTTATTTCTTCCTGTGATTAGTCAAGTGGTAATATATAAAAATCCTTCTACTCCCCATTTCTAACTTCATTACAGCTTTAGCATATTATTGTCACTATGACCAATTAGTCATATATAAAATAAAAACCATTCTATTTTCACTAGTAAGTTTAAGTGTAATTTTCTAAACACACACACATATACTTCCTGGTTCAGATTTAGGACCTGCGGGTTTGAAGACCATGATCACATAATATTATAAATGACAAAGAATCTAGTTTACTTCATTCAGTTATAGAGAGTCAGTGGTTCATAAGGACAACTAGGACACTTTTATTCATCACTAAGTGATATAGGATTATACAGGTCCTGATGATGGCATTAACTGATATCAAGCTGTGGCAGAGGAGATATGGTAATTTAGGGGAAAAATGAGCACACCAAGCAGATTTTCATATGTGTTTTGAAAGTCTTTCATTCTATTTTTTTAGATATATAAAATGTTATTCCACAGTTCTCTTAATTTGT
>NW_016811670.1:17750-32622 GCF_001698545.2 Rhinopithecus bieti
AAAAAAAAAAAAAGGAGCACCTACATGGAGATGTGTGAACAACTTTGATCCTAGTTTTATACCCAGTACACAAAAATTAATTTGAGATGGATCATGGACCTAAACAGAAAAGCTACAACTATAAAGCATACAATGAAAACAGGAAAATATCTTCATGACTTTGAGGGAGCACAGAAAGTAAAGAAAAATATGATAAACCATACCATCAACATTAAAAATTTCTCTGGGGAGTGGCCAAGAAGATCAACTAGAAGCAGATAATGTGTGTGGTTCTCACCAACAGGAATGGAAGGGGTAAGTAAATACAGCACCTTCAACTGAAACATCCAAGTACTCACATTGGCACTAATCAAGGAAATAACTCGACCTACCGAGAACAGTGAAAAAGCAAGGGAGGGTGACAGCCCACCCACAGCAACATGGAGCCAAGAGAAGCTCCCCTGCCCAGAGAAGCCGTAAGTGAATGTGCAACCCCAGGAACCCACGCTTCTCCCATGGACTTTTGCAACCCTCAGGTTAGGAGATCCCCTCATGAATCCACTCTATCGGGGCCTTCAGTCTGACACACAGACCTCCGTTGAGTTTTGGCAGAGCAGCCGCTCAGGTGCACGCAGACTCAGGAGCTTTAGATGCTCTGGCTTTCCAGGCATCCCACCAAAAGTAGTTGCAACTCCAGCAAAGCGAGAAGTTAGCCTCCCCACCCCTGCCCGGCCATACGCACCCCCAGAAAGGAGGCTGAATCCAGGGGGCTGAGCAGTGACAGTCTGTGGGCCACATTTCCATGGTGCCTCACAGGATAAGACCCAGTAACTTGGAATTCCAGCCTGCAGCTAGTAGCAGCATTGCACCTTCCTGGGATGGAACTCCTGCGGGGAGGGGTGGCCCACCATCTCTGCTGTTTGAGATACAGCCCTTACTACCTTTGGGCTTTGGAGAGTCCAAACAGACCAGGGGTGAATGAGATCCCCCAGCACAGCACAGCTGCTCTACAAAAATGTAACCAGACTACTTTTTTGAGTAAGTCCCCGATCCTGTTCCTCCTGACTGGGTGGAACCTCCCAACTGGGGTCTTCAGGCACCTCCAACAGGTGTGTTCAGCCAGCAACAGTCCTGCACCTTCCTGGAACAGAGCTCCCACAGGGAGGGGCAAGCTGCCATCTTTGCTGGTGATACCTCCAGGTACCATCACAGCCTTCACTGGTGATACCTCCAGGTACTGGAAAATTCAAGGCCACTAGGGACTGGAGCAGACCCCCAGCATACTTTAGCAACCATACGGAAAAGTGGTCAGACTGTTATGGGGTGCCCATTCCCATATCTCCTCACCGAGCAGGTCCTCCAAGCCTGGGCTTCTAGCCACCCTCCGACAGAGCTATCGAGCCAGTAGCAATTCAGCAACTCCCTGGACAGAGCCTTCAGGGGCAAATGAAAGCCTATCTGTCACTGCCTCTGCAGTGAAACTGCCCTTCCTACCCTCAGGTTAACAAAAAATCCAAAGCCCTAAGTGCTTTATCCATACCTCCAACAAGCTGCAGTCAAACCAAGGAGAGGAGGCCAGTCCATCTCCCACAGGTCCTACACACCCCCACTGCTTATCACCAGACAAGAAACCCCAGGCTTAGACACACAACACAGACCCTCCATCATGGGCTGATTGCCCTGAGCTACTGCTGACCAACATCTCTCTGGGGTGAAGCCCTCAGGAGAGAAGCGAAGTGGTGGAGCAGCAAGCCAGCTGATGTGTAGCCCAGAGGGTTTGGTGCAGAATCATCTGTAGCAGAGCATGGTGAGAGACAGTCATCCACCTGTGCTCAACTTGCTCTCATAAGATACTTTAGCCCTAGGCGAATTTTTGAACCTGATCTTCACAGGGAGGTCTTGTACATCAGACAGGGCTGGTCCAATCTAAGCACTTCTTGGTCTGTTGGCCTCTCCTGGGACCCCAGCCTGGTCACACCTGCTTACAGGACAGTCTTGGGTCCCCTGGGGGACCATACCATACCCACACCATAGCTTCTGAGCCAGTGGGCCATGCTTGACTCATGGAGAGCTCCAGCAAGGTGGCACCTATGACCATGCACCAGCCCACACATTGCTTCCCCATATTGCAGCATCCCCTGAGCCCACAGCAACTCCCCACATCACATTGCTGGTGTGTGTCTGCACGAGTTTTACTTTAATTGCCCCACCAACACACGGGATTGCAGTATGCTTCCCGACCCCCACAGATTGCCACTGCAGACAGAGCCTTGGCAGGCACAAATCCAGCAAGCCCAACCCCTGCCAGTGCCCTGCTCTTGCACTAACACTGTTCAGAGAACAGGGGATCCTCCCACACCCTGAGTAATAACTCTTGCTTGCAGGGCTCAGAAGAGGCACCAGACCTGCACTGGCCAGGACTTCACCATAAGCCAACAACACCTCCAGTGCAACAGCACAAACAGTCTCCAGCAAGGGCCCCCCGACTCCCCACACCCAACTGCCGATAATATGTGTGGCTCTCATGGAGAGGAATGCCTACTGTGGTGAATGGCCACAGGGATTTGGGCACTTCTGAATCCACTAACACTTGGCTGCAACTGCTGCACCTCAGTCCCCACAGTTCAGTAGACTCCAAACCTGGAGTATCCAGAGAACAAAGTCAGGGTCCAATACAAGTCCCCCAGAGTTACAGCACACAGTCCAGGAGTTGGGAGATGAACATTGGCCCATTAAATCTTTCAGAAATGAAATCAGTTGGCTGAATCCACCTTATACTATAATCAAACCCTCAAGCTCATCAAATAGGATAAAAGAAAAAAAAAAATCCAAAGGTCAACAACCTCAAAGATTGAAGGTAGATAAGCCCACAAAGATTAGAAAGAATCAGCACAAGAATGATGAAAACTCAAAAAGCCAGAGTACCTTCTTTCCTTCAAATGAATGCATCACCTCTCCAGCAAGGGTTTGGAACTGGGCTGAGGCCGAGATGGCTGAAATGATGGAAGTGGAATTCAGAATATGGATAGGAACAAAGTTCACTAAGCTATAGGAGTATGTTGTAACCCAAAGCAAGGAAACTAAAAATCGTGATAAAACATTGCAGGAGCTGACAGATGAAATAGCCAGCATAGAGAAAAATGTAACTGACCTGACAGAGCTGAAAACACACTACAAGAATCCCATAATGCAATCACAAGTATTAATAGCAGAAGAGACCAAATAGAGGAAAGAATCTCAGAGCTTGAAGACTGCCTTTCTAAAATAAGACAGGCAGACAAGAGTAGAGAAAAAAAGAATGAAAAGGAAATAAAAAGAACTCTAAAAATATGGGATTATGTAAACAGATCAAATCTACTACTGATGCGTGTCCCTGAAAGAGATGGAGAGTATGAAACCAACTTGGAAAACATATTTCAGGATATCATTCATGAGAACTTTCCCAGCCTAGCTAGAGAGACCAACATTCACATCATTCACATACAGAAAATACAGAGAACCCCTGTAAGACACTCCTTGAGAAGTTCATCCCCAAGACACATAATCATCAGATTCTCCAAGGTCAAAATGAAAGAAAAAATGTAAAAGGATAGTAGAGAGAAAAGTCAAGTCACCTACAAAGGGAAGCTTATTTGACTAAAAGCAAACATCTCAGCTGAAACCCTACAAACCAGAAGATACTGGGGGCCAGTATTCACCATTCTAAAAGAAAATAAATTCCAACCAAGAATTTCATATCCGGTCAAACTAAGCTTCATAAGTGAAGGAGAAATAAGATCTTTTTCAGGCAAGCAAATGCTGAGGGAATTTGTTACCATCAAAGCTGCCTTACAAGAGCTCCTGAAGAAAACACTAAATATAGAAAGGAGAGACCATTATGAGCCACCACAAAAATGCACTGAAGTGCATAGAGCAGTAATACTATAAAGCAATGACATAAACAAGTCAGCAAAATAACCAGCTAACATCAGGATGACAGGATCAAATCCACATATATCAGTACTAACTTTTAATGGAAATGGGCTAAATACCCCCAATTAAATGACACAGAGTGGCAAGCTAAAGAACCAAGACCCATTGCTATGCTATCTTCAAGAGACCCACCTCACATACAATTACACACATTGGCTCAAAATAAAATGTTGGAGAAAAATCTAAGCAAATGGAAAACAGAAAAAAAGCAGGGGTGGCAATCCTAGTTTCTGACAAAGCAGACTTTAAACCAACAAAGATTACAAAAGAAAAAAAGAAGGGCATTACATAGTGGTAAAGGATTCAATTAAACAAGAAAATCTAACAATCCTAAATATATATGCACCCAACACAGGAGCACCCACATTCATAAAGCAAGTTCTTAGAGACCTTCAAAAAGACGTAGACACCCACCAATAATTGTGGGAGACTTTAACATGCCACTAACAATATTAGACCATTGAGATAAAAAATTAACAAAGATATTTAGGACATGAACTCAGCACTGGATCAAATGGGCCTGATAGATATCTACAGAACTCTCCACCCCAAAACAACAGAATATGCATTCTTCTCATCACCACACAGCATATACTCAAAAATTCATCACATAGTTGAAACACTCCTCCACAAATACCAAAGAAATGAAATCATAACAAACAGTTTCTTGGACCACAGTGCAATCAAATTAGAAATCAAGACTCATAAATTCACTCAAAACTATACAGTTACATGGAAATTGCATAACTTGCTCCTGAATGACTTTTGGGTAAATAATAAAATTAAGGCAGAAATCAAGACTTTCTTTGAAACTAATTAAAAAAAAGATACAACATACAGAAATCTCTGGACACAGCTAAGGCAGTATTAACAGGGAAATTTATAGCACTAAATGCCCACATCAAAAATTTACAAAGATCCCAAATTAACAACCTAACATCACAACTAAAAGAATAAGAGAACCAAAAGCAAACAAATCCCAAAGTTAGCAGAAGTCAAGAAATAACCAAAATCAGAGCTGAACTGAAGGAGATTGAGACATGAAAATCCATTTGAAAGATCAACTAATCCAAGAGCCATTTTTCTGAAAAAATTAATAAAATAGATTGCTAGCTAGACTAATAAAAGAAGGAGAAGATTAGAATAAACATATCAGAAATGTCAAGGAGGATAGTACCACTGACCCCACAGAAATAGAAACAACCATCAGATTTTATTATGAACACCACTATGAACATCTACTAGAAAATCTAGAAGAAATGGATAAATTCCTGGACACATACATCTTCCCAAGACTGAACCCTGAACAGACAAATAATGAGCTCTGAAACTGAAACCCTGAACAGACAAATAACGAGCTCTGAAACTGAAACCCTGAACAGACAAATAATGGGTGCTGAAACTGAGGCAGTAATAAGTAGCCTACCAACAACAACAACAAAAAGCCCAGGACCAGACGGATTCACAGCTGAATTCTACCAGATGTATAAAGAAAAACTGGTACCATTCTGATATGCTTTGGCTGTGTCCTCAACCAAATTGAATTATAGTTCCTATAATCCCCATATGTTGTGGGACAGACCCAGTAAGAGGTAATAAAATGGAGGTGGTTTCCCCCATGCTATTCTCATGATAGTAAGTTCCCAGAAGATCTGATGGTTTTATATGGGGCTTCCCCCTTTGTTTGACTCTCATTCTTCTCCTTCCTGCCATCATGTGAAGAAGAATGTGTTTGCTTCCCCTTCTACCATGATTGTAAATTTCCTAAGGCTTCCCCAGCCATGCAGAACTATTAGTCAATTCAACCTTTTTCCTGTGTAAATTACCCAGTCTTGGGCAGTCCCTTACAGCAGTGAGAGAATGAACTAATACAGTAAATTGGTGCCACAGAGAGTTAGGGCACTGCTGTAAAGATATCTAAAAATGTAGAAACAACTTTGGAGCTGGGTCAACAGGCAGAGGTTAGAACAGTTTAGAGGGCTCAGAAGAAGACAGGAAAATGTCATTAAGTTTGGAACTTCCTAGAGACTTGGAGGGCTCAGAAGACAGGAAGATGTGGGAAAGTTTGGAACTTCCTAGAGACTTGCTGAATGGTTGTGATGAAAATGTTGATGGTGATATTGACAGTGAAGTCCAGGCTGAGGTGGTCTCAGATGGAGATGAGGAACTTTTTGAAAACTGGAGCAAACATGATTCTTGTTAGGCTTTAACAAAGTAGTGGCATTTTGCCCCTGCCCTAGAGATCTGTGGAACTTTGAACTTGAGAGAGATGATTTAGGGTATTTAGTGAAAGAAAAGCAGAAAAGTGTTTAAGAGGAAGCAGAGCATAAAAGTTTGGAAAATTTGCAGCCTCATGATGTGATAGAAAATAAAAACCCATTTTCTGGGAAGAAATTCAAGCCAGTTGCAGACCCCATTTGTATAAGTAACCGTGAGCTGAATATTAATCACCAAGACAATAGGGATGATATCTCCAGGGCATGTTAGAGACCTTAGCAACAGCCCCTCCCATCACAGGTCTACAGGCCTAGGAGGGAAAAATGGTTTCCTAGGACAGGCCCAGCACACCCCCTACTGTGTGCAGCCTAAGGACTTGGTGCCTGCATCCCAGCTGCTCCAGCCATGGCTAATAGAGACCAAGGTATAGCTCGAGCCATGGCTTCAGAGGGCGCAAGTCCCACCACAACTTGGCTTCCATGTGGTATTGAACCTGCAGGTGCACAGAAGTCAATAATTGAGGTTTGGAAACCTCCTCCTGGATTTCAGAGGATGTATGGAAACTCCTGGATGTGCAGGCAGAAGTGTGCTGCAGAGGCAGAGCTCTCATGGAGAACCTCTGCTAGGGCAGTGCAGAAGGAAAATGTGGGTTCAGAGCCTCCACAGGGTCCACACTGAGGCACTCCTTAGTGGAGCTGTGAGAAAAGGGCCACGGTCCTCCAGACCCCAGAATGGTAGATCCACCAACAGCTTCCACCATGTGCCTGCAAAATCCACAGGCACTCAATCCCATCCCATGAAAGCAGCCAGGAGGGGTCTGTACCCTGTGAAGCTACAGGGGCAGAGTTGCCCAAGGCTGTGGTAGCCCACCTCTTGCATCAGCATGCCCTGGATGTTAGACATGCAGTCAAAGGGGACCATTTTGGAACATTAAGGTTTAATGACTGCCCTACTGAAATTTGAACTTGCATGGGGCCTGTAGTTTCTTTGTTGTGGCCAATTTCTCCCATTTGGAATGGGTGCATTTACCCAATGTCTGTACCCCCATTGTATCTAGGCAGTAACTACGATTTTACAGGCTCATAGGTGGAAGAGAATTGCCTTGTCTCAGATGAGACTTTGGATTTGGATTTTTTAATTAATGCCAGAATGAGTTAAGATTTTGGGAGACTGTTGAAAAGGCATGATTGTGTTTTGAAATGTGAGGACATGAGATTTGGGAGGGGCCGGGGTGAAATGATACGGTTTTACTGCGTCCTCACCCAACTCTCATCTGCAATTGCTGTTCTCATAATCTCCACATGTCATTGGAGGGACCCAGTGGGAGGTAATTGAATCATGGGGGTGGTTTCCTCCATGCTATTCTCATGATAGTGAGTAGGTTCTCATGATATCTAATGGTTTTAAAAGGGTCTTCCCCCTTTGCTGGGCTCTTATTATCTCCCTCCTGCCATCATGTGAAGAAGGAAATGTTTGCTTCCCCTTCCGCCATGATCATAAGTCTCCTGATGCAGCCCCAGCAGTGTGGAACTGGGAGTCAATTAAACTGCTTTCATTATAAATTACCTAATCTTGGGTAGTACTTTATAGCAGCATGAGAACAGACTAATACACATTTATACTGAAACTATTCCAAAAAATTGAGGAGGAGGGACTTCTCACTCACTCATTCTATGAAGCCAGCATCATCTTGATGCCAAAACCTGGCAGAGATACAGCAAAAAAGGAAAACTTCAGGCCAATATCCTTGATGAACATCAATGCAGAAATCCTCAACAAAACACTGGCAAAGCAAATTCAACAGCACATCGAAAACCCCATCCTCCACAATCACGTAGGCTTTATCCCTGGGATACAAGGTTCATCCAACATACACAAATCAATACATGTGAGTCATCATATAAACAGAGCTAAAGACAAAAACCACATGATTATCTCAATAGATGCAAAAAAGGCATTTGATAAAGTTCGATACCTACTCATGTTGAAAACTCTCAATATGCTAGGTATTGAAGAAATATACCTCAAAATAATAAAAGCCATGTATGACAAACCCACAGCCAACATCATACTGAAGGGGGAAAAGCTGGAAGTATTCCCCTTGAAAACCAGCACAAGACAAGTATGCCCTCTCTCACCACTCCTATTCAAGATAGTATTGGAAGTTCTGGTCAGGGCAATCAGGCAGGAGAAAGAAAGAAATGGAATGCAAATAAGAAGAGAGGAAGTCAAACTATCCCTGTTTGCAGACGGCATGATCCTATATCTAGAAAACCCTATAGTCACAGTCCAAAAGCTTCTTAGGCTGATAAGTGACTTCAGCAAAGTCTCAGGATACAAAATCAACGTGCAAAAAATCATAAGCCTTCCTATACAACAACAACAGTCAAGCCAAGAGCCACATCAGAAACAAACTCCCATTCACAATTGCCAAAAAATAACAAAATACCTATGAATACAGCTAACTATGGAGGCGAAAGATCACTACAAAGAGAACTACAAATCACTGCTCAAATAAATCAGAAATGACACAAAAAATGGAAAAACATTTCGTGCTCATGGGTAAGAAGTATTAATATCATGAAAATGGCCATACTTCCCAAAGCAATTTATAGATTCAATGCTGTGCCTACTAAACTACCATTGGCATTCTTCACAGAACTAGAACAAACTATTTTAAAATTCATATGGAACCAAAAAAGAGCCAAAGTAGCCAAGGGAATCCAAAGCAAAAGGAAGAAAACTGGAAGCATCACATTACCTGACTTCAAACCAAAACAACATGGTACTGGTAGAAAAACAAACACATTGACCAATGGAACAATGGAACTCAGAAACAAAACCACAACCTACAACTATCTGAACTTTGACAAACTTTACAAAAACAAGCAATGGGGAAAGGATTTCCTGTTCAATAAATGGTGCTGGAATAACTGGCTAGTCATATGCAGAAAATTATAACTGGACCCCTTCTTTACACCATATATAAAAATTAACTCAAGATGGATTAAACACTTAAATGTAAACCCCAAAACTATAAAAACCCCAGAAGAAAACCTAGCCAATACCACTCAGGACATAGGCATGGGTAAAGATTTCATGACAAAAAATGCCAAAAGCAATTGAAACAAAAGCAAAAATTGACAAATGAGACCTAATTAAACTAAAGAGCTTCTGCGTAGAAAAAGAAACTTGCAATGGAGTAAACAGTCAGCCTACAGAATGGGAGAAAATTTTTGCAAACTATGCATCTGACAAAAGTCTACTCTCCATCATCTATAAAGAATTTAAACAAATTTACAAGAAAAAAATGAACAACCCCATAACAAAGTGGGCAAAGGACATGAACAGATATTTTTCCATAGAAGACATACGTATAGCCAACAATCATATAATGAAAAGCTTAACATCACTGATAATTAGAGAAATGCAAATCAAACCACAATGAGATACCATCTCCTACCAATCGGAATAACTATTATTAAAAAGTCAAAAAATAACAGATGCTGATGAAGTTTTGGAGAAAAAGGAACACTTACACTTCCACTGTTGATGGAAACGTAGATTGGTTCAACCATTATGGAAGACAATGTGGTGATTCCTCAAAGACCTAGAGGCAGAAACACCTTTTGAGCCAGCAACGCGATTACTGAGTGTATCAGTCCATTTTTCATGCTGCTGATAAAGACATACCCAAGACTGGGTAACTTATGAAGAAAAAGTGGTTTAATGGACTCACAGTTCCATGTGGCTGGGGAGACCTCACAATCATGGTGGAAGGTAAAAGGTATGTCTTACATTGGTGGCAGGCAAGGGAGAAAATGAGAACCAAGCAAAAGGGGCTTCTCCCTATAAAACCATCAGATCTCATGAGGCTTATTCACTACCACAAGAACAGTATGGTGGAAACTGCCCTCGTGATTCAATAATCTTTCCCAAGGTCCCTCCCACAACACGTGGGAATTATGGAAGCTAAAATTCAAGATAAGATTTGGGTAGGGACACAGCCAAACCATATCACTGAATATATACCCACAGGACTATAAATCATTCTATTATAAAGACACATGCACATGTATCTTCATTGCAGTACTACTCACAGTAACAAAGACATGGAGTCAACCTAAATGCCCATCGATGATAGACTGGATAAAGAAAATGTGGTACATATACATCACGGAATACTAGGGAACCATAAAAAAGAATGAGACCATGTCTTTTGCAGGGACATGGATGGAGCTGAAGGCTTGTATCCTTAGCAAACAAGCTCAGGTACAGCAAATCAAATACTGCATGTCCTCACTTATAAGTGGGAGCTAAATGATAAGACCTTATGAACACAAAGAAGAAAACAACAGACACTGGGGTCTACTTGAGGGAGGAGGGTGGGAATATGGAGAGGAGCAGAAAAGATAACTATGGGTACTGGGCTTAATACTTGGGTATTAAATAATCTGTACAACAAATCCCCTGACATATGTTCACCTGTGTAACAAACCTATACATGTTCCCCTGAACTTAAAATAAAAGTTAAAGTAAAATTCTCATCAAAATATACAATTAAGAAAATGAATAAGCAGCCAAATACTGGAAGAACACAGTTGCAAATCACAAAAGACCAGTGTTCAGGAGATATATATATATATATCTCCTACAAGTTAATTGTAAAAAGACTAACAACCAAAATAAAAATTCGTTAATAGAGGGGTGGAGCATGATGGCAGAATAGAAGCCTATGCCGTTCATCTCCCTGCTCCTGGAACACCAAATTTTAATAACTATCTTTCAGGAAGAATGAAAATAAAGGGATGGAAAAGATATTCCATACCAATGGAAACCAAAAAAGAACAGGAGTAGCTATACATAGACCAAATAGATTTCAAGACAAAAACTGTAAGAAGAGACAAAAAAGGTCTCTTATATAATGATAAAGGGGCCAATTCAGCAAGAAGATTTAATGATTGTAAAGATACATGAACCCAACTCTGGAGCACCCAAATATATAAAGCAAATATTGTTAGACCTAAAGAGAGGGATAGAATCCAATACAATAATAGCTGGAAATTCTAACATCATAGTTTCACCATTGGACAGATATCTCAGACAAAACTCAACAAAGAAACATCAGACTTAATCTGCACAATAGAACAAACTGACCTAATAGATATTTAGAGAACATTTCATCCAATTGCTGCAGAATGCACATTCTTTTCCTTAGCACATGGATTATTTTCAAGGACAGGCCATATGTTAGGTCACAAAACAAGTCTGAAAATATTTTAAAAATTGAAATAAAATCAAGCATATTCTCTGGCCACAATGAAATAAAACTACAAACCAGTAACAAGAGGAATTTTGGAAACTAAACGAACACATGAAAATTAAACAATACACTTTGTATAGTTGTGGAGCTGAGGGTCCCAGCTTCTGGCTTAGTGTTGGCCACAGGTTGCCTTTATGTCCTTGCCATGTGGTTTTCTCAACATGGCTGCTTACTTATTCCAAGCTAGTTAGGGAGAGAGAGTCTCTAGAAAGACTCTACTAGCAAGACAGGCATCTATATAACGAAATTATGAGAGTCATATTCCATCACCTTTTCTATATTCTGTTGGTTAGAATCAAATCACAGGAATTCCCTACGCTCAAAGTGAGTGGATAATACCAGCACATGAATACCAGGAGTTGAGGTCCATGGGGTAACCACCCTAGAGTCTGTTGATATGATGTTTATAAAAGTTTTATTTATAATAGCAAAAAACTGGAAAGAGCAAAGCTGTTAATAGGAAACTTAGTGAACAAACTTTGGTGTGTAAATATAAAGGAATACAATTCAGCAATAAGGAACTAACTATTGATACATGCAGCATGGATAAATCTTTAACACATGTTTATCAGTGAAATAAGCCTTTCTCACAAAAAAAATGTTCTATATTATTCCATTTGTGTGAAATTTTACAATGGGAAAACTAATTTATGGTGAGAAAACAAGAACAGTGGTTTTCCCTAGGGGATGGGGATTGAATGGGTTGGGAAAGGACATGAGGGAACTTTCTCGATGAAGTAACATTCTATATCACTTTTATAAAGTAATGTGCCTGACTGGAGAACTGAATTTAAATCCCTAAAGTGGTGGGAGTCATGCTGGATCAGTGACACTAATACAATACATACTAAGGATTTTTTTTTCCTGAGTTTATCATTTAGTTAGGTTTCAAAAATGTTTCTAAGATAAAGCTAATGTGAGCATCTTCATTACAAAACCATTTTAAATAATAAATGTAGAAGAAATTATGGAATTAGGAAAATCACCATTTTGTAATGCCCAATGTAATAACTGATTCAGGTAATAATTATCAGTGGATCTAAAACAATTTGGTGAAAGAATGTTGGAGAGCAGGACAATCAGATGGTCTTAAAGTATCACCCCACAGATTACATATTGATTGTGAAGAGGAAAAGATACCTTACACTGAAAAACTCTGGTATGAACAAAATTAAATGATCAGACTTAGCATGACTTGGAAATAAATGAACTGAGAATATATGCTGTTTCATATTATACAAATGGAAGAAGTATACGGGGAACTCTATGAATTTTTTTTTTTTTTTTTTTGCCAAAAATGTTTAACTTGAACCTATTCATGAGGGACAATCTGACCATACATGACCTGGGAAAAAAACCTCTTTAGACGTCAATTTTATAAAGAGACAAAAAGGCAAGGAGGGCTATTTCATATCAAAGGAAGCTAGAAAAGATATAACTTTCAAACACAGTAAGTGATTCTTGAATAGATCCTAGGTTTAAAAATAAAGCTCTAAAGGACTTTGGAAGAACAGCTGGGGGAGTTTGAATATATACTATTAGATAATATTTTTTGAACACTGTTAAATTTCTTGGATGTGATACTGGTATTGTAATTATTTAAGATAACTTCCTTGTTCTCAAGAGACACATACTGAAATGTTTACAGATGAAGTTTCATGCTATCTAAAATTTTTTTTGATCGTTCAGCAAAATAATAGATAATAAGTATATACACAAAATAGATAGATGAAGTAAATTTGGCAAGATGATAATTGGTAAATTTAAGTTAAGTGTATGCATGCTCGTCTTTCAACTTTTCTTTAGGTTTGAAATTGCTCAAGTTAGAAAACTTGGTGGGACTGTAATTCCAGTTCTAGCCATGATGGCATACTTAGTGCTAGACTTTCCCTTCTACTGTAAATAACTATAAAACTTGAAAAAACACATGAAACAATAGTTTCCAGGTATTGCAAAATAGGCAGCACAGGTAACAGTGGGGACAGAAGAGAAAACAGGAGGTGAGGCTAATTATTTCCCTAGCTTTCTACCAAGTGGTACTTTCCAGATTGCATCACAGGGAAGTGGAGCCCAGAGCATGGCAGTCTTGCTGAGCTGAAGAAATAGAGTTTAGAATTAGGTACTGAGCAGGTGACTGGAATTTTCTGAGGCAGAATAACAGACAAGAGGAAACTAAACAATGAAGGCGCTCCAGAAATTTACAGAAGGGTCACAATAAATATTTAGATGAATACTAAGATATATATAGCGGAAAACAACTATTGAAGACCCATGAATGGAACTGAATAGAGATTCGAGTTTGTGAAGTGCTAGCAGTCATTAAAGTTATAACCAACCAGATAGAAGAAACAT
This sequence comes from Rhinopithecus bieti, assembly GCF_001698545.2. NCBI lineage: Eukaryota > Metazoa > Chordata > Mammalia > Primates > Cercopithecidae > Rhinopithecus > Rhinopithecus bieti. The sequence goes on from NW_016811670.1 coordinate 31,594, forward strand.
TACTGAATTACGTTAACATTCTGATGAGACTTGAGAAAAAATCACATCTAAGGTACAAGGCTATTTCAACTCTAGAACAAGCACTACTTTAGATCTGCCCTAATGAAGCTTAAAAACAAGCCTCAAGAAATCAGCTGATGCACAACTAATGACCTGCCAAAACAAAAATTCAATATGCCCTAAAGGACTATAACAAAAGAAATTTAAGACTATAGCACTGACAGTGTCTAACATGTAATTTAAAAAATACCAGACATTTGAGGAAACATGAAAATGTGACCCAAAATGATGAAGGAAAAAAAATCAATCAATAAAAATCACCTAGAAAGGAGATAGATGTTAGAATTAGCAAAAAAAAAAAAATAGCTTAAAAGAGCTATTATAAATAAATTCAAGGATTTAAAGAAAAGAACATATGAGTAATAAGATGGAGAACTTTCAGCAGGAAAAAGGAAGCTATCAAAACAGAACCAAATGGAAATCTGATAAATGAAAAGCACAAAACTGAAATAAAAAAAAATAGATGTGGTTAACAGCAGATTAAACACTAACAAAGAAAAGACCAATAAACTTGAAGACAAAGCAACAAAACTATACAAATGAAAGCTCAGAAAGAAATAAAGGCTGAAAAAATAAAATAAACATTTTCAGTAACCTGAGTGATACTATCATGTAGTCAAATACAGAAATAATGGGTTTCCCAGAATAAGAGGAGAAGGATTGGGACAGAATAAGTGTTTGAAAAAATAGTGGCCAAAATTTTCCAAAATTCATGAAAAATATAAATCCACAGATCCAAGAGTCTAAACATCAAGCAAGGTAAGCACAAAGAAAACCACATCTATGAACATCACAATACAATTACTCGAAATCAAATACAAAGAAAGAAGATATACTACATAAAGAACAATAATAAGAATGTTGATTTTTCATCAGAAACAATACAAGACAGAAGAAAATGAACTGACATATTTTAACATTTGGGAAAATAAAAACTATTTGTCTTGAATTTGATATCCAGTGAAAATA
>NW_016811670.1:36392-39042 GCF_001698545.2 Rhinopithecus bieti
AGCATCATGCAATATACCACGGTAACAAACCTGCACATATACCCCCTAAATCTAACATAAAATTTTGAAAAAAAAGTCAATTAAGTGTACCCTACATGAGCTGAAAAAGATGACTAAATTAAAACTCAAACAAGTAGAAGAAAAGACTTATAAAGTTAGAGCTGAAATGAATAAAACAGAAAAGGAACCGACAATAGAGTAAATCAAAGCAAAAAAAAGTTGTTTTTTGAAAAGCCCCTGAATTTAATAAACTCTAGGTAAACCCACAAATCATCAACAACAAACAAGGAAGTAGAACATTTTTATAAATCCTACAGATATTGCCAGGATATTGGGATGTGTTATGAACATCTTGATGACAATAAATGTTACAATTTGATAAAATGGACAAATTAATTGAATGACAAAAATTACAAAGATTGATACAACAATGTTATTATTGAAATTCATGTATATCTAACAAATAAAATGATGTGGTAATTTAAAATGTTTCTACATGGCTTTAATTGTAAGTTGCAGTAAATATTTAAACAAGGAAAAATATTAATATTATATAAATTCTGTCAGAAAATAGAAGAGTGACATTTCCCAATTAATGTTATAAGGTCAGTATTATCCTGCTATTAGTGAGGCAAAGGTATTAGAAGAAAACCACAACCTAATTTTCCTTATAAATATACATACAAATTATCCTTAACAACAAAATATCCATAAATTGAATATAGCAAGATAGAAAAATAATAATTCATTGCGATCAAGAATGATTTATCTCAGTAATTCAAGGTTGGACTAACAGGAGAAAATAGGTCAATGCAATTCAACACTTGAAACAGAATAAAAAAGAAAAAAATGATAAGATCACCTCAATAGATGCAGAAGAAGCATTTTACAAAATTCCACATGCATTCATAGTAAAACTCAAGAATGAGAAAGTGCCTCAATTTGACAAAAGACATATACCAAAACACATAGCTAGTATCAAACTCAGTGACAAAAGATTGAATGCTTCTCCCCTAAAATTGGAAACAAGTCCTGGAAGTCTGCTTTTACTGGAAGCCCTAGCCAGTGAAATAAGGCAAGGAAAAAATAAAACCAAAATATTGAAAAGGAAGAAACTAAACAGCCTGTATATGAAGATGACACAATTTGGCATGTGAAATATGCCAAGAAATCTACAGAAAAGCCACATGCACTTATAAGTGAATTTAGCAATGTCATACTATACAAGGCAATATCCAGAAAGCAATTATATGTATATATTAGCAACAATTAACAATGAAATTAAAATATTAACATTTGCAATAAGATCAATAAGATAAAATACTTAGAAATAAACTCATTTAAATATGTGCAAGACCTCTACACTGAAAACTACAACACATTGCTGAGAAAATTAAAGGAGACCTAAATAACCGAAGACAGGCAGTGTTTATGAATCAGAACACTCAATAGTGTTAAGGTGTCAGTTTTCCAAAATTGATCTGCAGTTTCAACGTAATCTTAATTGAAAATCCAGCAGCCTTTTGTATTAAACCAAAAGAGAACCTAATTCTAAAATATATGTGGAAAAGCAAATGACCCAAAACAGCCAAACCTATCTTGCAAAAGGTAAGACAAAATTAGAAGACTGATGCTATCTGATATCAAGGCTTATTATAAATGTACAACTACCAAGACAGTGTGGTAGTAGGTTAACTACAGACAGATCAATCAATGGAAGATAATATAGACTATAGTAGATCCATACTTGTAGAGCCTGTTGATATTTTACAAAGGTACCAAGACAATTCCATGGATAAAGGAAAGTCGTTTCAACAAATGATGCTGGAATGTAACTGGACACATATATGAAAACAATGACACACAGCTCCTACTTCATACCATACACATATATTCTAGAAGAATCATAGAGCTAAACATAAAAGTTAAATTATAAATCATCTAGGAATAAACATAGGAGAATCTCTTCACAATGGTGTGGTAGAAAATATTTCCTTGACAGTATCCAGAAATTGTTAACTAAAAAAGAAAAGAAAAGAATAAATTGGAATTCAAGAAAATCAGTCTTCTTTTCATTAGAAGATAACAATAAAAAATGGATAGTCAAACTACAGATGAGGTGAATATAGTTGTAACACATAGCTCTTAAAAAAGTGTATTAGTCCATCCTCACATTGCTATAAGGAAATATGTGAGACTGGGTAACTTATAAAGGAAAGAGGTTTAATTGTCTCATGGTTCCACATGGCTGGGAAGGCCTCAGAAAACTTACAATCATGGCAGATGGTGAAGGTGAAGCAAGTCACCCTCTTCACAAGGTGGCAGGAGGGAGAAGTGCTGAGCGAAGGGGAAGAGCTCCTTATAGAACCATCATATCTCATGAGAACTCACTATCATGAGAACAGCATGAGGGAAACTGCCCCATGATTCAATTACCTCCACCTGTTCTTTCCCTTGACATGTGGGGATTATGGAGATTATGATTCAAGATGAGATTTGGGTGAGGATACAAGGCCTAACCATATCATTCTGTCCCTGGCCCCTCCCAAATCTCATATCCCTTTCACATTTCAAAACCAATTATGCCTTCCCAACAGTCCCCAAAATCTTAATTTATTCCAGCATTAACCCAAAAGTCCAAGTCCAAAGT
>NW_016811670.1:42959-47238 GCF_001698545.2 Rhinopithecus bieti
TTTTTTTTTTTTTTTGGCATTTAAGCAAATGTATTCAAACATTTTAAAAACAGAAATGAAGCTTCTAATGCATAAAATTGTGTTTGAGTAGTGTCTTTCTTCAATAACTTAATTTAAAACCATGGAAAATTAAATAACAAATGAAGAACGGCTACGAATTTCACTGAAAGAACTAGAAGCGAATGCTGAATGGGTTATGTCAAGATACTAATCTATGCTGCTTCGCAGTGCAGCCATAGACTGAAAGGCATGCAGGCAAGTTTTCAGGAAAAAAAAAGCATCCTAACCTTGCAGTCTTCACCCCTATGTGGCAAAAGTTGCTTTGGAAATGACAAGGAGAGATAGCGCAATACGAATCCCTGTCAGAGAGCTGTGGCAATAATATTCTGGGTCAAACCAGTATACTCAATATGCTTCCTATCAAAATAGCACAGTGGCTATATGGTGCCCAATAAAACTGGAAAGCTGGAGTTGTGATTGTGAAAGCACTGCAGATTAATGAACAATTCACCTTGTTCTTTGTGTTTTCCAGAATAAAGTGGAGTGGGTCTCACAGAGCCTTGCAAGAGCCCATACCCAGAAACAATGAGGCGGAAAAAAATGAAAGAGAAAGAGAAGAATAAAAAATAAGCCCGAAAATTTTACCAGAGAGTCAGTGAGGACAAGTAGAAAATATGGCACTTTTCTAGTCTTGCCATCATCAGCAGCAGTAATCCTCACAGTTCCCAAGTTTGTGTTAAAGCTTCAAAGCAGGGTACTAAATCCTTTCACAAGTTTTCTTAAAGCTTTGCCAGTGACAAAAAAGCGCAGGGCATATTCTTACACAGTTTAAGTAAGGACATTTAGCAATACTATGTACTATTAAGAATTTTAAAGGAATCTATAGTGCTAGAATATTGCTTTGGATGTAGAGAATTTATTCAATGACTGCATATACTGCCAAAGGAAGCGTTAGTTTACCTTGTCTCCTTACCTTGATAATTCGGCACCAGATCAGAATGCATGAAATGATTCTGTTTTGTTTCTATGAAATGAGCAAATGATGAGATAAATATTTGTTAAGATCTTCTCTTCAAAAGACTCTGTTAGAATTACCTTCTGCTAGATTTGATTGTATCAGTGCTTATAATCATTCTACAAATCAGTAAAGGATCCTGAGTTGCTGGGCTCAGAAAAGAAGCACACTCCATTTTCATCCTAGATAGACTGCCCACTTACCTCATCGCCTTTTGCTGCAATCCATCCTGTAGTGCGGAAAATGGAGAAACTGTAAAAGAAATTATGTCTGATTTTGTCCTTCAATTTTACACAGTCGATTTTTTGTTCAAAAGTGACGTTCAGAATTCATTCTCAAGGGATGTAAAATTTTCAGAATTATCTTTCCACAAGCTTCCTTCACACAGGAGTCAGCTTTGTCTAAAAGCTCTCATTGGTATCAACATACTACTTTTGATGTATGCGGTATCTATGGTTGCTTTCCCTACTTTCACCAAGAATACCATATTTGCTGCACGTAGTTTTACACACTTGCATGTAATATTTTGAAGGATTATGCTGTGTATGTTTCATTGAACTCTACCTTGCTTGAACTTCTTAACCATGTTGATTTCTATTTTGTATTTTCCCACACGTTTTAGTACATAAATTCTTTTTTAGGAGATAGCCTTTTCTATTAAATTAACTGCAGACAATCAGGGGATTTATTCCTGCAAAGTCTCACAATTAGAGATTCATTTATTCATTCATTCAAGTTTTACTGAATGTTGTGCTGTACACAATACTTGACACTAGAGATAAAATATAAATAAAGTGCAGGACCTACCTGATGAAACTCTTGCTCTGTTATAACTACAAGAGTAAGTGATAGATGCTATAGTAACTGGCTATGAAGAATCTAACTCTGCTTGGGGACAGTGGAAATAGGTGGTGTCTTCACGAAGAGATTATATTTAAAGTGAGTCTTGTAAGAGGGCTAATGGTTCCCAAGAAAGATAAGACAAGAGGGAGCAACATAGCACCATGGAGAAACCATTCAGATACTAAGTAGTTGAGTGTATGTTTCTTCTTGGTGCATGACACTGTAAAGTGTAGAGTTAAAAAACAAATGCCTGCACCTGAACACCACCCTCCCAAGATTCTGATTTATTGAGTTATGATGAGTAAAGGCTATTTTAAAATCTCCCTGGTTATTCTAACCGCAGCCAGAGTGGAAAGCCACTGCTTTGTACAGTTGGGAGCCATTGAAGGATTTTAAGCAGAACAATGAATGAAAATGTAAGGAAACAAAACTATTTTGTTTAGATTGAAGAAGTGAAAGACTGAAGGCTGAGATACTAGTAGAACGATAATACCAAGATGTAAGTCCTCAGCTGTTGCTAATCCGAAACAAGGTTTTCACTCGTACCAAGCAAAATGACCATTATTTTATGAATCTTTTGTGAGCATATCTACTCACTTCTCTTGGTTATACATGTGGAAGTAGAATTTCTGGGTCATAGGATAAGCATATATTTAACTTTTCTAATATAAGCTTCTGTAATATATTTAGCATATGTTAAGAAAATGCCAAACAGTATCAACTAAATTTATTCAGAGTTGCTGCATAAAATTATACTTCCATCACCAATATATGAAAGTTCCAATTATTCTACATGCTTGCCAACAGTTGGTATTATGTATTTTGAATTTTACCATTTTGGTGGGTGTATAGTGATATCTCGTTGTGGGTTTTTTGTATGTGTGTGTTGGGTCATCCAAACAAAATTACTGTTTTTTTACTTTATTTTATTTTACCTATTTAGCTGATCCATGGATTAGTATAACTTCAGTTTCTTACATGTAACCATGATTATATAGTTTTGGTAACTTTTATGGGCTATAATTCATATGCTATAATTTTCATCCTTTTAAAGTATACAATTCAGTGAATTTTAGATATTCATAAAGTTATACAGCTATCAACACTACATAATTCCAGAATATTTTCCTCCTACAAAGAGAAACCCCATGCTCATTAGCAGTCACTCCCCATTCTCCTGGGACTCCAACTCCTGGCAACCATTAATCTACTACTTTTGGTCTCTATGGATTTGACTATTCTGGACATTTCATATAAATGGAATCACAATACGCTGCCTTTTGCATCTAGCTTCTTTAAGTTAGCATAATATTTTCAAGTTTCATCCATGTTGTAGCATCAATCAGTACTTCTTTTCTTTTCTGACTAAATAATATTCCATTGTATGAATATACCACATTTTGGTTATCCATCCATCAACTGGTGGATATTTTGTGGTTTCTGCTTTTCACTATTATGAGTAATGCTATTATAAACATTCAAGTATGAGTTTTCTGTGGGCATATTTTCTATTTCCTTGGATTTACATCTAGAACTGAAATTGCTGGATCATGTGGTAACTATTTGTTTAACTTTTCAGGAACAACCAAGTTGTCTTCCAAAGAGGATGCATAGACCAGTTTACATTCCTACCAGCGGTGTGTTAAGAGTCTAATTTCTCCACATATTTGCCTACACTTGTTATTTTCTGTCTTTTAATTAGAGCCATCCTAATGAATATAAAATGGATATCACATTGTGGTTTTGTTCATTTTCTTGACTAACGATATTGAGTATCTTTACATGTGATTGGTCAGCCACTTGTGTATCCTTCTGTGTAGAAGTATGCATTCAAATCCTTCATTCATTTTTTAAATTAGATAATTTGTCTTTTTTTCTTAATGATACCTGAGAGTTTTGTTACAGTCTAGACACAAATCCTGATAAAAGATGTTCTTAACTTAATGGAGTCAAATTTCCTTCTTTACTTCATCTTATATAGTTTTATGGGTTTTTTCCCTTATATAAAATTTCTAAAATACCACTCCATAGTCATAAAGGTATACTCATGTTTTCTTCTAGAACAGAGTTTGACAAACTTTTTTGCTGTAAAATACTGGATAGTACATATACATGACTTTGCAGGCCATGTAGTTTCTTTCATAACTACTCGACTCTGCTATTGTAGCATGAAAGCAATCATAAATAATACAGAAATGAATGGGCTGGTTGTGTTAAAATTTTATTTACAAAAAGAGGCAGAAGTCTGGATTTGGCCTAAGGGCTATAGTTAGTTGATGTCTGATCTAAAAGTTCCATTGTTTTATTTTTTACATTTAGGTCCATGGTCCATTTAAATTTGATTTTTGTGTATAGTTTCACATAGGTATCAAGGTCCATTTTCTTTTATATAGAAATTCAATTACTCTGACACTATTTAAT
>NW_016811670.1:52931-76220 GCF_001698545.2 Rhinopithecus bieti
AAAAAAAAAAAAAAAAAAAAAAATACTCAAAAGAGAACTAAGAGAGTAATCACAGAAACCAGTGAAAGATTTTCAAGATGCAGAGCATGTCCAGCAATATCAAATGTTGTAAAATGGTCAAGTGAGAAAGGGATTGAAATTGAAATTACCAATTTAGAAGTCACTAATTACTTCTTTCAGAGATATTTCAGCTATATGATGGGAATGGAAGCTAGATTCATGTAGGTTAAATTGAAGATGATGAAGTGAAAGCCAACTGTGAAAAATATTCTTCATAAACTCCTGTATGTGAAGAGAAGGAGAGAAGGCTCTAGAGTCACAAACCAATGTCAATAGGGTCAAAGGAAGGTATTTTGAAAGGAGAATATTTGATCATAGTTATACCTCTAGTGGAAGGACCCAAAGAGTTTGAGGATACAGATGTAAGAGAGAATAATTGATGGAGCAAAGGCTTGCAGTTGATGGAAGAGAAGTGGATCTGATGCATAAACACCATCTGAATTAAACTAAACTTACATGTAATTTGAATAAATAGAAATATAAATGCTTGGGTGTTAGTATACAGCAGTTGGATATACGTTTATAGCTTCTAATTTTTTTTCTCCAACATCTAGTCTCCCACGTCTAATGTCTGTTTAACATCTTTGGATTATTTCTAAATTGTCCTCAAATAGGTGAAAATTTTTCCCTGTTCTGCTTGAACTTTACCTCCTTTCACATATTACATACAGTACCATATATGCCTTAAAAGCCTTTAGAAAGGATTTATTCTGTGGTAACATGCCTTAATTATGGGTTCAAAAATCAAGTTACAGATTTAAGTAATATGTGATGGTTTTGTGGAGATAAAAATTTATACAGAGCAGGCAATTTTCCTGTCCCTTGCTACATAACCTACCATCAACCTCTACCTCTCCATCTCCTCTAAATACAAAACTCCAAATAGAGGCCGGGTGCAGTGGCTCAGACCTGTAAACCCAGCACTTTGGGGAGCCAAGCCGGGAGGATCACCTGAGGTCAGGAGTTAGAGACCAGCCTGGCCAACATGGTGAAACCCCATCTCCACTAAACATACAAAAATTAGCTGGGCATGGTGGCACATGCCTATAATCCCAGCTACTTGGGAGGCTGAGGCAGGAGAATAGCTTGAACCCGGGAAGTGGAGGTTGCCGTGAGCTGAGACTGCGCCGTTGCACTCCAGCCTGGGCAACAAGAGCAAAACTCTGTCTCAAAAAAGTTACCAGTGGAATCTGGTTACTAGTAAAGCCATGTATGTTCTGAAGATTTTTCTCAAAGCTATTGATGATTAAGGAGGTAGGAGGTATGCAGACTTTTTTTTTTTTTTTTTTTTTTGAGCCAGAGTCTTGCTCTGTCGCCCAGGCTGGAGAGCAGTAACGCAATCTCGGCTCACTGCAAGCTCCACCTCCTGGGTTCACACCATTCTCCTGCCTTAGCCTCCTGAGTAGCTGGGACTACAAGCATCCACCCCCAGGCCCAGCTAATTTTTTTTGTATTTTTAGTAGAGATGGGGTTTCACTACGTTAGCCGGGATGGTCTTGATCTCCTGACCTCATGATCTGTACACTTCAGCCTCCCAAAGTGCTGGGATTACACAGACGTGAGCCACCGCACCTGGCCGGTATGCAGACTTTTTAAGAAGAGTGTCAATTACTTGTATTTAATACACTAAACATCAACAAAGAAATAATAAATTTTAGTAGACTATGACAAGTAGTTAACAATATCAGTGAGGATGTTGAGAAACATCTGAGAAGTGGAGGTATATGATTACATTAATCAAAGAAACTTTGAAGGCAATAAATTGAAATTTACAGGTTTAGATAATTATAACAGAAAATGAGCAGTCAAGATAATCTTTAAGAATCTTCCTCAGTATGCATGTAATATTAAGACAGCTTTATAAAACTCAGATTTATTCCCTGAGCTGATCCCTATGGACAAGCAAGTGAATATTTCTAAATGTTTCTTTCTGCATTTACTACAACATGCAAAACACATAAGGTGATGAGTCAGAAGTTAATAAATAGATGAGTCTGAGTTCCTAAATTAATTCATTAGTGTAATATTCCTGGAATATATTTTCCTTTCAATGCACACACATAATTCATATTAGCATTAGTGGGAGGAAGTTACACTTGCATGAGAAGAATATAGCAATCAACATGCAAAACTCTAAGAGAATTCTTTGTGAAGGATTTGCTATTTCACTGCATATTGCAAAAGTGATGTCTGCATGACACCAAATGGAAACATTCATTCATCCAAATGCTTCTTAGTAGCTGCATGTTTTATTATAGGTAAACGGTATAAAACATGTATTGCATTTTATCCATACCAAAAAAAGGCAAAAAATATTTGTTAAAGACAATTTGTTAAAAACAACCATGTGCCAAGCACTGTGGTAAGTCCCTGACAAGTGTAGTTATCACCACAAAAATACGCTGTGAAATCATTCCAAAACTCAGCGGCTTAAAACAGCAATCATTTACTCTCATGAGTCTGTGGGTCAGTTAGGCATTCGATGATCGAAGTTGGGCACAGCTTGCGGTTTTTCTCATTTCAAGCTGGCTTTGCTCATGGATGTGGAGGTTGTCTAGGAGTTGTCTGATCTAGGCGGGGCCCAGATAAGGTGGTTTGTTCTGCCGCAGTGTCTCTTCTTCAAAAACCAGCAAGAATATTTGCTTTACGTTGATGGTAAAGGAAGAAGACAGAAAGCTGAATGGAGTAAGAACTCGACATATTTTGTCACATTATGTCCTACAGCATGCCATTGACTGAAGCAAGCTACAAAGTTAAACTTAAAGTCAAGGCTTGGGGAAATAATACTCTGCATCTTTAGTGGAAGAAGTTGCAAAGTAACCAGGCAAAGGACCTGGATTTAGAAAAGGGTAAAGAATTGAACCATTAATAGAATCTGAACTGTACACTATCTGACTTAATCTTCAACACATCTCCACAAAATAGCATTATTTTCCTCATACTACAAGTATGAAATGGGATCATGAAGAGGTTAAGTGACTTTTCCAAGTCATAGAGGTAATAGGTGGCAGAGTTAATGCCAAAGTTCATGGTCTTTGTGGTTGCTCCAATACATCATTTCTTATGCATATTGTTTGGAATTTTACAGTTGAAATGAGGTCTGCCAATTGATACAGAAATGATAATGGCAGATCCACAATAAACCCATACATATGATTGTAAGCATATAGAGTCATCAAATAATAATAATAAAAAAAAAGCCACTTGATTGAATCAACAGAGTGAAGTTAACACCATGTGTTAGTGTTAAATTGCTCATAAATGCAATACCTCTGTCACAGAAGTCTGTGACAATGTGACTTTGTCCTTGTAAACGTCTCTTATTATCCCCAGTTGTGAAGAAACCACATAATCGTTTTTTCTCTCTTTCTGATTCTAGGCTGGTGGATAGTGAGGAAGTGAGTTGTAAAAGCAGACTCATCATAATTCCTCACAGGTACAAACATACTTTTAGAAAAGGAACAAGTTGAAGGAACACATGTCATGTGACCTTGGTTTTCTAAATAAAGTATATTAATGGTAATACTATCATTTACTCGAAGATAAACAAAAACATATTCAAGTCTCCTCTGTCTTTAAAATAAGTACAAGTATACTTTTTCCTGCCCCTTCCTCACGTTACTATTGTATCTTCCCTTTTCCATTCAATCGCAACCTGTGTTTGCTGCTCCACTCCCTGATAACACATTCCCTGAATGCTTAGCTTCTTTCTTCTCTGCTCTGCTGAGACTTGCTCTTTCTAATGTTATCTTTCATCTCTCAGTCACCAGATATTTTTATCAGTCCTCATCCTCTTGGCCCTCTTTCCAGTATGTGACATTTGCCTACTCTTCTACCGCTGGAAACTTGATATTTAGAGGAAGTGCAAAGATGTTAAAATGTGGGCACTGGATCCAGTCTATCTAGATCGAATCCTGACTCTTTCATTTCAGAGTGCTGTGACATGAGAAAGTCAGTGAACTTCTCCAAGCCTCAGCTTTATTATCTGTAAAATAGAGGGGATGCTATTACCACAGAACCAAAATCATATGGCTGTTAGGATTAAATGAGGTAATATATGGTAAGTACTTTGAAAAGTGCCTGGCACACACTAAGTGCTCAATAAAATCTTCCTCCTTTGATGATATTCCATTGTCCTGTTTCCTTCCTCCAGTTTTGAATATACTGACTTTAACTCCTCCTCTCAATCCCTATTTCTTTGTGTTTCTCCAGTTAATTCTTGTACTTATCTCATACTACTTTTTAAATCTTACCCAAAATCATGATTATAACTATTATACTGATGCCCCCAAACTCTCAAATATATTTCTGGTCTTACCACTCTCTAAACACTACTCCTTTTTTCAATTTAATACAATTTTCTCCTACTCAGTTTTCTACTAACAAACAGAAAAACTCAGTGGTCTCATCAAATAATCCCCTTAGATACTTTAAGATCACACTTTTCATGCCTTAGCCTTCTTTTGCTAAGCTGAATAACTACAATTCCTTTAACTTTTCTTGTAGAGCTTATTTTCCACTCCTTTGAAATTCTTTATTATACTTTTTTGTACTCTCCTGTATCTCTCTACTCTTTTCACAGTATAAAATTCACTCTTCATAATACTTTAAAATGTTTTGACTAATGTTGGATACAATGGAAGTGAATTCTAACCTTGGGTGTTAATCCCCTACTGGGCTCCCTTATTCCATTTGTGGGTAAGAATAGAACTTTCCTAATCTGCTTGATTCTAGCAGTTCTGTTCCAAAGGATAAAAAGGTAAGATTAATATAATTTGAATGACATAATGATGAGCTCAGTCAAAGTTGTGGGTTTTACACATGGCAAGTTGCCATTCAGTAATTCATATTGTGCATTATATGAAGGGATCTCAATAAAACAGAGTCCAGGATTGGACACATCTAGGCTTATTCCACATTCCAGAAGATCTGGCTTCTAGGAGTTTCAGGAACTGTTTGTCTAGCAATTACAACTATGCTAGAAAGAGTCATATTATATAGCTCTACTGTGTATAGGTGGACTGTAAAGAGCCTATAAGAATCCAGAACACTTCAAATTTCCAAACATCCTGAGGGCTATAGGGAAGTTTCAAAAGCACTGATAAGAAGCAGGTTGCAGACATTAAGCAGATATTGACTTGTGTTGAAGACAGTCACACAACATATTGAACTATGAGGTAAATATTGATCTTATTTTAGATCGATATTTACTGCAAGAAACAGTGCATCTTTGTGCTGACCAAAAACCCAAGTTGAGTTATGTATCTTTATATACATTCCATTACCAAAATTAATTGTAACAAGAATTTTTCTACTTTTTTTGACATCTGAGGAATATTTACAGCCACTCCAGAAAGGAGGTAGCACTTTCTGTTTTATTGCTGTGGTTCATTTACTACATATCTATTAATCAAAAGGAAGAACCAAAGAATATAAGTTGTTAGCTTTGTTATAATCACCTTTGTGCTTTCTTCCTGGAAAAGTTTGCAACTTATTAACTTGGGTGTTAATCCCCTACTGGGCTCCTTTCTTCAGTTCGTGGGTAAGAATAGAACTTTCTTGCTCTGCTTGATTCTAGCAGGTCAAGTAACTGAGGATAGGGACTAGAGAAGAAGAAACTTCGGAGAGAGAAGACTCAACTTAACATTTTGGTCCTAACATTTACTAAATATTTGATCCTGGAAAACTGTTTAACCACTCTGAGACTCAACTACACAGTGGAGAAGAATATCAGTGTCTGAATTATCAGGTTATGAGACTCAAATGGGATAAAGTTTTATCTCTCACTACCGCTTTATATCCAAATATCTTTAAGCAGTTGCCTAAATTCACATTTTTCTAATCCCTATGCTCTCACTCATCACTCATCCCACAGCAATCTGTCTTCCATAGCTACCACCAGATTAAAATTGCTCTTCATTTATCATCTATTTCTACACTGATAAGTCCAGTGGATTCTCAGTACTCACCTTGTTTGACTTCTTGATAGCATTTCTCACTCTTGTCCATCCCCTAATTGAAAGATCACTATCCCCTGGCTTCTAAGTCTCTGTGTTCTCCTTAATTTCTATTTACCTCCCTAAGGTTATTCCTTTCCAGTTTTCTTCAAGAGCTGATCCTCCCCTACCCAGGCATTAAAGATTGCTGTTTTTCATTACTCTGGACTAAGCCCTCTTCTCTTGTCATTATGCATACTCTCCCTGTGTGATCTCACCCACTCTTGTAGTTGACCATTACCACCTGTGAGCTGTTCCCTCCAAAATCTATAACGTGTTTATTTATTCAAAAACCAGACAGTGGGGTGCTCCCAAGATGGCCAAATAGGAACAGCTCCAACCTCCAGCTCCCAGTGTAAGCGAAACAGAAGATGGGCAATTTCTGCATTTTCAACTGAGGTACCGGGTTCATCTCACTGGGGCATGTGGGACGGTTGGCGCTGGTCTGCCAGTGCAGCCCGACCAGTGAGAGCTGAAGCTGGGCGAGGCATTGCCTCACCTGGGAAGCACAAGGAGGAAGAGAATTCCATTTCCTAGCCAAAGGAAATTGAGACACACAACACCTGGAAAATCTGGTAACTCCCACCATAATACTGCACTTTACCAAGGTTCTTAGCAAACGGCAAACCAGGAGATTATATCTCACACCTGGTCCAGAGGGTCCCACGCCCACGGAGCCTCCCTCATTTCTAGCACAGAAGTCTGAGATCTAACTGCAAGGCGGCAGCGAGGTTGGTGGAGGGGCGCCCGNAAGGGGAACGTCACACACCGGGGCCTATTGTGGGGAGGGAGGAGCCGGGTAGGGATAGCATTAGGAGATATACCTAATGTAAATGACAAGTTAATGGGTGCAGCACACCAACATGGCACATGTATATACATATGTAACAATCCTTCACATTGTGCACATGTACCCTAGAACTTAAAGTTTAATAAAATAAAATAAAATAAAAAACCAGATAGTACATATTATCAACCCAGATCTCTTTCCGGATTGTCAGACGTGCATTTGACTGTTCATGATGAGTTTATTATTTTTCTAATAAAACCAGATCCTTCCCATTCTGTGTTCTTTATATTCGTACCCAGTTGCTCCAGCCCAAAATGTGGGTGTCATCCTTTGTCTTTCCCACTTCTTCAGTTTCCACAATAAACCAGAAACCTATTTTGATTGATTTCACCTTTCTGAATGGGGTGAGTGAAGGAGCTATGTAAATAAATAAGGGAGAACATTCTAGGCAGAGGAGACAGCAAGGCTGTCCTCAAGGAACAGCAAGAAGGTCAGTATTTCTAAACAGATTGTTCTGGGATGTGGTGAGAGAAAAGTGATAGGGTATGAAGTCTGAAAGTTAGAGGGAGAGCTCTCGTTTAAGGTCTTTGCTCAAATATCACCTTATCAGAGAGGCCTTCCCTGACTACCCTCTATAAATTAACATTGTCTACAATCACATTTTGCATTTTCCTATTTCTTGCTGATATGGTTTGGCTGTGCCCCCACAAAAATCTCACCTTGAATTGTAGTTGCCATAATCCCTACAAGCTGTGGGAAGGACCCAGTGGGAGGTAACTGAATCCTGGGGGTGATGGTTTTGTAAGAGGCTTCCCCCTACACTCAGTTCTCATTCTTCTCCCTCCTACCATCATGTGAAGATGGGCATGTTTGCTTCCCCTTCTGCCATGATTGTAAGTTTCCTGAGACCTCCCCAGTGATGCAGAGCTGTTGGTCAATTAGACCTCTTTCCTTTATAAATTACCCAGTCTCAGGCAATTCTTTATAGCAGTGTGAGAACAGACCTATACAGTAAATTGGTACTACAGAGAGTGGGCACTGCTGTAAGGATACCCAAAAATGTTGAAGAGACTGGAACAGGGTAACAGGCAGAGTTTGGGACAGTTTGGAGGGCTCAGAAGAAGACTGGAAAATGTGGGAAAAGTTTGGAATTTCCTAGAGACTTGGAGAGCTTGGAAGACAGGAATATGTGGGAAAGTTTGGAATTTCCTAGAGACTTGTTAAATGGTTTTGACCAAAATGCTGCTAGTGATACGGACAATGAAGTCCAGGCTGAGGTGGTCTCAGATGGAGATGAGGAACTTGTTGGGAGATGGAATAAAGGTGACTCTTGCTATGTTTTAGCAAAGAGACTGGTGGCATTTTGCTTCTGCCCTAGAGATCTGTGGAACTTTGAAATTGAGAGAGATGATTTAGGGTATCTAACAGAAGAAATTTCCAAGCAGCAAAGTATTCAAGATGTAACTTGGGTACTTTTAAAAGCATTCAGTTTTATGTATTCACAAAGATATGGTTTGGAATGGGAACTTACGTTTAAAAGTGAAGCAGAGCATAAAAGTTTGGAAAATTTGCAGCCCAATGATGCAAAAGAAAAGAAAAACCCAGTTTCTGAGGAGACATTCAAGCCTGCTGCAGAAATTGCATAAGTAGTGAGGAGCCAAATGTTAATCAGCAGGAAAATTGAGAAAATGTATCCAGGGCATGTCAGAGGACTTCACAACAGCCCTTCCCATCACAAGCCAGGAGACCTAAGAGAAAAAAATTGTTTCCTGGGCCAGGACCACGGCCTTGCTGCATTGTGCAGTCTCAAGACTTGGTGCCCTCCCTCCCAGCTGTGGCTAAAAGGAACAAACATACAGCTCAGAGCATTGCTTCAGAGGGTGAAAACCCCAAGAGTTGGCAACTTCCACATGGTGTTGGGCCTGTGGGTGCATAGAAGTCAACAATTTAGGTTTTGGAGCCACCCCCTAGATTTCAGTGGATATATGGAAACACCTATATGTCCAGGCAGAAGTTTGCTGCAGAGGTGGAACACTCATGGAGAACCTCTGCTAGGGCAGTGCAGAAAGAAAATGTGGGGTCAGAGCCCCCAAACAGAGTTCCCACTGGGGTATTGCCTAGTAAAGCTGTGAGAAGAGGGCCACAGTCCTCCAGACCCCAGAATGCTGGATCCACCAACAGCTTACACCATACACCTGGAAAAGCCACAGACACTCAATAGCAGCCCGTGAAAGCAACTAGGAGGCGGGCTTTACCCTGCAAAGTCACACGGGCAGAGTTGGCCAAGGCTATGGGAATCCACCTCTTGCATCAGCGTGACCTGGATGTGAGACAGGGAGTCAAAGAAGATCATTTTGGAGTTTTAAGATTTGACTGCCCTGCTGGATTCTGGACTTGCATGGGGTCTGTAGCCCCTTTGTTTTGACCAATTTCTTCCATTTGGAATGGGTGTATTTACCCAATGCCTGTGCCCCCACTGTATTTAGGAAGTAAGTTATTTGCTTTTGAATTTACATGCTTATAGGTGGAAGAGACTTGCCTTGTCTTAGATGAGACTTTGGACTTGAACTTTTGGGTTGATGCTGGAAATAGCTAAGATTTTGAGGGACTGTTGGAAAGGCATGATTTTGTTTTGAAATGTGAGGATATGAGATTGGGGAGGGGCCAGGGACTGAATGATATGATTTGTCTGTGTCTCCACCCAAATCTCATCTTGAATTGTAGTTCCCATAATCCCATATGTCATGAGAGGGACCCAGTGGGAGGTAACTGAATCTTAGGAGTGGTGGTTTTATAAGAGGTTTCCCCTTCACTCAGTTATCATTTCTTTTCCTTCCTGCTGCCATGTGAAGAAGGACGTGTTTGCTTCCCCTTCCACCATGATTGTAAGTTTCTTGAGGTCTCCCCAGCCACGTGGAACTGTGAGTCAATTAAACTTCCTTCCTTTATAAATTACCCCATCTTGGGCAGTTCTTTATAGCAGCATGAGAACACACTAATACACTAACTTTATATTATCTATACAATGTATCAAGTTTATTGATTATTATTGTGTGTTTACTCCTTATCTCCCCTAGTAGGTTCTTATTTCCAGCAGGGCAAATATCTTGTTTATGTCTTTTAATAATGTCACTCCAATGCTCAGGAAAATGCATAGTGCATGGTAATGACTCAGTAATTATTGACTGGATGAATATGTAAAATGCCTGGAGCATAGTTGGTGCTCAAGAAATTGTAACATTATTATTATTATTATTTGTGAGTAAAGTATTTTGAAAAAGTTAAACATGTAAGTGCTAAACTAGGAAAGCACAAGCACAAGGTGCTTAATTAATTGACTAGAAGTAAATCTGGATGAGAAAACCAATAGTATTCACCAGAGATCCAGAACATGTCATGTACACATTTCTGCTGTCCATCTCACACAAGTATAGGGCGATAGGGTTGTTAAACTCTGGTTGCTGCTGGCAGCTGGAGAGTGCTAGTAATACAAAAGCTATTCTTTGGCTCTTTCTTATGGTGTCTATGGAGCAATCTCATCAAATGGAGGCAACTCTGATGATACTATTAGTAGCAATAGAAAGAGCAAGACCTCAGTGCAACCTCACTTTCAGGCTTTCTGCATCTAACTAGTTGCTGCCTGTTTCCAAGCTCTTCAGTAGCCTTTGGTCAAGCACTTCTCATAATGCCCACTCCTGAGGCTGTGTCCGCCCCTGACAGTGGCCCAGCACATTAACTAGCACAAAGGGAATCTTTGTTTTATTACTTTGTAAGGGGCAGGGCACAACACAGATTCATTTCAAACAAACTTAATTGTCTTGGGAAACTGAGCAACATGCTACAACAAAAATGTTTCTATTAAATCAGAAAAAAATCATATTATAGGAAAAACAGCTTTCTGATAAACATTAATAGGATTCTATATTTGAAACTGTCTCTGAGGAAAACAACCATGAGTTATAGTAAATAGCTCAATCAAGTTAGCTGTGTGTAGCAGTTGATTCCCTAAAGCCTTAAGATTATTGGGGGCATTAATAAGGGGAAAGGAAATGCTATTACTAGAAGCAATGGATCCCTTTTACTCTTGGGATCAAGACTCAGCTTTGAGTAGTGGACTGTATACTGAAGCTGAGAAGAGGTCATGGTAAAAATGATCCTGGTGGTGTTTAGTTGTTGTGTACGTACCAGAAGCAGAAACAAAATTAGAGCAGTATGTTCTTTGAAACTATTTAAGTCTACAGGAAGGTGCATACAAGATGCAATGAATTTGTCTTTTCAGTGAAATTTAAAAATTAGAAAGAGAAGTTATGTTTTCAGGTTTCAGGCCCAGAAACTTGTACTGGGCAGGAGGTCAAAGGGGTAAATCTAAGAGCCAGGCCTGAAGTGGACATGGAAGTAAGCAAACCCTATAAGATACACAGCTCGAGACAGGTTCATTTCCATTGCTAAAGAAAGTGAGGCCTTAAGATGGGTCAGAGTCTCCCAAATTTCATCACTTGAAAATTTATCTAAATCAGCTCATTTCTTCACTTAAATACATGTACTAATTTTATTTTATTTTATTTTATTTTATTTTTTTTTTTTTGAGACGGAGTCTTGCTCTGTCGCCCAGGCTGGAGTGCAGTGGCCGGATCTCAGCTCACTGCAAGCTCCGCCTCCCAGGTTCACGCCATTCTCCTGCCTCAGCCTCCTGAGTAGCTGGGACTACAGGCGCCCGCCACCTCGCCTGGCTAGTTTTTTGTATTTTTTAGTAGAGACAGGGTTTCACCGTGTTAGCCAGGATGGTCTTGATCTCCTGACCTCGTGATCCGCCCGTCTCGGCCTCCCAAAGTGCTGGGATTACAGGCTTGAGCCACCACGCCAGGCCACATGTACTAATTTTAAAAGTGAGCTATGTTGTAACTGACAGATCAATATCACTTGTTATTAACAAAGTGTGACCATACAATAAATACAATATGGATTAAACAATATTATTAAGTTCCAGCTAGATACTATTGTTAGTCCTATTCTCTTAGCTTGAAGACCACTTTTGTCTTTTTTCAAAGAAGTACTGGCAACTGTTAGAGAGTTATTAATGACAAACCAGCACCAAACCAAGAATTTATCATTAATGTAATCGGAAGAACTGAATGAGCATTGAAAAGAGATTAACTTTCTCATTATGAATCATCTATTACGTGCCTGTGTCCCAACAGTACTAAGTATTCCATGCTTAGGAAAACATAAAGCTAAACAAGTAACAGTTTAAAAGCCATAGTCTAAGAGGAACCAGATACAAGAAGGAAGAGCAAAACCAGAATTAAAATGTAGGATGAACAGTCAGGGAATGGAATATTACAGCGAATGAAGATATGAGGCCGTGTCAATCAGCTTGTTTGCAGTTATACCAAGGTTAAAAATAATCTCACTGGCTTAACCACAGCCAATATTTTTTCTCCCTCACAGTCCCATCAGTGACTGTGAGTCGGCTCTAGTTCTGCAACCTGTGCCTTTTCATTATGGGTTCTAAGCTAAAGGAGTGTCCCCTATTTTCAACTCTTAAAGCTTCAACTCAGATACAGTACACATCATTTCACTCATATTTGATTGGCTGAAGAAAGTCACATGGCCAAGCTTCAAATAGAATAAATGAGGCAGAGAATATACTCCTCTACATGGAAATACTGCAAGTCCCATGGCCATGAGCTGCAATGCATTATCCTCCTATGAAGGGAGTGAATGATTGGGACCAATAATACCGTCTACCATAAGGGCCATGCTAGAAAACCAGGGGCAGCTGTAACTGTCACTACCATTTATGGAGCCCTTATTATGTGCCCATCCCCTTTTAAGTGCTTTACATGCATTTTTCTCATTGACTCCCATCAACAACCCTATGAGGAAGGAATTCTTATCCAAGGAGAGAGCTGTATCCTTCCTGGGGACTGGTGAGGAGGAATATATGTGATAGTTACTCCTAATGCAGCAATTTAAGAGAACAGCAACTTTATGGGAGTTATTGGCTAAAGAGGAAGCCCCATAGTGTCAAGACATGAAGCACACAACAGAAATTCTGGAAGCATTCATTACGAAGCACACATGAGACAATATACTGAGCCTGTTATTTTGAAGCTGAAAAGTGAGGAATGAGAGGTTCTTCACGTAATAATTTGAGCAGAGAAAGGATTTTGTTTGTTTTCAGTTACAAGTTGATAACGTCTGGAATACATGAGTTAGTTTTTTTTTTTAATGTAGTTTCTCCTCAAATCATTGTCTTTTAAGTAAATTTTTAAGTTTCTTTTATTTTGTTGAAATTGTTATTTTATTTGTCTCTTTTCTGTCAGTTTCTAATCATTAATGTAGTGCCTTTTCATTCATGAATTCTAACACCTTTTCATTCATGAATTCTAACACCTTTTCATTCATGAATTCTAACACCTTTTCATTGTTTTGTTATCTGTTCCTTTGTTCTTATTGTCTTCACTATTGTACTACATTATTCTTTATATGTTAAATTCCTTTTTATTTCATTTAATGATCTCAATTAGAAAATTGTTCCATTGCAAACATGTTGCCAGTTTTATTGTCTATATATTTTTATGCCCATGTTTTATTATTTCTTTTCATTTTTATTTTTAATTCCTTTATTTTAAATTTATTTGTATTTCTACTTTATTTTTTAAAAAATAGGTGATCTTTTTATATTTCATTGTTTGTATTACATTTTTGAATCAATACTTGGAATGCAGTAAATGTAGGTTTGTGGAGGATAACTATGTATCTATTTCTCATGAAGGAGAATAGACCTCTGAGATGATGTTCAGGGATAATTCCACCCCAGTGTGAATCAAGGGCTAGGAAAATATACAGGTTAATGGACTGACAACACATGATGAAGACTGGATAAAATATTAAAGCCTGAAATTCATTACTCGCTGAAAGCTAAACAGACTTTTTCAATTCCACTTACCAGTGGAGGTGTTTCCAATATACACCCTCAGCCTGAGTCTAAGCCGATCATACTTTGGGTGAGGCTGAGACCACTGTTAGCAGTTTATTACTGCCAGTAGACATGACTTAGGTTGGCAAGGGCAGACAAGTATGTAGTCCTCACTTATTTGAACACTTTCAGGTGTGGTTTCTACACTTGTGTTTAACAGTCTTTCAAATTCAAACAAAACACAAAGAAACTAAAGGTTAGAAGACCAACATTTGGTTGCCAACTCAGTATTTCATCAAGTTAGTGCATTTTAGTAAATAACCTTCTATTGTCAACATTGTTTCTCAGAACAAAAGACATCTTTATATCAAAAATAGGAGGAAATAGTCTTAGAATAAAAGAGACCATTAAATTAAACAAATTGAGCTCTGTTAAAACTTAATATACACTTATTTTTCCCACTTGCCATGTACCAATAAAAACAGAACCACAGAAAGTCATCAACCTATAGACCAGTATCTTGAATTCATTGCTATAAGTTCTATATTTTATTATTGAGGCCACAGAAAAGTATATGCTTTAACCACTTTAACTTAGTCTTTCCCAGAATTCCCTTCACAATATATATTACTATATATACACAGTAATATACCTTTGTATATTACCCTCTCCGCTTTTATAAGAAATCTTCCAGAATATTCTGCATTTACTTTTGAAAGTGTTCATTTTTCATTGTCCTGTGCAATGAATTACATGATAGAATTGAGCCATTTAAAAACTTGCCTCTGCTCAGGAACTGATATGGGTTTGATATGGGGCCTTTTCATAAATTGGTAACTTATTTTGTTTGGGGTTCCAGGAAGCTCAGAGCCACCATTTCAACTCAATTACAAAATTATATTTATTTTAAAATTAGCATACATATACTTACCCTTTTCCTTGGTTTATATTTTCTATTTACTCTCCTATTGTCCATGTTATAAGGCCTCACAATGCCTTTCTAGATAGATGTGGGTTACAAATTAGTATAAAATTTAACTAGTGGTCTCATTGCTTTTGATTAATCTCCACATTCTATTGCCTCTATTTGACTTTAAGTTTCTTGAGTGTGGAATCAATGATTGATTCACCTTTGTATTTTTGATAGTGTTTAACACACAGAAGGTAGATGAAATGCATACTTGTGAAATGGCTTCCTGGCTGGCTCACTGGCTGGATAAGGCTTTACTTCTCTCGCTTGGCTAGACGTATCATTTTTTATGTTGAATATTTTAGGGACCATATAAAGTAGAAAAACCTGTGTAACCATTAATGTAGGAAATCGCTAAGTGTTAGATGTCTAATTTTTTAAAAAAGGCCTTTTTCCAAATTGTTGGAAAACTATTAATGAATTTTTAAGGATAACACCAGCATATCTGCCACATGCAAAAGTATTAAAGAATGCTATACTTGTACTTATACATGTCTCTTCCCACACTGAAATGTTGAAAAGATATTTGTAATGTTGCCAGGTTTCATTTTGCTTCATTTATCTGACACTCTGTCGGCTTAACTAGAATATCTGGCTTTATCACATATTTCATTCAAGAATGTCATACCATTTTCAATCTTACTAGCTCCGTCATCCTTAACCCACTTTTATTCTGCATCCCACATTCTAATAGTGTCCTGTTTTAGAAGCAAATTCCTTCCTCATTGAAAATGAGTTAGAAGAGTCAGCCCTTTTTTGAAAATTTCAGATACAGAATGATCACAGTTTTGTAAGTATGTCTACTAATTAGTAAGAGAACTCAGACACTGCTTTTACTCAAACAATACTTCAGCATAGGAGTGTGGATCATCTCCAAAGCACTCGAGAACTCACCCAACAGCTCATTGTCTGGGCAACTCTCTGCATCATGAATAATGTAACTATGGGCAAGTGTAGGGCTCCGGGATAAGGTAACCTAAAGAAACTCTTCAGAGAGATTTTACATTTGAAAGGGAGAAAGGTTTTCATCTAAAAACACACATTAGCAACACAGAAAATGAATCATTTGCATTGCAGAAGGCAGAAATTGGAGCCAACATGTTTGGCTGTTATTGAAGAAGATTCCACCAGGTGTGCACGCTTTTTCAGGTCATGGTGAAGAGGGCAAAAAGCCATTGCAATCCAACTCCTTCATAAAGGAAAGGAACGGCTGAAGACCCTTCAAGAATGGCATGACATGTTTTGGAAAGGAAGTAACTCTGTATTCAAAAGACATAGCTCAGGTAGCTGTGCTACCCAGAACCCAGAGACACCCAGGAGATTAACAGTTGGCCACTGTGCAAAAGGGTGTCTCCCTCAGATCAGAAATAATGGTACTCTTAATGTCTATTCAATCTAACTCCGGCTCACCTACCATGTAAATCAAGGATTTCATTCATTTTATTATTTTGAGTTGCACATCTTGCCATAACAAATACAGCAAATTTAAAGAAAAGCTCTGGGTGAATTAATTGCTCCCAGAAGTGATTATCTTTTACTGCCAGAGGCCAGGGAAGAACTGAGAGGCAGTGAAAAGAGATCAAAATAACACTTTGCTGTTTGAAAGATTCAGTATCATTTACTGGCAGAAGTATTAAGACTTGCCAGCAGTCAGACTTTGCATTTGGCCTTTCAGAATGTACTGAAATTGAAGCCAGAATGTTGGGGTACAGCTTATATAACTGTCTGACTCTGAAGCTGTTCAGAAATAACCTTATTCTGCAGTACCCTGTCCTAGAGATAGCACAGACAATGTTTTGGAGTTGGATTACGGGGTGGATATTTTACAAATGAATTATAGTTTTCAATTTTTTAAATTTACTACACATATATGCTATGCAAATACAGTGTCAGGTTTTGGAAATGATATCCATGTATAAGGGTATTCACTTCTAACTACATTGTGATCTACAGGTGCTCAGTAAGAACCCCTGCCATTGTCTCAAGGCAGTGTCTGTCAATCTAATTTAATGATTATAAAGATCTTTCTCTGACTCTAAGGACCAGGAATTCATTCAAGCAGACATCCCGTAGGGAGGTTTCTTAGTTGGATGGCAGGAGATCTGTGCCCAGGGGTCCTTTCATTATACCTATTTAAAACTTCTTACTATAAAGCCAAAATTCTGCTACCTTTCATGATACCACAGAGAAATTATTTTTTAAAATTTCTAAGTGGATGTCTCAGCCATGAGATTACAATCCACAAAGACTGCAAAAATACTGACTTGAAAAATTAGCATAGTATTAGGTACCCAGTGGGCACTCAATAAATATTAAGATGGTGATGATGATGACACTTTAGATTCAAGAGGATGTAAATTCTGTTTCTTTAAGCACTTAGAATTAGTTGAAGAGCTATGCATTTTGCAAAATGCTTGCCTAAATCTGGTCAAAATCACTCAGCACCTTGTGGTAAATCCCCTTTAATCCTCTACAGTCTCTTAAATTGCCAGTATGTATGATGGCCACATTTTACTTCTCAATGACACTGGAAGGTATTTATTCCTGCAGTAGAACTGTTCTTTATATAGGAAAACAGATTTTAATAAGCTTAATAATGTCATCATCTACACACCTTCTTTATTTTCTATATCCAGTATATTTTCCAGCTTTGTCTTAAAATAATTATTAATAGGAGTTAGGTAACGTCTTATGTTCTGAAAAGTTCAGGCATATTATATACTGTCCTCATCTTTCCAGCATCAGTACGTAAGTGGTGCTCTGGAAAATGCTATTCCCATTTTAAAAACAGAATAACTAAATCTGAAAATAATTGGTGGTGATTTTATGGGTTATTTGAGAGAATTGTCAAAATTGAAATACAAAAACGGGTCTATCTTTATAGATCTTGCTAGCCAGAAGGGAAAATTCTGAAAATTTTAACGATACTCTGAGTGAATACATACTGCTTCACTCAACACTTTAGAAAGAATAATATTTTGTGTAAAATAGAGCAGCAATTCTCAACAAGGAGGGTATGGCTTCCCCATGGGACATTTAATAATATATGGGGGAATTTTTGCTGCCATAATGATTGGAGGACCCTACTGACATTTAGTGAACAGAGACCAGAGATTATAGATTTCCTGAAATATAGAAGACACTCCTGCATTGAACTTGATACACCTCTTCATCCATCCCACAAAAACTAGAGTCTTTTTCTTCTCAGTAAGTGGCAAATTTCCCCATCTAGAAGTTCAAAAGAACTGTTTCATGACATGGGGGTTGTGGGAGCATGCAGACAAGTGATTATAATGAAATTGAGATTATGGAAAAATTGAAGTCATTAGAAATGACAAGGACTAGTGAATGACAATGTCTATGGAGTCGATAATTACAGGGAAAGCCAGGTGTTATTTGCAGTGCTCAAACCCCGTCTTGATTCCTGATTATGGAAGGTAAAATGTCTAGAGGAAGCAGGGTCTTCGCCCCAGTATGGGGTCTCACTCTTGACTTTGATGGTGTTAAGAACACCTGGAGAAGCTGAACATCATTCCTGGTATTCAGGCTTCTTGTTTCACTCTAATGATGGGGTAGAAGTCAAGAAAAGNAAGATATTTGTAATGTTGCCAGGTTTCATTTTGCTTCATTTATCTGACACTCTGTCGGCTTAACTAGAATATCTGGCTTTATCACATATTTCATTCAAGAATGTCATACCATTTTCAATCTTACTAGCTCCGTCATCCTTAACCCACTTTTATTCTGCATCCCACATTCTAATAGTGTCCTGTTTTAGAAGCAAATTCCTTCCTCATTGAAAATGAGTTAGAAGAGTCAGCCCTTTTTTGAAAATTTCAGATACAGAATGATCACAGTTTTGTAAGTATGTCTACTAATTAGTAAGAGAACTCAGACACTGCTTTTACTCAAACAATACTTCAGCATAGGAGTGTGGATCATCTCCAAAGCACTCGAGAACTCACCCAACAGCTCATTGTCTGGGCAACTCTCTGCATCATGAATAATGTAACTATGGGCAAGTGTAGGGCTCCGGGATAAGGTAACCTAAAGAAACTCTTCAGAGAGATTTTACATTTGAAAGGGAGAAAGGTTTTCATCTAAAACACACATTAGCAACACAGAAAATGAATCATTTGCATTGCAGAAGGCAGAAATTGGAGCCAACATGTTTGGCTGTTATTGAAGAAGATTCCACCAGGTGTGCACGCTTTTCAGGTCATGGTGAAGAGGGCAAAAGCCATTGCAATCCAACTCCTTCATAAAGGAAAGGAACGGCTGAAGACCCTTCAAGAATGGCATGACATGTTTTGGAAAGGAAGTAACTCTGTATTCAAAAGACATAGCTCAGGTAGCTGTGCTACCCAGAACCCAGAGACACCCAGGAGATTAACAGTTGGCCACTGTGCAAAAGGGTGTCTCCCTCAGATCAGAAATAATGGTACTCTTAATGTCTATTCAATCTAACTCCGGCTCACCTACCATGTAAATCAAGGATTTCATTCATTTTATTATTTTGAGTTGCACATCTTGCCATAACAAATACAGCAAATTTAAAGAAAAGCTCTGGGTGAATTAATTGCTCCCAGAAGTGATTATCTTTTACTGCCAGAGGCCAGGGAAGAACTGAGAGGCAGTGAAAAGAGATCAAAATAACACTTTGCTGTTTGAAAGATTCAGTATCATTTACTGGCAGAAGTATTAAGACTTGCCAGCAGTCAGACTTTGCATTTGGCCTTTCAGAATGTACTGAAATTGAAGCCAGAATGTTGGGGTACAGCTTATATAACTGTCTGACTCTGAAGCTGTTCAGAAATAACCTTATTCTGCAGTACCCTGTCCTAGAGATAGCACAGACAATGTTTTGGAGTTGGATTACGGGGTGGATATTTTACAAATGAATTATAGTTTTCAATTTTTTAAATTTACTACACATATATGCTATGCAAATACAGTGTCAGGTTTTGGAAATGATATCCATGTATAAGGGTATTCACTTCTAACTACATTGTGATCTACAGGTGCTCAGTAAGAACCCCTGCCATTGTCTCAAGGCAGTGTCTGTCAATCTAATTTAATGATTATAAAGATCTTTCTCTGACTCTAAGGACCAGGAATTCATTCAAGCAGACATCCCGTAGGGAGGTTTCTTAGTTGGATGGCAGGAGATCTGTGCCCAGGGGTCCTTTCATTATACCTATTTAAAACTTCTTACTATAAAGCCAAAATTCTGCTACCTTTCATGATACCACAGAGAAATTATTTTTTAAAATTTCTAAGTGGATGTCTCAGCCATGAGATTACAATCCACAAAGACTGCAAAATACTGACTTGAAAATTAGCATAGTATTAGGTACCCAGTGGGCACTCAATAAATATTAAGATGGTGATGATGATGACACTTTAGATTCAAGAGGATGTAAATTCTGTTTCTTTAAGCACTTAGAATTAGTTGAAGAGCTATGCATTTTGCAAAATGCTTGCCTAAATCTGGTCAAAATCACTCAGCACCTTGTGGTAAATCCCCTTTAATCCTCTACAGTCTCTTAAATTGCCAGTATGTATGATGGCCACATTTTACTTCTCAATGACACTGGAAGGTATTTATTCCTGCAGTAGAACTGTTCTTTATATAGGAAAACAGATTTTAATAAGCTTAAT
The DNA here is from genome assembly GCF_001698545.2 of Rhinopithecus bieti. Taxonomy (NCBI): domain Eukaryota; kingdom Metazoa; phylum Chordata; class Mammalia; order Primates; family Cercopithecidae; genus Rhinopithecus; species Rhinopithecus bieti. Next base: position 73,331 of record NW_016811670.1, read on the forward strand.
AATGTCATCATCTACACACCTTCTTTATTTTCTATATCCAGTATATTTTCCAGCTTTGTCTTAAAATAATTATTAATAGGAGTTAGGTAACGTCTTATGTTCTGAAAAGTTCAGGCATATTATATACTGTCCTCATCTTTCCAGCATCAGTACGTAAGTGGTGCTCTGGAAAATGCTATTCCCATTTTAAAACAGAATAACTAAATCTGAAAATAATTGGTGGTGATTTTATGGGTTATTTGAGAGAATTGTCAAAATTGAAATACAAAACGGGTCTATCTTTATAGATCTTGCTAGCCAGAAGGGAAAATTCTGAAAATTTTAACGATACTCTGAGTGAATACATACTGCTTCACTCAACACTTTAGAAAGAATAATATTTTGTGTAAAATAGAGCAGCAATTCTCAACAAGGAGGGTATGGCTTCCCCATGGGACATTTAATAATATATGGGGAATTTTGCTGCCATAATGATTGGAGGACCCTACTGACATTTAGTGAACAGAGACCAGAGATTATAGATTTCCTGAAATATAGAAGACACTCCTGCATTGAACTTGATACACCTCTTCATCCATCCCACAAAACTAGAGTCTTTTCTTCTCAGTAAGTGGCAAATTTCCCCATCTAGAAGTTCAAAAGAACTGTTTCATGACATGGGGTTGTGGGAGCATGCAGACAAGTGATTATAATGAAATTGAGATTATGGAAAATTGAAGTCATTAGAAATGACAAGGACTAGTGAATGACAATGTCTATGGAGTCGATAATTACAGGGAAAGCCAGGTGTTATTTGCAGTGCTCAAACCCCGTCTTGATTCCTGATTATGGAAGGTAAAATGTCTAGAGGAAGCAGGGTCTTCGCCCCAGTATGGGGTCTCACTCTTGACTTTGATGGTGTTAAGAACACCTGGAGAAGCTGAACATCATTCCTGGTATTCAGGCTTCTTGTTTCACTCTAATGATGGGGTAGAAGTCAAGAAAAGGTGTGATCTGATTCCCAGTGCACAAGGCCTATTAATTCCATTTGGAGGAGGAGAATAATTACTTTTGAAGATTTGTGTGGATTTCCCTTGACCCCTGTTGATGGAGTTGAAAATGCCTTCTGGGGAAACCGGCTACAGTGCCAAATGTGCAGGTCCCATTTCTACCCCCATTAATGGTGAGCTTACCCAATAAATAGTTTTAAATACCCAGAGATATAGCTAAGCCTACTAAGTTTTTAACTTTGGTTCATAACTTTCTTCTGAATATCATACTTGTATTTCCAACTGCCTACTCAACATCTCCACTTAAATGTCTAATAAACATTTCAAACTTGACATCTTCAAAACTGAACTTGATATTCCTCTTCTTTCACCCCACAAAAGTTGCAAGTTTTCCCATCTCAGTAAATAGGAACTTTCACCATGCAGAATCTTTTTCAGGCTAAAAATTTGGAAATCATTTCCCATCACCCTCTTTCTATCATACTCCATCCAATTCATCAGGAAATTCTATTGGCTCTTTGAAACTTGTACAAAACTCAGCTATTTCTCACCATCTTCAGTGATAAAACCCTGATATAGTCACAATCGTTTCTTGCCTGAACTACAATATCCTCCCAACTAGACTCCCTGATTCCATCCTTGTCCAGCCCCAACCCCATCCCCAACTATTCCCAACATAGCATCTATTTAAATCATAAATAAGATACCATGTCACTCCTCTGCTTAAAACTCTGCAATGGCTTCCCATTCAGAGTGAAATTCCTAAAGTGGTCTACAAAGTCCTACAAGATATTGCTGCCTCCCACTACCTCTCTGACCTCATGTCCTGCTACTGCCCACTTCATACACTTGATTTTGGCTAGACTGGCTCCCTTGCTGCACCTTAACCAGGCATGAGCCCTCATTACAGCCTTTGAACTGGCTGTTCTTTCTGCCTAGAATTCATGGTTAACTTCTTCAGCTCTTTCGAGATTTTCTGCAGATATTACCTTCTCAATGAGGCCTGTCAAAACCACTGTCATTTCAAATTTGAGCCACCTAGCACTCCTTGGCAATTCCAATAGTTACCCTGCTCTATTTTTTCCCAAGACACTTAATACCTTTCAATATGCGATTTAATTGGTTTTGGTTTTCTGTGTTTATTGTCTCTCTTCTTCCCACTCCACTCCCAACTAGTCTGTAAGCTCCCTGAGGGCAGGGATGCCTGCCTGTCTTGTCCACTATTCTATTCCAAGTATCTAAGACAGTGCCTGGCACTTAATGAGTGCTCAATAAATATCTGTTAAATCACTTTCAAATGTCCAAACACACATTCATGTAGTTGAAAATTTTTTACACTATAATTTGAGGAAATATTATTCTTTGTTTTGTCTGAAACTTAATAAGCTTCTTTTCCCTTTTAAAAAATAATTTAGAGGAAATCATGTCATAAACAGCAATTACATTTACAGTATTTGGGTATTTAGGTATTTGGCACCTACAAAGTAAACCTTGGTAGCTGTCATGTCATAATGATTTTTACCTGTAGTTATAAGCATCTATTTTATTATGTCTTCTGAAGTGGTTTTGACTGACCATTTGTATATTTAGATACATATTATTTTCTTTTCATTTACCTTTTATATTATTGATAGAACATTGTATTGTTCCTTTCTCCCCTTGAATAGTGTGTGACAGTAGGTTATAGTATCTATAAATTTTATTTCAGAATTTTAAAGTAGGTTTTAGAAAATAAGTATTAGAAAGGTAATACAGTTATTAATACTTCCAGATTAATACTGCACATTTCATGTTTACTTTGTGACTTTCCAGGGGTAGCTATTTGGACATTCTCTAAAATTATGGAGCAGAGAGCATAGATCAGATCCACTGATTTTTTTTTTTTTTTTTTTTTTTTTTTT
>NW_016811670.1:76994-82890 GCF_001698545.2 Rhinopithecus bieti
AAAAAAAAAAGCAAGAAAACTCGAGACAGTTTTACAAGACAATTAAGCATATTTCACATCAGGGAAAAAGCCCAAGCACATCTTACCTCATTATAGACAGCAAATGTTTAGTGCAGGGATTATCATACAGATATTTCAGGCTTTTACAAAAGGTAATATGCAACATTTCTGGTTTGGTTTTTTTGTTGTTGTTTGCTTTTTTGAGATGGAGTCTCGCTCTGTCACCCAGGCTAGTGTGCGGTGGTATGATCTCGGCTCACTGCAGCCTCTGCCTCCCAAGTTCAAGTGATTCTCCTGCCTCAGCCTCATGAATAGCTGGGATTATAGGCATGCACCACCATGCCCAGCTAACTTTTGTATTTTTGGTAGAGACAGGGTTTCACCATGTTGGCCAGGCTGGTCTCGAACCACTGACCTTAGGTGATCTGCCCGCCTTGGCCTCCCAAAGTGCTGGGATTACAGGCGTGAGCCACTGCACTCAGCCCAGATCCACTACTTTATGAAAAGTATTCACCAGCTCCACAGACTTTCTTGCCAAGGCTAGGAAACACAATTTGCATGTCTAGGATCATAAGTAACCATAAATTATCTGCCACCATTAGCTACAAACACAAATTGGACACCTTTTTCTGAAAGGCTGTGCTCCTGTCTGCTTCCCAGCACAAACCTTACAAGTTATTTCTGTCCACAAAATACAAACTCAGGTGTGTATCTGCTTGCCTGTGTCTAGTGTAAAACATGTTCCTAGCTCTATTGTCCTGAACCCATTTCCTGTCTATTTTTTCCCAATTTGTCAAAGGTTTCCTTAAGAAAGTACCTTTAGAACCTGCTTTTTGACTTTTATCTCTTGGCTATACCAGCATCATCTACCCCTTCCAGGATGAAGCTCTTGAGCTATATTGCATCCATCCCTATCTGCTGGATTATTTATGTTCCTGGCTAGTTATACCAGGCTGATATCCCGGAATGGCTAGCCACTGAATTTTGACAATTTGAAAGCAAATTAAAATGATTTTATTTTTTTCTCCTAAAGTTCTTCTGCCTTTGTAACCTTGACCTCTATTTGAATGTGTACTTATACTACGTTTTAATGCGTGTAGTTACCTCCCCTGTCTTTTTGGTCTATGCTAGATGAGTCTAAGACTTAGCTTAAAACCGGTCAATCATTTTACTTCCATATATTGCAGATGACACTGCTAATGGTTGTGTTGCACATTTGTGCACTTCTGGCTGAAAAGTCTAATCTACAATCTTTAGTACCAAATAAGCAGCAGATTTTAAAGTGCCTGTCACTTGTCTGAATCTCAAAGCACTTAATAATGAAAGTTTGATTCTCTCACATAGGTTGGCATAAAGAAACTCTGGGTGAACAGCAGGCTGATATTTTATAATGTAACTTATTTTAAGGAAATCATTGGGGTTATAAGATATCATCACCTACTTGGGCACTTGGCCAAGACAATGAACTGAGCATTGGTATTCATGCACACTCTATCGCAATTTGTACGTCATTTTAACGACCCCTGGTATTCGTGATTTAGCTTTTAGTTTCTGTAATTAAAAGATTAGCGAATCCCTCCCTCCTTTCTGGCAGCTATTCACTCACTGCCTCTTTGTCTTCTTTCTCTACTCACCAACCAAGCTATAGCCGTGCTCTGAGCTGACCCTAATTTTCCTGCTTTGTCTTCAACTGAGGGGCAGCTGCCACTGTCAACAGCAAAGCAGGAAGGAAAGAGGGAGAGAGTGGGGCAAAAAGGGTGATAAAGCACTACCAAGAAGGAGCACATGAATGAACCTGTGGTGACTCTTATCCTCTTCATACTCTCCATTGCCATTCAACTCCCAACCCTTATCCCTAGTAAGGGCTGTCGCCTGAGTGGCCAAGTGTTACCTGGAGAAAAGCTGCTGCTATCAAAATCACCTTGAAGCTGAACCAAAGTGAAAACCACATCCCAACCTCTGCTTAAACTAGAAGCCGCCTAGAAGTTCCTGGAGTGCGTGATGGTTGAACTTGCCGAGTCCTTCCGGAACTCCCCAGAGTGCCAGAAAATTCAGAAAACAGCAAGACTTGCAGGGTTGCAGCTGGTCTACAAATCAATAACTCTTTGGCATCAAAGAATCTTAACTTCAAGGCACAACATCAGCAGAAAGGTTTGCCATTAATGCTACTGTTTGACAAACAAGCTGAGAACTGTTGTGTGGACTTTGGGCACAGAAACCTACCAGCTTAGTTCTTCCTCACTATGATGGCTGATACTGTTTGTGCAGAGACCCCAGTAAACCAGTCGTCAGAACTCATTCTTTAGCTGGTAGCTAATGTCACATCCCCAGCAGCCTAGAGTACATGGAAAAGTCAACATTGGATGCAATTTGTTACATCTGCCAAGAAATTTACAGGGAGCAGCTACAGGATAAATCTAAAGAGATTGGAGGTCCTAATAGTAATGTGAAGTTAGTGGCTACTAAGGCACTCCTGAACTACTGGAGTTCACCAAAGGAAACATTGACGAAGAGTCTGAAAGGCAATTTATTTTGCAGGTCATCTACGGAGCAAACTATTATCAAGATAATTAGGTATGAGTAGGTACATTACAGAATCTGGTGAAGAAAATGTCCCTATATTATCAGTACATGGACACATACATGAGTCCTGCTCTTTTTGTGGTCACAAATGAAGTAATGAATAGTGACTTTGATGAAGTGGTTGTATAAGGAATAAAATTCTGTTCCAGTGGCTGTGATGAAAAATAGATTTCATCATTAAAGCTTAAGAGGCAGCAGAAAAAAGAAGGCCCTCACAGCACACAGCGAGTTCTGTGCCAAGGGAGCTCTACAATTGTGGTTCCAATGATTACAAAGACACTAGCAAAAAGTGATGAAAATGATAAAGTTCCTGACCACGTGATGTGAAGATGACATTGTCCCACATGTTCTTCTTTCCGTTAAAGAACATTCAAGAACCCCAATGAGTCATACCAGGATACTACTATGGTGGCTTTTGCCTGTATCTTGGAAGAACAGAAACCCAAAAAGCTACAACTCCTAGTCATACATGCAATGTTGATCTTAGCAGAATGAATCAAAGACCCCTGTGTAAGAGGTCTTTTTATATACAAGTATACAGACCGAGGGCAGATTTTGAAAGCTGCTTCATGAAGCTGCCATCACGGGTATCTACTTGGCTGCCCTGCCACAAAGTCTGATGGAAGGCCTAAATGATGAACCCAGAATGTCTTCAAATGCATGCTGGGCTTTTTCCAGTCTCACTGAAGCTGCTTATGAAACTTCGTAAGTGATGGCCAGGCAGACACTGCTACTTCCTGGTTATCCTCATATTTCAGAAGCTCATGGAGACCCCAGACAGCTTGTGCTGACCAACAGAACAACCTGAGAAGTGCTGCATATGATGCTTTGACGGAAATTGTGAAAAATATTACCAAGCACTATTACCCTTCAGTTCAAAAATTGACTCTGGCAGCTCTGGTCTGACTGCAAAAGGTATATCAGATGAAATCACATATAAGAGCGCTTTTGATAAGATCCAATTCAATGACCTTTGGTCTTTACTGTACCTAACTCTTTGAAATGTCCCCTGAAAAGTGCAGCATCTAGATGAGATCATAGTCTCCCTATTAAGGATTTTCCAAATCACAAGTAGGTCTGGAGGAATGCAAGAGGATGACCTAATGGCAGTTAGCACATTGGGGGAAATGTTGATTGATGAATTTCTAAAGTACATAGAAGCCTCTAAACTCTTTCTGAGCAAGGATATTGTATTGAAATATTATACTGAGTGTCAGGTTTTATTGGAGACCATAGGTTTAGTGGAAGACTTACGTCACATTTTGAAATTCAGTATCTTACCTTTTGTTGATGGAGAACATAGGGAATGAGAATATCCATAGGTTTGTGAAGACACAGATTCTGTGTTTGGTGATATTGCCCTTATTATTGGTGGAGAGTTGACCACATACATAAATGGTATTCATACAAATGGCATTCAGCAAACCTCCAAATCCCAGATGAACAAGTCAGACTATGAATGACATGGTGGATTATCTGAACGAGTTAAGAGAAGATTGCTGGGAAGCGTAGACTATAGTTGTCCAAGGATCAAAGGGAGGCTAGAAGAATGCATACCCAGATATACTCCTGATGCAACCAATAGTAGAATATAGTATGTCTTTCCTCTACCACATTGCTAGATTGAGAATCATATAGAAAGCATAGGTACTGGTGCTGCTGAACTGATAGGGAACTTATGTACACCATTTAAGAAAGAGGCTGGGTGCAGTGGCTCACGCATGAAATCCCAGTGCTTTGGAAGGCCGAGGAGGGTGGATCACCTGAGGTCAGGAGTTCGAGACCAGCCTGGCCAATATGGTGAAACCCCGTCTCTACTAAAAATACAAAAATTAACCAGGCGTGGTGGCAGGCACCAGTAATCCCAGCTACTCAGGAGGCTGAGGCAGGAGAATCAATCACTTGAACCCGGGAGGCAGAGGTTGCAGTGAGCCAAGATAACACCACTGCACTCCAGCCTGCAGGATAGAGCAAGACTCTGTCTCCAAAGAAAGAAAGAAAGAAGGAAGGAAGGAAGGAAGGAAGGAAGGAAGGAAAGAAAGAAAGAAAGAAAGAAAGAAAGAAAGAAAGAAAGAAAGAAAGAAAGAAAGAAAGATGTACTGAAATTAGTAACAACTAGGCTGATGATTACTGAAGTATTGACTAAGGGACAGAAATTCAAAACAAAACAAAGCCCTTGCTCCATGGGCAGCAGTATAACTGAAGAAGCTGAAGAACCAAGGCTGATCTGTGGCCACCAGGATGATACCTGAGATTACCACTGGGCATTTCCAATCTTTCAACAAACCTGGAACAGAACAGTGTGCACAGATACTGAAAGCACACCACACTGAAAATCTTGGTACAGTAGCAGCAGCTGTTAGCGACAGCACCATTGGTTAGCTATATAAACACTGACTTCAGAGAAACCATTACGTTAGCCATCTTAAAAAAGAGAAAAATAAATGATTTACTTAACTGAGGAAGAAGAATAGGAGGAGGTGGAGGGAACAGGGGAAAAGGGGGAGGGCAATAAGAGGGAGAAAAAAGTTATCTCTTCCCAAGCAATGCTACAATTTGCTTTTCTGTATTTCAGCTAGTGCTGAGTGGAATAACTGATTTTTTCCCAAGAGAGACTAGGTTTTGCAGTTGTGTTTCATCCTAAAAATCAGCCTGACCTATGCAACTGAAGATGACGATGGAGCCTGGGTTTGTACTTTTACCACACAGTACTGCATGCATGCAGGTTAAAAAGAGGATGAGGAATACTTTACAATCTGAGTGTAGATGAATGAAGCTGAATCCACATTGTCAGCTTCAAGCCATTGAAGTTTATCTTTTGCCTTAAAAAAAGCAGGGGAGACTAGATGTTGCATTTCACAAAACTAACTGAATTTTTGTCTGCTGAAGGAGGACAGGAGATATAAAAGAAAAGAAAGCCACTTTTTAGGGGTTTGGCTATTTGTTTTGAATTATTATCATTATGTTAGAAAAAGCACTCACAAATTGTCAGAAGAAAAATGCAGGCTTCTAAAAGAAAAAAAGACACACAAAGCTCCACAGCCTAAAAAGTGATCGAAATTGGTAACACAAAGAGAATGCTCTCTTTTGCCTTGTATGTGGCATACTGGACATCCACCTTCCCTAAAAGAAAAGATGTCAAGGAGTTTACCAAAAATATACAGTAAAAATAAATACACAAAAATACATCAAACTTTAAGTGACTATTTTGGTCTGAAAATGAGGATAAATTTAATAATCAAACAAAATCTAATAAAATAATCATTTGGAAATTGACTTTCTATTCTTTTTTATTTGATTGTTTCCAATATCG
>NW_016811670.1:83896-93283 GCF_001698545.2 Rhinopithecus bieti
TAATTTATTTCTTTATGAGTTACTTTATTTTGAAATTTCATATAACATTGAAAAAGAGTGTGGGATTTTTGTGTTCATCAAGAGAAAATAAAGAGAAAACTTCCACTTCCAGTAACATGGAGTAGATGTACTATTTCCTATTCCTCATGCTAAGTACTAGAAAATCTTGGGGATTATATGTAAGACAAACATAAGAAGACTCTGAAAAGTGAGGAGAAAAAAGCCAGACTGGCTAAGAACCTTAGGACCCAAGGAAAGGAAAGATGGTTGACCAGAAGGCCATTGGAGGAATTATAAAGTGGTACATCTACTCTGGAATATAGTTTGGTGGTTTCTTAAAAAAACTAAACATAGAACTGTCATAAAACCTAGCAATTGTATTCCTGACCATTTATCCCAGAGAAAGGAAGAGTGATGTCTGCACAAAAACCTGTACACCTTTGTTCATAGCATTTTTATTTATAATAGCCCAAAACTATAAACAATGGACATATGCTTCAAGGGGTGAATGGTTTAAACAAACCATGGTATATCCATGGCACGGACTACCACTCAGCCATCGAAAGAAACAAACTATTGATACACACAATAGCCTGAATGAATCTAAAAGAGCAATGGCTGACTGTAGAAGGCCAGTTTCATAAGGTCACAACCTTGATTCTCTTTATATAACATTCTGAAAATTAAAAAAATTCTAGAGATGGAAAACACAGATTACTGCTTTCTAAGGGTTAAAGATGAAATGGATGGTATAAGGGAGAGGTGGGTATAACTCTAAAGGGGTAACATGAGAAAGATCTTTGTGGTGATGGAATAGTTCCATGACTTGATTGTGATGGTAGGTACACAAATCTACACATGTGATTAACTGACATAGCACTAAATACATATATTATACTGAAGTCAATTTCCTGATTTTGATATTGTGCTATAGGTTCTTAGGATGTGGTCATTGGGAGGAAACTGAGTGAAGGGTACTTGGGATTTCTTTACTCTATCTTTGCAACTTCCTGTGAATCTATATTTATTTCAAATCTAAAACATTAAAAGAAGATTAGGCCTAGAAGATCGAAAACACTGGTAGAGGGGAAAATGTAGACAAGAGGGCATTTGTTAATCTCAATTTTGAGAATTGTGCCACATTGTATTTGAGTAAAATTTCAGTTCAAGATTATAGTTTTATTTTAATCCCTGAGTTTGTGCTTTTTAAAGTTTGGTAGTGGTATTATTTGGGAGTCATAGAAATACAGAATACTAACACAAAGGCTTTCAATTTCTGGTCCTGATCCATCGGCACCCTTCTAGAGAAATTGTCTCAATAAAATCTGTGGTCTAAATTCATAGCATTTGTCATTTGAATTAAATGTTTTGGGGGAAAAGGACAGGATATTTGCCCTGAAAACACAAACTTCACTGTCAACAGTGACCCAGCAATATTTATAATATCTTTTCTGCATCTTTTCTCAGTATAACCAATATAGCCACTACTAGAATATTACTAGGTTGGCTGTGGTCTCAGAACACATGCTCAGGAAAGTGTCCTGTATTATCTAGAAACAGCAACCAAGACCTTAAAGAACAGGGGCTTAAATAAATTTTAAAAATCAGTTTTTTTCTAACATAAAGTCATTCCAAGGTAGGCAATTCAGAGATGATAATTGTAACTCCAAGGTCACAAAGTATGAGTTTTTATGTTTATAATTCATTATCTTTTGCAGTGGCTTCCATATGCAAGATTACCTCACTGTTCAATATGGTTACTGGGGCTCCAGCCATTATGTCCCCATAAACATCAGGAAGCAGGAAATGGGAAGGGAAAGAGTATATATACCAAATGCTGGCTATTTCTTAAGGAGAGTTCCTGAAAATTGCATCCCATCTCTCACTTACCTCTCCAGGGCCATCCAGAATAATATTAGGTTATGTTATTAACTAAGAAAGAGAGAATGGATATTAGTTAGGCAGCTAGTACTCTTTGTGAAATATTAAAACAATTATAGCCAGCATTAGGGTTTATAAATAAGCACAAAGATTATCCAGTCAGGCCAAAAATATTCTATACCTGGCAAAAGACAATCTTTGGCAAAGAAGAGAATAGGTTCTCTAGAATTGGAATGTGATGGGCCATATAAACAGTGACATTCTGGTCAACAAGAAATTGGAGAATTGGATCAACAAAAATATGAGGATTGCAGAGTGTCAGGTGCAAAACTTAAAGGGAAAGTGAAGACTGAAACAGGCACAGTTGTTCAGAATGTCTAAACATTTACTGCACCTAAATCTGGACCTACCAAAAGTGGCTCACCCAGCAGATTAAACAATTTCATTGACAAGATCTTATAAGTTCTATAATAAATAGAAAGACTGAGTCACTAGCAACAAGAATATTAAAGAGCTTTTCTCTGAACTTACGGGAAAAGGCCATTTATTTATGAATTAGCATTTCTCTAAAAATAAGCAAAGATGCCATTATTTATTACCATTTTACAGATGAGGAAACTGAGGCTCAATTAAGTTAGTTAAGACACTTGCACACATTCATACAGCCACGAAGTGACAGAGCCTAGATTCTTTGTAGCCAGAACACTGTACTATTATCTGCTGTACAAATCATCATTACTTAAAAAATATTTTAGCTACATGTTTTATCTAGATCTAAAAGACATTTACTACTCCTTTCTAGGAGCAGATTATATTTTCCAGACAGCTTAGAAAGTTTCTATTATTCAAGGCTATTGGAAAATACGGTTTCTGGAAAATATTGTATGGTTACCAGGGAGAACTGAGCTTGCTAGTGCATTGGAGGCTTCCTAGCCAGCTGAGTCTCCGTCAAAGGGATCCATCTTCTCTCCAGAGAGGAAGAGCCCAGCTGCATCCCTCCTGCAGCATTTTGTCCAGCTGATTTAAAGTGCTTTGCTTGCAGGAGCAGCCACGGCCAGCTCTTTCTACTAAAGATAGAGGATCCTATGGCAAGCATTCCTGTTGCAAACCATACCTTTCTGCAGTTGCTTGTTTGTTTTATTTAAAGCCATTTTGACAGTGCTCTGCTTGCTCTGCTTCTATAAATAATCGGCCTTAATGATAAAACATAACCTGCACATTCAAATGTGCATTTACTTCTATATATCTTCATGCTCTGAGTAGGCATAGCTACAAAGACATCAGTTTTGAACATGAGCATATGGTTCTGAGAACTTCATATTTCAAATCCACAATTCAACTTAAGAATTGAACATAATGTTTTCATTAACACTGATGACACATAAAACTGCTTCTTAAAATAATAATAAAACCTGGACTTGAGCTGTGAGGTTGGAGCTTTGAAGATAGTTAGGATTGAAATTTTATGTTGAAAAAAATTATGTCTGAGAGCAAGATAAAGCATACATAAAATATTGCCCAAATTCACAGTGCTTTCTATTCAGTCCTTAAAAGAAACTTGTAAGCAAATGTTCCTGCATTACATGACAAGTGACTTTTAGTTCACTGCAGGTGCTCTATCACTGACTTTTGCACTGACTCTTTCTCATTTGTCTGCATAGTGTAAATATGTCCTCCTGGCCGGTCATTAGCTTCCTCAAACCCTCCTCAGAGCCTCTTTAGGTGCATATGTCAGAAAGAGACTACAGAGAGACAAGGTAGTTGCACGTAATTGCAAATTAATATAGAGTGACTTGGAACTCTATGGAACACCTGGTTGTGGACACAGAGAAATGAAATATTGTCATTTAAAAGCATTTAACAGATCTTTCATTTAAATGTATTTCTAACAAAAGACGCCAAATATTCCCTGTCTTACGTGCCCCAAATGGAAGCATTCAATTTATCCATTAATGGTGAGCCTAGGGAGCTACAGTCCAACTTCCTCCCACTGTGCCCAAACTGTTCTTAACAGGCCATCTCTTTGAGTAAAAAAAGGAGTTCAGGCGTCATGCAGAATAAATCCTTGCCTTAATTTAAAAGCCTTACAAGAAATGGAAGATCCATGGTGAGACTCGGGAGAACTCGCCATGGAGAATTCCTCTTCTTGTTGCATGTCAGAAGTATCTCACGAAGAAAGGAAAAGATAAGGCCAAAGGACATGTGCAGTAGACGGAATTCCTTGAAATCTATATTCCTCTTCCCTTCCAGACAGTGGAATCTTTCTCAGGCTGCCGCAGACCTCCCTTCCCACTGCCTTCTAGTTGCCCCTAGCGCTTCACTTTATATCGTGTAATCCACTTTCCATTTGGTCCCCTCGCTCAGGTTCCACTCCCTAACTATTCTTCTGAGTTTCTGGGTGAGCAGTATTAGTCTTTATAACTTTTAACTTAGAAAATCTGAATGCTGTGAGAGACATTAAAGATTCTCTGGTCTCATTTCTAAATTCATTTCCTGTAGTCCCACTCTTCCAACTCTATGTGCTACTGCTTCTCATAGAACCACAATTCAAAAAGGCTCCTCTCTCAAGGCAGTCAATGTATTTCTGATGTTCCAGGTCATGGCAAGTTCACCAGTTTGACAGCTCATGCATTTTTAGCATGCTTCCTTTCCTGTCGGTAGCAGAATAATGTCTGTGTCCTATGATAATCTCCACAAGAACAGATTTTTATTCCAAGTTCAGTGGTAATGTAGCAGCGCTATATGCATGCTACAGACATAGACGGAAGCTTGTGAATGTGATTTATGATTAAAGACTTCAAAGCTATGTTGGAACACCTTAGCATAGACATGTAACTGCATTACTCATTGGAAGAGTTCATTCCTACACCTGGTTTTATAATGCATTGAGGGGGGTCCTTTGGGCTTCCTGTAATAGTTGTTCAAAATTCATCAGGGTCACAAACAGAATTAGCTCAATGGTGAGTAAAATCCATTGGAAAGCAGGGAAATTGCATTTCTGTTGCAGGTGCAGGCTTAAATGTCCTTTCCCCCTATATATCCGCCCAGAATTTCTCATTGCTACTAAGGAGAATAAAGGGAAGGCCCATTTAGCATAACAAATGATTTTCCTTCTGACTTTACCTTGAAACCCCTTCCATTGTGAGGCAGGTGAGAGGAGCCTTATGTTGCCTGTATTGCGCACTAGCCTGCCTGCTGTGCCACACTTAAAGAGGTGTTATGATGCTGGGGAAGTCCTTAGAGCACATGGGAGATAAAGCTTCAAAGAGCTGAAAACTTCTAGCTCAGCAAATGCATTGGCAAGTCGGTAGCCATTACAAACATATTTTTGAAAATTGATTTTCCTCTGAATCAGAGTAAAGCAGATATCAGAATCCCAAGTTAGTGCCCTGCAAAATTCTTCTTTGTATCAAATAGGAGGTGAAACAGGACCCACGGCAGGAAGGATTGTCAATCTCAACATGGTTCTCTTGATGGATGCAATAAATGCTGAGGAGTGGAAAAATACTGAATATCAGAGGTCAGAAAAGTCAGGAAACTCCCCTTAATGCTAAAACAACAAGGTTATCTGGAAAGCCCCTAGCAGGGCAAGCGGCCGTTTGTGGTTTGGTCAAAGGGCGGGAACCAATGAACAACTGACTAATGTTTAACTTTAAATGTCAGCCAACGGTAAACCTACAACTGTAAAAATCCCCAGTGACTCTGTAACTTGCTGTAACTTGTTTGTGTCTGACTATAAAAGACGGCTGAACACGGAGCTCGGGGTCTCTCCCTAGGATCTGATACCTAGCTGGAGGGAACCGAGTTCGAACTCGAAATAAAGCGATCCCTGCCGCTTGGCTTTGTCTCTGGACTCTGGTGGTTGCTTTCGGGTCATCGCGGGTCTGGGCATTACAATGGGACCCTATGACTGCATGGAGGAGAGGGTTGTCTACTGATGTTAGAACTGTCTCCACGGGGGTTTCCTCCAGTCTGTTTTCTGTGTGTGTGCATGAGTGCGTGTGTGTGTGTGTCTGTGTTGTTAAATGCCAAACTTTGTGAGACATCAGTGGCTGGCCTGAGTGGCCTGAGATACTCTCAAATTTCTGAAAAGTTTAATCAAACTTTAGAGCCGAATACCCACACGTAGTCATGAGTTTCCTCCTCCTTTTTCCAAACTCTGATTTGGACATCACAAAAATTGGACGTCACAAGAATTGTTGTAGTTGCTCCCATTATAAAATGTTGATTTACATAATGCAGCTACAGTGTGACTAAAATTGTTTGCTCTTTAGTAGAATGAGCATGCTTGGCTTTTCTCATATAAAAAAAGACATCTTGTTAATAAGCCCCTCTTCCATTTAGATTTCAAAACAAAACTTTAAAATTTCTTTTCTTTATACCTTGCAAATAGGAAGCAGATAGAGCTGTGTGAAAACTGTTGCCAAAACTGGCAAAATTTAAAACTGACATCTTTACAGGAAAGTAATGAGATTCTTAGTCTAGTAAGTATGCATGTGAAATAAACCATGTATATATGTGTATGTGTGTGCACAAACACATGCACACCACTTCTAATAAAAATAGTACCCTGGTCATAAAAAAGACACAGACCAATGGAACAGGTTAGAGAATACATAAGTAAAGCTGCACACCTACAGCCATCTGATCTTTAAAAAAGTTGGCAATAATGAACAATGGGGAAAGGATTCCCTTTTCAATAAATGGTGATGGTATAACTAGCTAGTTAGATGCAGAAGATTGAAAATGGACCCCTTCCTTTACCATACACAAAAATCAACTCCAACTGGATTAAAGACTTAAATGCAAGACCTAAAACTATTAAAACCCTAGAAGAAAACCTAGGAAATGCTGTTTTATACATAGGCTTTGGTAAATATTTCATGATTAAATGTCCAAAAGCAATTGCAACAAAAACAAAAATTGACAAGTGGGACCTACTAGCTTGGTGCAAAAGTAATTGCGGTTGGGCTCATTACTTTTAACGGTAAAAACCGTGATTACTTTTGCACCAACCTAATAATTAAATAAAGCGCTTTTGCCTCGCAAAAGAAACTATCAACAGAGTGAACAAGACAGCCCACAGAATGGGAGAAAATATTTGCAAGCTATGTATCTGACAAAGGTCTAAAACTCAGAATTAATAAGGAACTTAAACAAATCAACAAGCAAAAAGCAAACAACCCCATTAAAAGAATGAGCAAAGGAAATGAACAGAACTTCTTAAAAGAAGACATACATGCAGCCGACAAGCATATGAAAAAAAGCTCAATCATCACTAATCATTGGAGAAATGCAAATTAAAACCACAATGCAATACCATCTCACGCAAGTCAGAATGGTTGTTATAAATACACTATTAAAAAGAAAGAAAAAGAAACACGTGTTGATGAGGATGTGTAGAAAAGGGAACACTTATACACTGTTGGTGGGAATGTAAATTAGTTCAACCCCTATGGAAAACAGTATGGAGATTTCTCAAAGAACTAAAAACAGAACTATCATTTGACCCACCAATCCCACTACTGGGTATCTACCCAAAGGAAATCATTTTATCAAAAAGACACCTGCACTTGTATGCTTATTACAGTGCTATTCACAAAAGCAAAGTCATGGAACCAACCTAAGTGCCCATCAATAGTTGATTGGATAAAGGAAATGTGAGATATATATATGTCATGATATACTATGCAGCCATAAAAAAGAACAAAATCATGTCCTTTGTAGCAACATGGATGAAGCTGAAGGTCATTATCTTGAGTAAAATGACTCATAAACAGAAAATCAGATACCACATATTCTTACTTATAAGTGGCAGCTAAACAATGGCTATACATGGATATAAAAAATGGAACTAATAGACACTGGGGACTCAAAAATGGGAGAGGGTGAGAGGAAGTGAGGGTTGAAAAATTACCTGTCGGGTACAATATTCAATATTTGGGTGATAGTTACACTAGAAGCTCCAACCTCACCATTACACAATATATCCATGTAATAAATGTGTACGTGTACCCCTGAATCTAAAATAAAATAACAACAACAAAAAAAAAAAATATGTGCCTGAATCTGATTATGAAAATACAGAAAACAAAGCCAAAAAAACTGGAAAATTATCTCAATAATCGTCATGGGGAAATGATAGGAAAGATACTTGTGACCCATGGTTTTACCCTTAGATATTTTATCACAATTTCAACAGTATGGGTAGTGAATGAAAGTAGCTTGAAATTCTCATGCAAAGAGGTTAGATAAAGTTGACTAAGTGTCACTGAGACTTGGGAAGACAGTCAATGAAAAACTGCAATTAATGGTAATAATCTATTTAAAAATAGAAAGCACATCAGATGTTGCAAAGTTACAGAGCAAACAAATCCATGAATCTTGAGGCAAAAGCATAGTGAAGAGAGATACCAAAATACCATTATCTTGCGAATTCCATATGACCTGTTTGTCCACCTGGAGGATATATGGAGGATACTTTGAATATTCATCACACAGCTAACTGGTGCATTGGCAAAACAAACCTTAATGGGGACTTGAATTTCAAGAACTATGCATCTCAGTATTCTGAAAGCAGAGCATATGATGAATTCTTGACTTGCCTAACAATTTTACCTTCTAGTCATTCTTTATTGAAGAAGCAATGAAGAAAAGGATTTCTCTGGAAGTAGAGTTGTCAAGAATATGTATTGCACACACATAGTATTTTGATTTCAGCAAAATATATAACAAAAATGCTGTATGATTATTAGGGATAAGATGCTAAAATATGTATATGGATTGTACTATCCAAGCAGTTTCTGAGAGCACTGGGCAAGACACTAAACAAAAGAGTGTTATATTGATTCAAGGCAACATTTACTTCTGGAAGCAGAATAACCAGTTACATTTGAGTAGCTTAAATAGTCAGGAATCATATGAGTTTCATAAATACTTAAATGCATAAACAAATAAATAACTTTATCCCTAGAAACTGAAACATTAAGTGACACGGTGACTACTTCAGCTAAGTATACCTCTGTATAAAATAGACTTTAACCTACTCATTCAAAGACCAGGAGTATAAAGTTTAGGCAATCAAAATTCAGCAGCAAGAACAAGCTAAAAGGATATCATACACACATAGAAATTTATAAGTGGAGTCTCCTTGCATGATCTCTTATGGGCCAAAAAACTTTAAAGCCAAGCAACTAGATAACTCCTCAAGGGACCTGGGAATGTTCTCATCACTTAAGTGATCACTTGCAAAATTATAAACTTCTTATGGACTAAATATAAAGATAATTCTGGCAATTGCCTACACTAGCTACCAGTGGGATACTAACTGCGGAGCAAAGAAGGAGGAGGGTGTTAAAAGAATTTGTCAAAATAATTACAGGAGAATACTTTCATTAAAAAAATGAATTGGTATAATTAGAATAGAATCATAACTCTTTAACAAGTGCTTCTGCATACACTCCATCTTTGTTACCTTTAACAATTTGACATTCAGTTAAAATTAAG
>NW_016811670.1:95131-99368 GCF_001698545.2 Rhinopithecus bieti
AAAGTAGATAATACTTCCTCATATTTAAAAAGCTTTATAAGCCTTATCTGCATTTTCCTCTTCCCACTTTGCAGATGAGGAAGTTGACACACAGCAGGACAACGGTGTTTGCTCAAGGTCATCTAAGTTCTCTTACCTTCTATGCTTGTGTAATGGTTGACTTTGGCAACTTGTAATTCTGCAACTTCAAATTCAAGAAGATGCCTCGGAAAAGCTTTGGTAATGATAACACAGCTTTAAGTAAAAAGGAAGGATATTAAATAATGAGAAAACTTAAACTAAGATTAACCAATTATCTCACACAGCATGAAAACATGATTCTTGAATGTCTGACTCTACTTAAACTTAATGCATAAATAAATAAATGAAGATGAATGAAAATCATTTTTCTTGGGCTTATTGTAGTTAAGAAACCATTTAATAATATGCATCGGTGCAAAAAGTGGAAGCCTGGGTACAAAGGATGCAGAGAGGAGTTCATGTGATTAAATTAATGAAGTCCATAACTTATGAACTAAATTCTAATTTACAGAATCATTAACCTTTGAGTTGGAGGCAATTTAGTAGTCACCTAGATTGGTGGTTCTCATCCCAGACCTATTAAATTAGACTTGATGGGGTTGCTGCAGCTGGTCCATGGATCAAAGTTTGGGAAGTACTGACCTCATCCATCCACTACGCCATTGCAGGAATCCCCTGTACAACATCTCCAGGATATTGCCATCTACTATGACCACCTCATAATATAACAAGGAACTTACAGCTTCAAAAGGCAACTCTTTCTAAAAGCTCTGATTGCCAATCAAACTCAATTTGACAAGCATATATTCAGAGCCTACTATGTTCCAGGCACTTTATATACATTTTTTAATTCTTACAATAACTCCAAAAGAAAGGATTAATTCTCCCATTTGCAGATTAAGAATTTGAAAGGTTGAATGGCTTGTCCAAATTCACATATCTAAGGGATAGAGCTGGGATTAAAACCCTGTACTGCTCTTGAATACATTTTCTCATTTAATTATTAAAAATACCTTATAGAGTATATATTATTATCCCAAATTTACAAATGAGAAAACCAAGGTTTGGAGAGATATAGTGGTTATTCAAGGTCAAACAGTCAGTAAGTGATGGATTGGTAATTCAAACTCAGTTCTGACTCCAAAACCTGAGATCTTAACCATTATGCCTTAGACCTTCTCATACATTTTAATAGAATACCTTGTGATAAATTTTAAAAAATAAAAGTAGCATGGAAGAGAGAATGGCCAGCTCTAGTAGCAAAGGGGATCAGTTCAGCCTTCTAGGTGAGGTGCTATCTGAGCTTGGTTTCAAAAGGTAAGCAGAGATCATCCAGGCAAATAAAGGAGAGGAGGACAAATGGGGAAGATGAACATGTGAAATGGTGTAGAACTATGACACGTCATAATTCCAATCTGTCTTCATGTATCTTCTACACACAATTCTCTGGAATGATGTTCTTTTCCCATTCTTTGATCTGTCCCCTTACCGTGCTTTTCCTTCTTCGGAATGTTTATGACTATAACAATAATAGTTGTTACGGAATACTTACTTTATGCCAGACACTGTCCACAGAATTTTACATGAAGTGCCTCATTTAACCCTCACAGAACTCTTTGAGGTAGGCACTACTAATATCTCAGTTTTACATATGAGAAAATTGAGTTACAGAAAGAGTAGATAACTTGTATAAGGTCACACAGAGCTGGTAAGCCTGAGCAAAGATTTGAAGCCAGGCAGTCCGGTTCCAGAGCCCTCGCTTTTAACCACTCTCTGTCTGGCATTACATTATGTAGCTATCTATTCAGTTTATCCTCTCTCCTCTCATTAGAATATAAGTTCTACAAGGACAAGGACTATGTCTGTTTTGCTCAATGCTGTATACCAAGCACTTAAAATAATACCTGCCATATAAGAAAATAATATTTTAATGAATGAAGTTTAACAACTTTTTTTTGGTATCTACTGTGTACCAGGCTGTGCTAGGTACTAAATGTACAGAGGAAGCCTAATCCTTCTTCCACAAGACAGTTCTTAAAATAAATAGACAGTCTTTTTTTTAATCCCTTTTAAGTTCTTCTTTTCTGGAATCAATAGCCCTAGTTTGTTCCATCTTTTCTCATGTGACATGATATTACCCAGGCCTTCCCTTCTGGACATTAGCAGTTCATCAATAAAATAAGCAGCACAAAACTTAACAGAGTGCTTTTGGAATGATCTGATTCCCTTTTCTTGTACTCTGTGCTTCCTTTAACTCAACCCAACATAGTCATTTGCTTTTCTGGCTGCCATATCATAGTGTTGGCCCATGTTGAGTTGGCAGTGCAATAAAAGGCTAAGTTTTTTCATAATAATGCTATGATACTAAGCCATTCACCATTATGAATTATACAGTGGAAAATCTATGAATGTTTCTATGTTTAAATCATTGTATAGAACTTAATCATTACTCACATTAAATTTCATCTTATTACTTTGGGGCATTCTTCCAACCTATATATGAGTTTGAATCTTGAGTCTATTATTCATCTTACCTGTTCTCTTTCTCAGAATAGAATCATCAGCAAATTCTACAAGCAAAACGATTGTGTCTTGATCCAGATAATTGCTCAACATATAGAAAGGAACAGAAGCAAATATAGAGTTTTGCGGCAAGGCACTAGAGACCTTTTTTAGGTTAACAATGATCCACCAATCAAGACTTTGCATTCAGTTATTAAACCAGTTATGAATATGAACCTACTTTTACAGTATGGTCTGTATCCATATTTTAGCATTTAATCCACTTTTGTAGATCATTTTGCTATATGTTTTGCTGAAATCACAATACCTCATACACAATGCATATTCTTTGCAATCCTAATTCCAGAGAAAGCTTTCCTTCATTGCTTCCTCAGTTGCCGATAAGGTAAAATTGTTAGGCAAGTCAGGAATTCATCATATGCTCTGCTTTCAGAACACTGAGACTTTAGACATATCTCTTGAAAATTCGAGTCCCCATTAAGATTTGTTTTGCCAGTGTGCCCACTTGTGTGATGAGTATTGAAAGTATCACTCATATCCTCCATGTGACAAAACAGTTCATATGGGATTCTCACAATTATGTTATTTTGGTATTTCTCCTCACCATGTTTTGCCTGGAGATTCAAGGATTTTTTTTTTCACTCTGTATCTCTGCAACCTCTGATGTTTTTTCTCCTGTTCAATCTATTTTGAACAGATTATTAGCATTAATTGCAATTTTCACTGAGTATCTTCCCATCAAGCTTCAGTGGCACTAATTAGAATGTATTCAACTTATTTGTGTTAAAATGTCAGGCTAATTTCCAAAAGAATTTGTTAGCATGTTTAAAGGGGAGATTTTCCAATGTTGGTCAAAAGGTACAAACTTTCAGTTAGAAGAAATAAGTTTTGAGGTATATTGCAAAGCATGGTGACTGTAGTTAATAATAATGTATATTTTGAAGTTGTTAAGAGAGAAAATTTCATGTCTTACCAAAAAAATGACAAGTGAGATGATGGATATATTAATTAGCTTGATTTCATCATTTCACATTTTATGTATCTATCAAAACATCACATTGTGCCCCATAATTATGTACAATTGTTATTGACCAAATAAATTTTTTAAATTTACAATAATTTTTTAAATTTTTTAATATAAGAATAAATACAGGAAAGTTCTAGTATGACTGTGTCTCATTCATTCTCTTTATAGCTACTCTAACTGCAGCACTATTTTGCTGGCTTCCTCCACCTTCATCTTTTCCTGAGACTATCTCAAACTCCACCTCAGGTGTCTCATTTCGAAACAGGCAAACAGTCTGTACTAGCATATATTCTAAGTAACTGTCATATAGCAGAAGAGAGACCATTGATCTTGCTCAAAATTACTGTCCTCATGGTGCTCCTGAAATAAACTAGATTCAACAAAACAAAAAATTTAAAACTGATTATAATGTGCTCATATATTAGATAATATGGATACTAAGCAAAGTAAACAAATATTTATGTGAATTTACATTAAAGGAAAATGCAAAATTTGTGTGTGCTTTTATCTGGAAAATTGATGTCTGAGGATAAAATTAGCATAAACCTCATTAATGTATAATATTATTGTTCAAACCAGCAGATATTACACTGCAGTTAATTGTATTAACAATTAAGACAAAGGGAATCCTTTATAGCTTGAATAGCAGATTTAAACTACTCATTT
>NW_016811671.1:0-894 GCF_001698545.2 Rhinopithecus bieti
AATACAAATTTACCAGGTTGGCTTAACAGCAGAATGGCAACAACAAATGAATTAAAATGGACGACAGATCACTCAAAATTGCCCAATATAAAGAAGAAAGAGGGAATTTTTTAAAAAAATGAACAGAACTTCAGGAACCTATGGGACGATATCAAAAGGCTTATATATCTGTAATGGAAGCTCCAGAAGAAGAAATGAGAAAAAAAAAGAGCAGGAAAAAAAAATCTAAAGATATATAGTAGCAGATAATTCCCCAAATGTAGTGTATACACTTTCAGATTCAAGGATCTCAGAAAACCTACAAGCAGGATACACTCTAAGAAAACCACAATTAGGAAGATTAACATCAAGCTGCCGAAGATCAAAGATCAAGACAAAAGGAGAGGGCAGCCAGGTAAAAATGACGCATGACACACACAGGACGAAGATTTAAATCACTGCCGATTTATCACCAGCATTTTTAGATGTCAGAAGACAGGGCAACAGGATTTTTAAAGGGCAGAATGAAAATAAACTGTCAGCCTAGATTTCTAAAATCATTAAAATAGTGAAAGCAAAATAAAGATTTAAAAATTAAGATTTAAAAAACTTCGTGTGCAGCAGACAGGTACTGTACTGTAAGGAATGTTAAAGGAAATTCTTCAGGATGAACATATATTATACTATGGAAACAGGGAACTTCAGAAAGGAATAAAGAACTTCAGAAATAGTAAATCAAGTGATTATTAATTTACTATTAATTTCTTTAAAATACATAGGGCTGTTAAAAGCAAAAATTATTAGATTCTGTTAAAGGGTAGGTAATCAATGTAGATATAAGGCACATTAAAAGTGTTCTGTGAAGAATGGGGGTAAAGGCCGGGCGCGGTGGCTCAAGCCTGTAATCCCAGCACT
>NW_016811672.1:0-1715 GCF_001698545.2 Rhinopithecus bieti
TGGGACTGACATGAGTTTTTCTTTTTAACTTATGAGAAGCTCATTGCTGTTGGTTGTAATAGATGTAGTTTATTTAATTTATATTTTTATTGATTGTCATTTACCAAAATATTGATTTAAATCCTGTAACTATTTGATCTCAAGCTTTAAATTGATCTGGTATTTCTTGTGGTTAATTTCAAGGTAAAATTGATCTAGTATTTCTCCAATTGCATCTAAATAGATGTCAGAGTTGAAAGACCTATAAGGGGCTTCTCTCACTTTATGATGTCTTATTATTATTATTGTTGTTATTTCTGATTGACAAAGTGCCAGGGTGAAAGGGATAGCCAAATGGACTAAAGCGCAAGTGCCACTCCAGTTATTCGGCAGAGTGTCCAGTAAAGGTCCACCATGATACCACCACACATCCGCTCGGGGATGAACAAGGGCTGACTGATTGACAAGCTCTTGAAAATTCTTAAGCTCATCGCATCTCTTCAGGTCTCCAAGGAATACTAAGTTTCCTCCTTGCCGTGAGAGACACGAAGTGAACTTAGTGTTGGGGGATGGAAGCTGGATGGCCCTCGGGGGCTGACCCGCAGGGACTTTGGGATATAGCAGAAAGAGCTTGACATGACTTATTACTCCAGGCTGTAGAATCCTTGAAAAGAGCTACCATGCAGCCCACCTGTGGTTGACTGGAGGACCACCTTAGTGGAAGGGGGACAATTAGGGCCTCTGGCCTGCCATGTGCACAAGCATAACAATTACTTTTGTTTAACGTGTAGATGGAATATTTGATCCATTTCAACCAGGCATTTGCATCTTGGTATGCTGTCTTAATTGCCAAAGTTCGTTTTAAGTCTTTAACTTCTATGATCTTCTAGTAAAATGAATGTTTTCTTTAGCACCTATTTTATTAGTTTTTAGACCAAACAAAAGCTAAACACTATTTTATATTTAATAATGCTGTTTGTATGATTTTTATACCAGATAAGCTAAATTTTACCTTTATATTAGTGTGTTATTAATTTTAATAAAACCTTGTAGACATATTTATCCTATTTTCATGTTTGACCATAAGGTAAGATTTTATAGACTCTTTTCAATGTTTTATAATTTTGTTAAAGAGCAGGCTGATGCTTTAAGAAAACCTATTGTATCCCTTTAATGTCTAGTTTACAGAAAACTGGATGATACCTTTTAACTTTAGCTAATATGTTTACACACAGAATTTTCTTTACAATTAACGTTTTAAAACTTGCTTAAACTTTCAAAACAATAATTTTTTAACCTTTTAATGTAGGTAAAATCTACATTCTTATGCCTCCTTATAATCTTTTTACCAAAGGTACATTTTACTTTTCTTATACACCTTGCACATAAACTGTTTCTTCAATAGTACTCAGGAGGCCTTATTACTTTTAAATTACATATAAATTACATGATATTTTTGGCATGAAGTTTTTTTTATAACATTTTTTTCCTTTCTGACTTTCGCAGACAGTATTTTTTTTTTTTTTTGACATGTCTCAACTTTTTGACTTATTACGAACTTTTTTTTAAAATTTATTTCAGGACAAGAATTTACTATATAACATTTTTTTTTTTTTTTTTTTTTTTTTTTTTTTGAGACAGAGTTTTGCTCTGTTGCCCAGGCTGGAGTGCAGTGGCACGATCTCCACTCACTGCAAGCTCCGCCACTTCCCAAGTGAATGCCATTCTCCTGCCTC
>NW_016811673.1:0-737 GCF_001698545.2 Rhinopithecus bieti
TTTTTGAGTATGCAGGATCTAAATTGTTTTTAGAAATAGGCTGTCACTCTGTTGCCCAGGCTGGAGCACAGTAGTGCAGAAATAGCTCATTGCAGCCTCAAACTCCTGGGCTCAAGTGATCCTTCCACCTCAGCCTCCCACGGTGCTAGGATTACAGACATGAGCCACCATTCTCAGACTGAATTTACTCATTTTAGATAAAATGCAGAGTGGCAAAACTGGCATTGGGGACAGGTTGACTGGTGGTACAGTCTTTAGAACCTCAAAAAAGGGGCTTATTGATGTGTGTGTGTGTGTGTGTGTGTGTGTGTGTGTGTGTAGTGGACGTTGGTAGTCTGTGCTTGTAGTAAATGATAGTACTCCTAATAAAATTGATGTGTTGCTATGAGACTCTAAAGAACATGGCAAAAATCCTTTATCCTATTTTTTTTTAATCATGTTAAGAATGGAAGGAAAGTTTTACTCTAGGATAGCCTTAATGACATCTGGTGATTTTGTAACCTGAAGTCAATTTATGATGGTCAAGTAGACTTTCCTGGGTAGGAAATATTATTTTCTTTTTCATTCACTTGTTGAACAGAGTCTTCAAGTTATTTGGAATTTCTACTAAGTTTTTTTTTTTTTAAATACCAATTTTAAACTCTATAGCTTTCCATAGATTGTTCTATAATGCAAAATTTATAATTTAATCCTCTCAATATATGACATTTGACCGTAAGAAAATCACATGTAAGTTA
>NW_016811674.1:0-3038 GCF_001698545.2 Rhinopithecus bieti
GTTTCATTTAAAAATTTTTAAACTTACTTGTCACATTGATCTGATATGAGTCTAAATTCCCTCTTTATGTTATCTTGAATTTAATTGAGTTTTCTCATAACAGCCATTTTAAATTCTCTCTCTGAAAACTCACACATCCCTGTCACTCTGGAATTGATCCCTCATGCCTTTTGAGTTCATTTGATGAGATCATGTTTTTCTAGATAGTCTTGATTCTTGTGGATATTTGTTAATGTCTGGGCATTGAAGAGTTAGATATTTGTTCTAATCTTTGCAGTCTGGGCTTATTTGTACTCATTCTTCTTCAGAAATCTTTCCAAGAATTCAAAAGGTATTGCGTTGTGATCTAAGTTTATGATCACTGCAGACATATCTGCATTAGGGCACACCCCAAGCCCAGTTGTACTGTGACTTTTGCAGATTCATAGAAGTGGTACCTTCATGGTCTTGATTGAGATATTGTGGAATTCCCTGGGTTACCAGTCGGAGTGTCTTGTATTCTTCTCTTATTTCCCTCAAACATATGGAATCTTTCTCTCCCTGCTGAGATGCCTGGAGTGTGAGGTAGAGTGACACAAGCATATCCATAGCCACCACCTCTGGGCCTCTCTTGGGTCACACATGATGCCCAAACAGTACCGAGTCTCACCCAAGGCCTTTGGAGACTACTGTCTGGCTAAAGAGCTTTTTAGTCAGCAGGTGGTGAATCCTACCAACCCCTTTTCTATCCCTTCAGGTCAGCATGTTTTATTATGGCCCAGGGTGGGTCTAAGAATGCCAACTGGGAGTTATTACCTAGATTTGGAGACTTTAGGAATCTACTTGGCACTTCATTTTACTGTGCCTATTCTGGTACCCAAGTTGCAAGACAAAGTCATCTGTGTGTTTTATTTCCTTTTCTTGAGCAGAAGGAGTCTCTCCCTGTTGCCACCACTTCCCCAGACCCATGGTGACTACTGCCTGGCTACCACTGATATTTATTTAAGGCCCGAAGAGTCTTTAGTCAGTGGATGAAAAATCTTGTCAGACCTGATTCTATCCCTTTAGGTCAGTGAGTTCCTTTCTGGCCCAGGGTGGGTCTTGAAATTGAAATGCTGTCCAGGAACTAAGGCCAGGAACCAAGGACTTTAGGAGTCTGCTTGGTACTTTCTTTTACTATGGCTTAGCTGGTACCCTAGTTGTCAGACAAAGTTTTTTTTTTTTTTTTTTTTTTTTTTTTTTTTTTTTTTTTTTTTTTTTTTTTTTTCTTTTCCCTAGCGTTTCCTCAAGCAGAAGGAACTGCTCCTATGGCCCAACACAGCTAGGAATGTAATGGGACACACCTACAACTAGTATGGTATTGGGTCTTGCCCAGGGCCCATGGAAACTACTGCCTGGTTACCAATGATGGTTATTCAAGGCTCAAATACTCTTTAGTCATCAAGTGATGAATCCTGACAGGACTGAATCTTTCTCTTCAGTGTAGCAGGTTTGCTTCTGGCCCAGTGTAGGTCTAGAAATGTCATCTGGGAGCTAGAACCTGAAAAGGGGGCTTAAGGACTCTACTTGGTACTTAATTTACTGCCTCTGAGCTGGTATCCAAGTTGAAAGGCAAAGTCTTCTTTACTCTTTAATCTAATGAAATAAATCTCTCTTAGAACTGCAAGCTGTGCTGCCTGCAGTTGGGTGATGGAGATGCAAGCACTCTCTTGGCCCTTCCAACTGGTGTCTCACTAGGTCACATGAATCCCATGTTTACAAGCTCCAAGCCCAGCACAGCACCAGGACTTGCTGAGAAACTTTAGGCCTCGTGTCCTATATTGCCTTTCAAATTTATTTAGACTCCAAGAATATTTTAACCTGTAGTGATTACCCTCTGGCACGGAATGGTCTAAATGCTCCCTCTAGGGCCATCACTGAATTCCGCCCTGTGATGCTTTCCACTAGGACAGGGCAGCACTGAGTTCCAATGCAAAATCTAAAAATCACTGATCTCTCTCTCTCTCTCTCTCTCTCTCTCTCTCTCTCTCTCTCACACACACACACACACACAGGTTCTCTCTTCATACCACACGGTACTGTTGGGGGATGAAGGGAATGATCAGTACTGCTGGGGAATGAAGGGAATGGTGTTATAGGCAATTCAAGACTGTTTCCTGTTCTCTTCAGTGCCTCATTCCTTGATAAAATGTTAAAAGCAGGTATTGTGATCAGTTACCTGATTTTTGTTTTTTATGAAGGTGCTTTCTTATCTGGATAGTTGTTTAATTTGGTGTTTGTTTGTTTGTTTTTGTTTTTTGTTTTGAGACAGAGTCTTGCCCTGTTGCTCAGGCTGGAATGCAGTGGTGCGACCTCGGCTCACTGCAAGCTCCACTTCCTGGGTTCACACCATTCTCCTGCCTCAGCCTCCTGAGTAGCTGGGACTACAGGCGCCTGCCACCATGCCCGGCCAGTTTTTTGTATTTTTAGTAGAGACGGGGTTTCATTCTGTTAGCCAGAATGGTCTCGATCTCCTGACCTCGTGATCCACCTGCCTTGGACTCCCAAAGTGCTGGGATTACAGGCATGAACCACCGCGCCAGGTCTTTAATTTAGTGTTTCTATAAAAGGTGACGATCAGTGGAGGGGTTTATTAAGCTATCTTGCTCTGGCTCCTCATAAGCATTTTTCTTTTAAATCATATAGGAAAAAATGTGGTTATAAACCCCAAAAAAGGTAATAATACTTGATTTCTAAATTTACCTATGTAGTTACCTTTAACATTATTCTGTATTCATTTGTCTGGTTCCAAGTTACCTTTCTTTTCAATCTGAAGGTATTCTCTTAGCATTTCTCCTAGGATACATCTATTAGTGAGGAATTTCCTCAGTATTTGCTCATCTAGGAATGTCTTAATTTCTTCTTCATTCTTGAAGGATGGTTTTAATGTATGTAAAATTTGTGAATTACATATTTTTCCCTTCAGCATTTTAAGTATCTCATCTGCTATCTTCTGACTTTCATGGTTTTTAAAGACAAACAATATGTTCATTTTATTGAAGATTCCTTTGTTGTCAGTG
>NW_016811674.1:6053-11185 GCF_001698545.2 Rhinopithecus bieti
TTTTTTTTTTTTTTTTTTTTTTTTTTTTTTTTTTTTTTTTTTTTTTTTTTTTTTGTCAAGGCCTGGATTCTGCTCTTCATGCAATTGCTCACTGACTGAAATCTTTCTCTGGAATTTATACTGGCCAATCTATGTTTTAATATCCTTCAATGTATTTTATCCTTACACCAAGAACCTCAGGTGTTTAGAAGTCAAATGATTTGCCCAATGTCACACAAGTAGAAAGTGATAGAATTCAGTTATACTACCACATCTATGGAGTTCATATTTAGTGGTCTGTGCAAATATAATTGTCCCCAATAGAGAAGACTGTACCTCCATCTTTCCCATCCTGTTAAGCCAACCCATTCTCACAGCTGCCTGGGAATTATTGTCAATAAATCTGAAAAAGCTTTATTTATATCTTTCGTTCCCTTAGTGGTGAAACTGACTGTCTGTGTCTATGTTTTTCCAGTTTAGTACTCCAGACCATGCCAATATTCTCTTCCTGGGATATGCTCTTTCTCCTTTTGGCTATAGAGGTTGACATGGTTTGGCTCTGTAGCCTCATCTAAATCTTATCTCAAATTTTAACCTCCATAATCCCCACATGTCGAGGGAAGGGCCTGGTGGGAGATGACTGGATCATGGAGCGGTTTCCCCCTTGCTGTTCTCCTGATAATAAGTGAATTCTCAGGAGACCTGATGGTTTTATAAGTGTTTGACAGTTTCTTCTGCACACACTTTGTCTCTCTCTTTCCTGCCATCTTGTGAAGAAAGTGCTTGCTTCTCTTTGCCTTCTGCCATGATTGCAAATTTCCTGAGATTCTTCTCTTTCCTTTATAAATTACCCAGTTTCAGGTATTTATTTATTTATAACAGCATGAAAATGGACTAATATAGGGAAAATTGAAGTTCCCTGGGAATGGGTGAAAGATTTGTGTAGGCTTCCCAAGTACTGAGAAAAGGAAACTCCCAAAAGCAACTTGGCAAATCTCTTGAAGAGTTCAGTGCCAACCATGCTGGATTGTTAAAACTTATTTGCACTAGCCTCAGGAAAGGATAGGGCCTCAATACTTACTCATTGAAAAGATGAGACGATTTCCCATTCTAAGGCTAATCTTAAATTGTTTTATGATTCCTGGCATTTAAAATTACTTCAAAGGTGGTTGACACAAGAAATAAATAGTGGATAGGAAATAGGACTAGATTGCAGCTTCCACTTGGATGGACAGAGCATGGTGTGGAGCTTCATGTCATAAACTTTTGCTCCAGAACTACTTCAGGAATATACCAAAAAAGCTGAGAGAATTCACAGATCCTCTGAAGGAATCATATTGCTCCTGCAGAACCTAGAAGACACCCCAAACATTGTGAGTGTGTAAGCTGCAAAAGTGGTAAAGAGGGAACATTCACCCCTGAACACACACCCTCACTGAAGAACCTGAAGGTCTAGATCATGGGAGAAAGATTTTACTTTACCAGGATATGAGTCAAATTAGAGAGCCAAGTAAAATACAGAGGTAAAGAAGCAGCTAAAACCTTGTAGGCTTTTTGGGTCACCTGGGAAGCCATTTCTGCCTTATCTCACAGAGGTCCTTGGAGAGAGCTGCCAGAGAAACTCAGAAAAGACCACAGAGAGAAGCAAACCTCCTGCTGAACTTTGTAACAATTCCAACCAAACTTAAAATCTCCTGTCCAGAACTCGGGAAAGGGGATGAATACAGTGTGCAGATTTGACAGACAGGGAGGCACAAAATCCGTGCTTGCTTTCTTAGCTGGGAGGCTGTTAGCCTGGGGCAAGTTCTCAGCTCTGCTCACCACTGCATGGAAACAAATTTTGTTCTGTTTTTTGGGGGTGGGGGGCATGGTGGGAGTGAGACTGGCCTTTAGCATTGGAGCTTGGTTAGACCTATAACTGCCAG
This sequence comes from Rhinopithecus bieti, assembly GCF_001698545.2. NCBI lineage: Eukaryota > Metazoa > Chordata > Mammalia > Primates > Cercopithecidae > Rhinopithecus > Rhinopithecus bieti. Next base: position 7,958 of record NW_016811674.1, read on the forward strand.
CTTTCCCCCACTTCCCTGACACCCTGCATGACACAGCACAGGCAGCCATAACTCCATCCCCCATAGCAGCTGCAGCAAGTGGCGTCCAATGGGAGTAACGTCTAACGCTGCCCTCACATGATGGTCCTTTCCTATCCACCTTAGTAGATGAGCACAAAGGTCATAGTATCTTGGAAGTTTTAGGGCCTCTCCTGCCACCTGATCCTCCCTATACTACCACAGCTGATGCTCACTAGAAAGTGCCACTTCCTGGCGGAAGGGCAACCAGCACAAAAATAGTGCATTAAACAACCAAAACTAAGGACCCTCACAGAGTCCATTTCACTTCCCTGCCACCTCCATCAGAGCAGGGGCTGGTTTCCATTGCTGTGAGACCTGAAGACAGTCCATATCACAGGACTCTGCAGGCAATACCCAACACCAGCCCAGAGACTGGTAGCCCTGCTGGGTGGCTAGATCCAGGAGAGAAATAACAATGACTACAGTTCAGCTCTCAGGAAACTACCTCCCTAGGGAACGACAGAAAATACTACAAGGGCATATGCTGTGGGACAAAAGAACCTGAACAGCAGCTTTGAGCTCCAGATCTTCCCTCTGACAGAGCCTACCCAAATAAGCAGGAACCAGAAAAACAATTCTAGTGATACGACAAAACAAGGTCCATTAATACCCCACCAAAATCACACTAGCTCATCAGCAATAGATCTAAACCAAGAAGAAATCCCTGATTTCCCTGAAAAAAAAGATACAGAAGGTCAATATCGTTAATCAAGGAGGCACCAGAGAAAGATGAAGTCCAATTTAAGGAAAACAAAAAGGAAGAAAGAAATGTGGGGAGAAATCTTCAGTGAAATAGATAGCACAAGTAAAAAACAATCACAGCTTCAGGCTATAAAGAACACACTTAGAGAAATACAAAATATTCTGAAAATCTCAGCAATAGAATAGAACAAGCAGAAAAGAAATTTAGAGCTCAAAGACGAGGTTTTCAAATTAACCCAATCTAACAAAGACAAAAAATAAAATGTAATAAAATTAGCAGAGCCTCCAATAAGTTTGGGATTATGTTAAATGACCAAACCTAAGAGTAATTGCCATTCCTGAGGAAGAAGAGAAATCTGAAAGTTTGGAAAACATACTTGGAGTGATAATCAAGAAACACTTCCCCAGCCTTGCTAGACATTCAAATACAAGAAGCTCAAAGAACACCTGGGAAATCAGCATTTTCATCAGGTTATCTAAAGTTAAGATGGGCCAGGTGCAGTGGCTCAATCCTGTAAACCCAGCTCTTTGAGAGGCAAGGTGGGCAGTTCACTTGAGGTCAGGAGTTCAAGACCCAGCCTGGCTAACATGGTGAAATCCCATTTCTACTTTAAAAAAATACAAAAAATTAGCCAAGCATGGTGGTGCATGCCTCTACTCCTAACTGTTAGGGAGGTTGAGGCACAAGAATCACTTGAACTCAGGAGGCAGAGGTTGCAGTGAGCTGAAATCAAACCACTGCACTCGAGCCTGGATGAGAGAACCAGACCCTGTCTCAAATGTAAAATAAATAAAGTCAAGACAAAGTAAAGAATCTGAAGTGTTGTAAGGCAAAAGCACCAGGTAACCTATAAAAGAAAATCTATCAGATTAACAGCAGATTCCTCGGCAGAAACCATACAAGCTAGGAGAAATCAGGGCCCTATTATTAGCCTCCTTAAACAAAACAATTATCAGCCAAGAATTTTGTATCCAGTGAGTCTCAGCTTCATAAATGCAAGAAAGATACCATCATTTTCAGACAAACAAATGATGAGAGAATTAGCCACTATCAAGCCAGCACTAGAAAAACTGCTAAAAGGAGCTCTAAATATTGGAACGAATCCTGGAAACACACCAAAACAGAATCTCCATAAAGCACAAATTTCACAGTACCTATAAAACAATAACACAATTTAAAAAAAAAAAAAAACAAGGTATACAGGCAACAAATAGCAAGATAAATGAAATACTACACATCTCGATAATAATGTTGAATGTAAATGCTCCACTTAAAAGACACAAAACTGCAAAATGCATAAGAATTCACCATTCAAGTATCTGCTGTCTCCAGGAGACTCAATTAACACATAAGGACTCACATAAACTTAAGGTAAAGGGGTGGAAAAAGACCTTCTATGCAAATTGACACCAAAAGTGGGCAAAAGTAGCTATTCTTATATCAGACAAAAAAACTTTAAACGAAGAGCAGTTTAAAAAGACAAAGAGGGACATTATATAATGATAAAAGGCCTTGTTCAACAGCAAAATATCACAATCACAATCCTAAATATATATGTGCCTAACATTGGAGCTCCCAAATTTATGAAACAATGCCTATGAGTCCTAAAGAATGAGATAGACAGCAATACAATAAGAGTGGGGGATTTCAATACTCTACTGACAGCACTAGACAGGTCATCTAGACAGAAAATCAACAAAGAAACAATAGATTTAAACTACAATTAACCAAGAAAATAAGATAGAAGATCCAAATAAGCTCTATTACAAACAAAACGGAAGATATTACAACTGACCACTAAGAAATACAAAAGATAATTCAAGGCTACAATAAACACCTTTATGATCATGAACTAAAGGAGATGGATAAATCCCTGGAAAGACACAACCCTCCTAGCTTGAATCAGGGAGAATTAGAAACCCCAAACAGATCCAATAACAAGCTGTGAGACTGAAATTGTAATTAAAAAAAAAAAAAAATACGGGGGTACGGAGCAAGATGGCCGAATAGGAATAGCTCCAGTCTCCAGCTCCCAGCGCGAGTGACACAGAAGACCAGTGATTTCTGCATTTTCAACTGAGGTACTGGTTTTATCTCACTAGGGAGTGCCAGACAATAGGTGCTGGTCAGCTGTTGCAGCCTGACCAGCCAGAGCTGAAGCAGGGCGAGGCATTGTCTCACCTGGGAAGTGCAAGGGGGAAGGGAATCTCTTTTCCTAGCCAGGGGAACTGAGACACACAACACCTGAAAAATTGGGTAACTGCCACCCCAATATTGCGGTTTAAGTAAACGGGCACACCAAGAGATTATAACCCACACCTGGCTGGGAGGGTCCCACGCCCACGGAGCCTTCCTCATTGCTAGCACAGCAGTCTGTGATCTAATTGCAAAGCAGCAGCGAGGCTGGGGGAGGGGCGCCCGCCATTGCTGAGGCTAAAGTAGGTAAACAAAGCCGCTGGGAAGCT
>NW_016811674.1:15090-16719 GCF_001698545.2 Rhinopithecus bieti
ATAATAATAATAATAATAATAATAAAACATAAAAATGTCCAGGACCAGACAGTTTCAGAGCTGAATTCTACCAGATATCCAAAGAACGATTGGTCCCAATCCTATTGACACTCTTCCATAAGACAGAGGAAAAGGGAATCCTCCCTAAATTATTCTGTGAATAGCTCTAGTACCAAAACCAGGAAAGGACATAACCAGAAAAGAAAACTACAGACAAATAGTCTGGATTAACATAAATGTTAAAATACTTAACAATATATTAACCAGGTGAATCCAACAATATGTCAAAAAGATAGTCCACCATGATAAAGTGGGTTTAATAACAACGATGCAGGAATGGCTTAACATATGCAAGTCAATAAATGTGACACAACACATAAACAGAAATAGAAAGAAAAATCACGTGATCAACTCAATAGACACAGAAAAAGCATTAGACAAAATCCAACTTTCCTTTAAAATTAAAATCTTCAGCAAAATCAGTATAAAAGAAACATTCCTCAATGCAACAAAATCCACCTATGACTAACCTGCAGCTGATATAAAACTGAACGGGGAAAAGTTGAAAGCTTTCCTTCTGAGAACTGGAACAAGACAAGGATACCCACTATCACTACTTCTATTCAACAAAATACTGGAAGTCCTAGCCAGAGCTATCAGGTAAAAGAAAAAATAAATAAATACAGGGCATCCAAATAGGTAAAGAGGAAGTAAAGGTATATACTTAGGGATATACCTAAACAAGGAGGTGTAGTTTTCCTCATAGAGGAACTGATGAAAGAAATCATAGATGGCACAAACAAATAGAAACACATCACATGCTCATGGATGGGTAGAATCCATAATGCGAAAAAGGCCATATTACCAATGCTTTACATATTACCAATAAAGCAATCTGCAAATTCAATGCAATTCCCATCAACATACAACCATTCTTCTTCACAGAACTAGAAAAAAATAATCCTAAAATTCATATGGAACCCAAAAGGAGCCCACATAACCAAAGCAAGACTAAGCAAAAAGAACAAATCTGAAGGCATCACATTACCTGATTCCAAACTATACCATAAGGCCATAGTCATTAAAACAGCATATTACTGGTGTAAAAATAGGCACATATACCCATGGAACAGAATTGAGTACCCAAATGTAAACTCAAATACTTACAGCCAACAGATCTTTAACAAATCAAACAAAAACAGTGTGGGGAAAAGATATCTTTTTCAAAAAATGGTGCTGGGATAATTAGCTAACCACACGTAGGAGAATTAAATTGGATGCTCATCTCTCACCTTATACAACAATCAACTCAAGATGGATTAAAGACTTAAATCTAAGACCGGAAACTGTAAAATTTCTAGAAGATAAAATTGGAAAAACCCTTCTAACAGTGGCTTAGTCAAAGATTTCATGACCAAGAACTCAAAAGCAAATGCAACAAAAACAAAGAAAAATAGGTGGGACTTAATTAAACTAAAGAGCTTTGGAATGCCAAAAGGAACAGTCAGCATAGTAAATAGACAACCCACAGAATAGCAGAAAATCTTCACAATCTATGCATCCAACAAAAGACAAATCTCCAGAATCTACATGGAACTAGAATTAGCAAGAAAAAAAAAAAAAAAAAAA
>NW_016811674.1:18313-24353 GCF_001698545.2 Rhinopithecus bieti
CTCTTTGGTCTGTGGAATTCAAGACTTTGTTCATTCAGAAGATGATGAGAAAGCCCCACTTCTGGAGTACTTTATAAAATTTTACAAAGCCATTTTTTTAAAATTCAAAAGAATGAATTTAATTTGCTTTAATGACTACCTAAAATTGTAACTGGTTTGCACTTTGAAGCATTTTGGCATTTGTTGGCGGTTTTGTTTTTGTTTTTAACTTAAGGTATATATATCAAAATTCAAATGGATTGACGAGTCTTGACTGACTTTAGAAACTGGCCTTTTAAATTTAATTTCAGAAATACAAGAAAACAAATTTTAAAGTTTGCAAAATAAGAGAATGTGGAGTTATAGACGAATGGAACAGAATAGATAACCCAGATGTAAGTCCACAAAACTACAACTATCTGATATTCCACAAACCTGATAAAAAGAAGCAATGAGGAAAGAATTCCCTGTTCAATAAATGGTGCTAGTCATATGCAGAAGATTGAAACTGGACCTATTCTTTATGTCATATACAAAAATAACTCATGGTGGATTAAATACTTAAATGTAAAACCCAATCCCATGAAAACCCTGGACGACAACCTGGGCAATATCATTCTTGACATAGGAATAGGCAAGTATTTCATGACGAAGACACCAAAAGCAGTCACAACAAAAGCAAAAACTGACAAATGGCATATCGTTAAATTAAAAATCTTTCTCACAGCAAAGGAAACTATAAACAGAGTAAACAGTCAGTCTACAGAATGGAAGAAAATCTTTGCAAACTATGAATCTGACAAAGGTCCAGTTTCCAACATCTATAAGAAACTTAAATATATATACAAGAAAAAAAATTAAAAAGTGGGCAAAGGACATGAACAGACACTTTTCAAAAGAAGACATACCTGCAGCCAGCAATCATATGAAAAAAAAAAAAAAAAAAAGCATGGCATCACTGATCATTAGAGAAATGTAAATCAAAAAAATGAGATGCCATCTCACACCAGGCAAAATGGCTATAATTAAAAGCCAAAAAATAACAGATGCTGGTGGAGTTGTGGAAAAAGGAAATGCTTATACACTATTATAGGTGGCAGTATAAATTAGTGCAACCATTGTTAAACAGTGTGGAAATCCCTCAAAGACCTAAATTTAGCAATACCATTTGACCCAGCAATCTCATTACTGGGTATATACCCAAATGTATATAAGGCCATTCTGTTATACAGACACATTCACGTGTATGTTAATTGCAGCTCTATTCACAATAGTAAAGACATGGAATCAACCTAAATGCCCATCAATGGTAGACTGGATAAAGAAAATTTGGTACATATACACCATGGAATACTACGCAGCCCTAATAAAGAATGGGATTATGTCCTTTGCAGGAACTTGGATGGAGTTGGAGACCATTATCTTTAGCAAACTAACACAGAAATAGAAAACCAAATACTGCATGTTCTCACTTATAAGTGGGAGCTAAATGATGAGAACACACGGGGATAAAGTGGGGAACAACAAACTGGAGACTACTGGAGGGTGGGAGGATGGCGAGAATCATGAAAAATAACTAATGAGTACTAGGCTTAGTACCTGTGTGATGAAATAACTTGTACAACAGATCCCCATGACACACATTTACCTATGCAACAAACCTGCACATGTACCTCTGAAGTTAAAATAAAAGTTTAAGAAGAGGGAAAAATTACTTCAAAGGCACGGGAAATAAAGAGCCTTGACAAAAACAAACGAGAAAGGGACAATAGGGAGAGTATTTGGGGTAGGAGGTGACCTGGGGTAACTTGGGATAATAGAGAGGGAGAACACGTGCTGTCTGAGCTGTTTGATGGGAAGGATTTTCACTCCCCATGCTCAGAAGTTTGGCTGATGGATCACAGTGATCAGGAGGGAATAGCATGCAGAGAAGACTGGCCTGTTCATCACGGTCAAGTTAGTTTGAAAATTAATGCTGATAGCTTTCAGAGTGTGCTGTGAGGGTACATTTCAGCAGGACTGGAATTAGTCTGAGCTGCTTCCTAAAGTTCCCACATGGCCCTAATGCCTGATCAATGAATGAAACATACTGATTAGGAGTGCTGATTTGGTCCAAGAATTATCGATATGGTTTGCACCAGCCTGTCAGTATTGTTTACTAAGTGGGAGATTTATGATTTACACCTGATCTTGCTGAGACTGCAGAATAACTCTGCTTTTTGGACTGGTTATGTATCAGTAATATGTCTTTTTGACCAGTAAAGTATTTTAAAATTTCAGTCATTTTGGAATCCCTGTTTCACTCAATCATCAGTGTTTCGTGATGTGAGAAAATGTACTAGGTCATGACCCTTAAATAATGAGGACAATAGAAACCCATAAAACAGACTCATTTCTGTTAAACAGCTTTTGATTGTGATGCATATCTCATTTTAATACCGTTACTATATTGTACGTTTTTCTAGTAACACTGTATATTTGTAGACATTTCTACGTTGCATACTGTGAATCTTCTTTAGTAACAGAACCCTGTTTAGTTGTTAGTACACAGGGCAAGGAAGTGAGAAGGACCAGGTGAGAAAAATGAAATAGGTTCTCTTCTCAAAGAGTAGACTGGGATCTGGTGTCAGGGAACTATTAAGTTCAAGTCATTCTTCTGGGTGCTTTTGCCCATTATAATTTTAATTAGTCTACTGACCCTCAGTTTATAAATATAAATAATAAAATTTTGACTACCTAGGTAATTTGTCTTAGTTATAGCTAGTGAGCGGCACAACCGGGATTTGTATCCAGGGCTGTCTCGCTTCAATAATCATGCTCTTCTTTGTATACTATACCATCTCACCAGAGCCCTGGTACCTCAGGGTTATGACTCACAGGAGTTTCAAAGTGAAAAGAGGCAATTTGTGAAACCATTCCGGGGCTTAGCAGTTGCCTGAAGAAACCAGAAAAGACTGTAAAATGTTCAGAGCTTCCTCTGTGGCACAGTGGATAGATAATCATGACTAATTAAGGTACAGAACCGACCCTTGACTTTCCTCAGCTGATAAGATATTATACTTCAGGCTTGTTGGAGGGCAATACCTAATTTTCTAAAAAATAAAGCCCAAATTACTTGTCCAGGCATTGTAACCTTCAAAATCATGTACAGCCAAAACATTTCTAGCTTCAGCTATTACTCTATGCCACAGATCCTAGGCCTCAGCAATATCCAAATTCTTCTTGTTCTAGCACTAAAACTTTCTGCTTCAATGTTACAGTGCCTGTTCCTTTCAACAAAACAAAGTTTCTGCCATCCTAGATTTTATGGTCTATGCCAGGTGATGTTACATTCTATGGAGAAAGAGTGTTGGGTAAGAAAATAGGAGTGACTGGAAGATACTGTTTAATATTGAGTTGTTATGGAAACCCTCTCTTAGGAGGCAATATTAAGCACAGAAGGAAGAAAATGAGAGAATGCGACTGTGAAAATGTGAAGGAAAAGTATTTCAAGCAAGTGTAAAAGTGAGATCAGTAAAGTGGTTATTGCAATAGTGCCAAGAAAGACAACGAAATCTTAGAGTAATAGTAATAGTGTGTCTGGAATTGGTGGGTTCTTGGTCTCGCTAACTTCAACAATGAAGCTAACTTGGTCTCGCTAACAATGAAGCTAACTTGGTCTCGCTAACTTCAACAATGAAGCCACGGACCCTCACGGTGAGTGTTACAGTTCTTGAAAGATGGTGTGTCCAGAGTCTGCTCCTTCTGATGATCGGATGTGTTTGGAGTTTCTTCCTTCTCTTCCAGTGGGTTCGTGGTCTCACTGGCTTCAGGAGTGAAGCGGCAGACCTTCACGGTCAGTGTTACAGCTCTTAAGGGCAGTGCGGACCCAAAGTGTGAGCAACAGCAAGATTTATTACAAAGAGTGAAAGAACACAGTGTGAAAGGAGACCCAGGCGGGTTGCAGCTGCCCCCGCTGCAGCCTACTTTTATTCCCTTATCTGGCCCCACCCACATCCTGCCAATTGGTCCATTTTACAGAGAGCTGGTTGGTCCATTTTATGGAGAGCTCATCGGTCCATTTTACAGAGAGCTGATTGGTCCGTTTTACAGAGAGTTGATTGGTCCGTTTTGTCCAGATGCTAATTGGTGCATCTACAATCCTTTAGCTAGATGCAAAAGTTCTCCAAGTCCCCACTAGATTAGCTAGATACAGAGTGCTGATTGGTGCATATACAATCCTCCAGCTAGGCATAAAATTTCTCCAAGTCCCCACCCTACTCAGGAATGCAGTTGGCATCACCTAGTGGATCACATGCCAGGACCATGGGAGGAGCTGCCCACCAGTTCCGCCTGCCCTGCACCCGCACCCCTCAACCCTTGGGCAGTTAATAGGACAGGACTTCCCTGAGCAGTGAGCGGTGCCTGTTGGGGAGGCTCAGGTTGCAGGGGAGCCCACTAGCAGGGGCTGGTGGGGGCTGCTCAGGCATGGCGGGCTACAGGTCCCCAGCCCTGCCCCGCAGGGATGCGGCTGAGGCCCAGGATAATTGGAGCAGTGGTGTGGGCTGGCTGGCAGTGCTGGGGGACCTGGCGCACCGGCACCCTCCACAGCTGCTGGCCTGTGTGCTAAGCCCCTCACTGCCCCCAGAGGCGAGGCTGGTGGGGCTGGCTTACTGCTCCAACTGCAGGGCTCACAGAGACCCCGCCTACCTGGAACTCGCACCGGCCTGTGAGCGCCCTTGGCAGCCTCGTTTCCTGCCTGTGCCTCTCCCTCCCTCCACACCTTCCCGCAAGCAGAGGGAGCCAGCTCCAGCCTCCGCAGGCCCAGAGAGGGGCTCCCACAGTGCAGGGGCAGGCTGAAGGACTCCTCAAGCACTGCCAAAGTAGGCACTGAGGCCAAGGAGGCGCCGAGAGTGAGTGAGGGCTGCCAGCACGCTGTCATCTCTCAATAGTAGTGAAGGTAAAGGGAAATTATGAGATTTGAAACATATTTTGAAAGGAGAGATAACAGAATTTTTGATTTGTTAATGGATTGGATGTAATAAATGAAAGAAGTACAATAGTTAAAGATGAATCTAAGGTTTCTTGCCCAAGCAAATAGATGGCTAGAATTGCCATTAACTGCAATTAGGAAAACTAAGTACCAAGGAATTTTTTGGAAGTGAGCTTGAAGAAGACTAGGTCTTTGTCCTTTAACATAGTAAACTTAAGATGCCTATCAGGCATCCAGTGGGAGATGTTAAGTATGCAGTTACATATAAGCACAGAGGTCATAGGAAAGTTACAGGCTGCACATAAAATGTGAAAGTTGTAAAAGCATTTAAAGCCATATGATTGAGTTATAATATGTATCTATCTATGAATAATCAGTCTGTTCATCTATCTATTTATAATCTATCACTCAATTATTTACTATTTTTAAGATGGGAGATTCTGTCATATACTGATGAGAATGATCCAGTAAAGAAGACAACATTGCCAATATATGAAAGACAGGAAAGAATTGCTGAATTAATGCCCTTTAGTAACTAAGAGGGTGGGTGTCTTAGTCCATTTGTGTTGTTATAAATAAATGTCAAAGGATGGGTAATTTATGAAGACAAGAGGTTTATTTGGCTCATGTATATTCAGGTTGTACAAGAAGCATGGTGTGAACATCTCCTTCTGACGAGGGATTCAGGCTGCTCCCATTCATGGCAAAAGGCAAAGGAGAGCTGGCATCTAGATATCATATAGTGGAAGAGAAAAGAACAGAGAGAGAAGGGAGGAGGTGCCATGAGCTTTCTAAAAATCAGATCTTGTGGAACTAAGAGTGGCAACTCACTCATTAACAGGAGGATGTCACCAAGCAATTCATGAAGGATTCATCCAGATCACCCAAACACTATTCACTAGGCTTCACTGCCCACATTAGGGATAGCAATTCAACATGAGATTTGAATGGGACAAATGTCTAGGCCATATCAGTAGTACTAAGTGTTTTTATTTTTTGAAAGAAGAGGATGGTCAAAGGAGAATTTGGGATATTGGATATTATCTAAAGAAAAACTGTAATTTTAATTGCCTTTCTGTTTTATTTCTA
>NW_016811674.1:26223-28916 GCF_001698545.2 Rhinopithecus bieti
AAAAAAAAAAAAAAAAAAAAAAAAAACTAGTGTAAGAAAATTAGACAAGTCTCAAAAATGAATGGCTTCTTACCTTTAAATGATTACACTAGCTCATGAGTAATGGTTTTTAACCAGACTTAAATGACTGAAAAATTACAGAAATAAAATTATGATTCTATATGGCGACAGAGATCATCAAAATTCAGGAGAAAGTTGAAACTGAATCCAAATAATCTTAAGAAATCCAGTAAAATGATTCAAAAGCTGAAAGGTGAAATAGCCATATTAAGAAAGAACCAAAGTGATCTGACAGAGCTGAAAAACTCACTACAAGAATTTCCTCATACAATCAGAAATACTAACAGTTGAATCAACCAAACTGAGGAAACACTCTCAGAGCTCAAAGACTGTTTTTGTCGAGTCAACCCAGTCAGAAAAAATAAAACAGAATGAACAAAACATCTGAAAAATATGGGATTATGTTAAAAGATGAAACTTAGGATTCACTGGCATCCCTGAAAGAGAGGGAGAGATAGCAAGCAACTTGGAAAATATATTTAAGGGTATTGTCCATGAAAATTTTTCCAACTTTGAGTAAGGTCCACATTAAAATTCAGGGAATTCAGAGAACCCCTGCAAGATACTATTTAAGATGACATTCCAAAGACACATAGTCATCAGATTATCCAAGATCAATAGGAAAGAAAAATATATATATAAGGCAGCCAGAGAAAAGGGGTAGATCACAAAGGGAATCCTATAAGGCTAACAGTGGAATTTCTGGCAGATCTCCAGAAGCCAGAAGAGGTTAGGGGCTTATATTCAACATTATTAAAGAATAGAAATTTCAACCAAGAATTTTATATCCATCCAAACTAGGCTTCACAAGCAAAGAAAAAAATAAATTCTTTTTGAAACAAGCATATGCTAAGGGAATTTATTACCACCAGATCTGCCTTACAAGAGGTTCTTAAGGGAGAACTAAACATGAAAATGAAAAATTGTGAATGGCCACAACAAAAACCCACTTAAGTGCATACATCATTGACACTGTAAAGCAACTACACAATCAAGTGTACATAACAACCAGCTACCAACATAATGACAGAATCAAATTCGCACATATTAATATTAACCTTGAATGAAAATGGACTAAATTACCTACCTAAAAGGCACAGAGTGGCATGTTGGATAAAGAAGCAAGAATGAACTCTATGCTCTCTTCAAGAGACTCATCACACACTCAACGAAAATCATAGGATCAAAGTAAAGGAATAGGGAAAGATCTATCAAGCAAATAAAGAGCAAAACGAGCAGGAGTTGTTATTCTTATTTGAGACAAAACAGACTCCAGAGCAAAAACAATCAAAAAAGGACAATGAAAGGTATTACATAATGATAAATGGTTGAATTCGACAAGAATTAACTATCTTAAATGTATATGCATCCAACACTGGAGCATCCATATTCATAAAGCAAGTAGAGAGCTATGAAGAAACTTAGATAACCACACTTTACTGACAGTACTAGACAGATCATGGAGGCCGAAAGCTAACAAAGATACTCAGGATATAAACTCGACACTTCAATAAATGGACCTAACAGATATCTACAGTATACACCATCCAACAACAACAGACTATACATTCTTCTCATCTGCACATGGCACATGTTTTAAAATTAACCACACACTCAACAATAAAGCAATGCTCAAAGAATTTTTTTATAAAAATTATCAACCACAATGTTGGCCCACACAGCAATAAAAACACAAATCAATAACAAGAAGATCTCTCAAAACCATAAAATTACACAGAAATTAAGCAATCTGCTACTGAATGGCTTTTGGGTAAAAAATAACACTAAGTCAGCAATTAAGAATTAGTTTACACTCATGAGAACAAAGATATAGTGCAACAGAATTTGTTGGGCAGAGCTAAAGCACTGTTAAGAGGAATTTTATAGTGCTAAACTCCCATATTAACAAGTTAGAAAAATATTGTTAACAATCTAACACGACACATAGAGGAAATAAAAAAAAAAAAAAATTACCCCAAAACTAGTAGAAGAAAAAAATAACTGAAATAAATCAGATTTAAACAGAATGAAACTGAGATGCAAAACTAAACAAAAGATCAATGAATCCAGGAGCTGGTTTTTAGAAAGAATAGATAATATTGGTATATAACTAGTTAGACTAATCAATTAAAAAAGAGAAGATCCAAATAAACAGAATCAGAAATGACAAAGGAAACATTAACACCAACTCACAGAAATACAAAAAATCTCTCAGTGGCTGCTATGAACAATGGATACACTCTTGGAAATGTGAAACCTCCCAAGATTTAACCAGAAAGAAATTATAACCCCGATCAGATCAATTATGAGCTCCAAAATTGAATCAATAATGAAAAACCTACCAATTAGAAAAAATTCTGGATCAGAGAGATTCACAGCCTAATTCTTCCAGATGAATAAAAAGAAGCATTATCAATCTTATTGAAAGTTTTGCAAAAAATCAAGAAGGAGGAGTTTCTTCCACCCTTGCTCTATGAAACCAACATCATACTGATACCAAAATATGACAGAGTTGCAACAGAAAAAAAGAAACTTCAGGTCAATATCCTTGATGAACATAGATGCAAAAATTCTCAATAAAATACTAGCAAACTGAATCCAGTAGCACATCAAAACACTAATCCAGCACCTTA
>NW_016811675.1:0-1099 GCF_001698545.2 Rhinopithecus bieti
AATCTATAAATTCCATTGGGCAATATGGCCATTTTTATGATACTGATTCTTCCTATACATGAGCATGGAATGTTTTTCCATTTGCTTGTGTCCTCTCTTGTTTCCTTGAGCAGTGGTTTGTAGTTCTCCTTGAAGAGGTCCTTCACATCCCTTGTAAGTTGGATTCCTAGGTATTTTATTCTCTTTGTAGCAATTGTGAATAGAAGTTTGCTCATGATTTGGCTCTCCGTTTGTCTATTATTGGTGTATGGGAATCCTTGTGACTTTTGCAATTGATTTTGTATCCTGAGACTTTGCTGAAGTTGCTTATCAGCTTAGGGAGATTTGGGGCTGAGACGATGGGGTTTTCTAAATATACAATCATGTCATCTGCAAATAGAGACAATTTGACTTTCTCTCTTCCTGTTTGAATACCCTTTATCTCTTTCTTTTGCCTCATTGCCCTGGCCAGAACTTCAAATACTATGTTGAATAGGAGTGGTGAGATAGGGCATCCTTGTCTTGTGCCAGTTTTCAAAGGGAATGTTTCCAGCTTTTGCCCATTCAGTATGATATTGACTGTGGGTTTGTCATAAATAGCTCTTTTATTTTGAAATACGTTCCATCAGCACCTAGTTTATTGACAGTTTTTAGCATGAAGTGATGTTGAATTTTATTGAAGGCCTTTGCTGCATCTATTGAGATAATCATGTGGTTTTTGTCATTGATTCTGTTTATTTGATGGATTATATTTATTGATTTGTGAATGTTGAACCAGCCTTGCATCCCAGGGATGAAGCTGCCTTGATCGTGGTGGATAAGCTTTTTAATGTGCTGCTGGATTCGGTTTGCCAGTATTTTATCAAGGATTTTTGCATCAATGTTCATCCGGGATATTGGCCTGAAATTTTCTTTGTTTGTTGTGTCTCTGTCAGGTTTTGGTATCAGGATGATGCTGACCTCATAAAAAGAGTTAAGGAGGAGTCTCTCTTTTTCTATTGCTTCAAATAGTTTTAGAAGGAATGGTACCAGCTCCTCTTTGTACCTTCATCAGAATTTGGCTGTGAATCTATCTGGTCCTGGGCTTTTTTTGGTTGGTAGTCTATTAATTACTGCCTCA
>NW_016811676.1:0-2359 GCF_001698545.2 Rhinopithecus bieti
AGAAAGAAAGAAAAAAAAAAGTAGCATTTGCCAGAGTTCTCCAAGTAAAGTTACTATTTCCCCCATTTTAAATATTAAGACATATTTATTTCAGGGAAAATACTTTGAGGCTATGCAAATATCCTGTTTCTCCTTAAAGTTTCACCCACTCATTTGTGAATGGTAGTTGGATCATGCCTATATTAGCAGTTACTGTGATGTTCTAATGATGCTTTTCCCTTTCTCTCATTTCTCTTACACTTTAATTGGAATTCCTCTTTAAGGAACACTTGTCCCTTCTCCTTGATATTTTCCCCTAGTCAGTTATTTAGTTGTATTTCTATAGACTCAAAGATATTAATTTTCTTCAAATACAATTATTAATTATTTTGTTGCTTGAATTGCTCCAGCTTTGGCCTTTGGGAACCCTTTGGGGTTGGCTCCTGTGCCCTTCTGCTGTGCCCTGTCACCTTTGTTCAGCACATCTTTACTTTCTGGCACTGTGAGATTTTTACATTTCTCCATAAAGCTCATTAGAAGCACTATACAATGACTGTCTTTTGTACAGCACTCAGCACGTAATTTATATTAATATAAAGATGATATTAAAGGTTATCAAAGTATTGTTCATTATATGAAAATTACAGATGTTAAGTCCCAGTACTCAGACATAGGAAGTATGAAAGGCAGAAGCTCACCCACCTTCAATTTTTTATTTTATTTTATTTTTTTTGAGATAGGGTCTTGCTCTGTCACCCAGGCTGGAATGCAGTAGTGTAGTCACGGCTCACTGCAGCATCAACCTCCTGGGCTCAAGTGATCCTCCCATTTCAACCTTCTGAGTAGCTGGGACTACAGGTGTGCACCACCTCATCCGACTAATTTTTGTATTTTTTGTAGAGACAGGATCTCACTATGCTGTCCAGGCTGGTCTGAAACTCCTGGGCTCAAGCGATCTACCCACCTCGGCCTCCCAAAGTGCTGAGATTACAGGCATGAGCCACTATGTCCGGCCACACCTTCAGTTTTTATCCAAAAATTTGTTACTACTACTCAGCAACATAGCAGTGCCTTTTAAGTCATATGATATCATTTTAAGTGTAACAGTTCCGATACTTTCTGTTTCCAAAATGCATAATCTCCTCTGGTGGAAATGGGAGTTCAGTGGGACAAAGATGTGGTATTAAATAAAATCTTATTTCTCTAGAAATATTCATGAGATGAATTTACATCATTTGAAATATTGCATTAACCATTGTGTTAAAAGATATTCTTGTAAGAGGGAGGCAGGATGATAAATTATGCATCTATTCATGTCAGCAGCTGGATCTGAATCTTGATATTAACTTCCCTTGTGCTGGTCAGCAAAAGTTTCTCCAAGGAAAATGAAAGGACGATAGGAGCAATTCAGAAGAACTAAACAATAAGTGAAAACATGGAATGTTCATTTTCATAAGTCAGAGAAACTTAAAATGAGAAATAAACTATAGTGTTTTGGATAGAATCACCACAACTTTGTTTAGTTAAGGCATTAAAATTAGGGCACATGGCCGGGTGCGATGGCTCAAGTCTGTAATCCCAGCACTTTGGGAGGCCAAGGCAGGTGGATCACCTGAGGTCAGGAGTTCGAGACCAGCCTGGCCAACAAAGGTGAAACCCCATCTCTACTAAAAATACAAAATTAGCCGGGCATGATAGCACATGCCTGTAATCTCAGATACTCGGGAGGCTGAGGCAGGAGAATTGCTTAAACCCAGGAGGTGGAGGTTGCAGTGAGCCAAGATCCCGCCATTGCACTCCAGCCTGGGCAACAAGAGTGAAAGTCCATCTCAAAAACAAACAAACAAACAAAAAAAAAAATAAAATTAGGGTACAGTTCAGGGATTTTCTAAAATGTTGTGTTGCCATCAGTCTTTCTTTTGTGGTAACGCAAATTTGACCACGCAGGAAGCAGATCAAGGAGGAGCGACACCGCATTCCTGTCCAAGAAGGAAAAGGTATGCCTTGAAACAGACCAGAGAATAAACAAGACTCAAAACTTCAAGCGAGTCAGGCGCAGTGGCTCAGCCTGTAATCCCAGCACTTTGGGAGGCTGAGGCGGGGGAGGATCAGTTGAGCCCAGGAGTTTGAGACCAGCTTGGGCAACATAGTGAGACCTCATCTCTACAAAAACTACAAAAATTAGCTGGATGAGATGGCACATGCCTGTAGTCCCAGCTATTTGGGAGGCTGAGGTGGGAGGATCACTTGAGCCCAGGAGGTTGAGGCTGCAGTGAGCCATGATCACGCCACTACCCTCCAGCCTGGGTGACAGTGAGACCCTGTCTCAGAAAAAAAAAAAAAAAAGGGGGGGGGCAGTGGCTCACCCCTATAATCCCAG
>NW_016811676.1:5484-11512 GCF_001698545.2 Rhinopithecus bieti
GGGGGGTGGGGCGGGAAACGCCCCAGTGCCTGGCCTGGCTCGCAGTCCCGGGGTCCAGAGCACCTGACGCTCCTTTTTGCGCCCCCTTCCTCCGGGCCCCGACCCTTTCGCTGCTGCCTTCCTCCAGCCTGGCGAGCTGTCTGCTCCGTGATGCTAAAAGGCCACTTCCCCTATCGTCCTTTAAGTCTTCAGGGTCTGGGACCTGGTAATGGTGATCTGGTCTTTGATTTACTGAGTAAACATCAGTTCGAAGTAGCCAACTAACCTTTGGACCCCCGGGTCCCATTTGATATAGACCCCGAGGCATTGGAACCACCTTGCTGCAGAGAAGCTGCCACTTTATTGGCAAGGGAGTTATGATTACTTGGGCTATTAAATGTTTGGTCTACCCAGGTAATGTTCTTGCTGACAGCCAGCCTCTGTTTTCAGCCTCTGGCAGATTATTTTGGATGTTCCCAGGCCAGGCATAGGAAGGCTGCAGATAATAATAAATCATAATAAAGTGAGACCTTTCTGTGTTCAGGTAATAGGATACCAGTATACTAGTCAGGATGTTCAGAAAGCCTGAAGGATTGGAAAAGAGAAGGTTTAAACCAGTCCGTTGTTGACAGGCAAAGTTAAAATCCCATTTGTGGTCATTTGCCAAAAAAGGTTTTCCTTTTCTAAAGCATTGGTGATCTATTGTCCTCTTGGCTTAAATGTCACTTTTTTCACAGTGCCCTTCTCTCCCACCGCCAGTCTAAATTGGTTCCTGTTCCATTTTCTCATACAGCACCTTTTTTTCGTAGCAATATTCCATATTTGTGCGTAACAGTTATCTCCTCTACTGTAAGCTCTGTGACCATAGGGACAGCACAGTGTTGCATAGTTTGCTCAGCACTTTTGGTGTCTGGCACAGAGCCGGACCTGAATATTTGTTGAATGAATGAATGAGGGGCATGAAATCCTCCTACGCTGCTGGGGACAGAACACTTAACTCACTCTTGTTTTGCTCTGGCCCATAAGATGATTTAGTTCATTGGCAGAAGTATATACTTTAAACCTTACAGGCCAGTTTAGTAATGGATTAATTTCTTCCGAGGTAACCAACAATTCTATTTTGATCACCTTTCATTTTGGGTGGGTCACCGAGAGGGTTATGCACAAAAAGAAGTTAGATCCAAATGTCTTCTCCCATGGCCAGACTGTACTTTCTGTATCTCAATGAGAAGGGGACTGAGTCTCATTTAAGAAGAATCAGACCTATTTTTCAGATTTGAACTGTTTTCATTCTTCAGAACTTCCTACGAAAATAGAGTGCTCCTGTAGCTGTTAGTACTTTTAATCTTTGCTGTAACCATTATTGCAGGGGAGGGGCACCGATTTTCATTTATTTCAGGAGTTAATACTTAGAGGTGATAATATCAAAACCAATGTAATTTAATTCATGTTTATAATGGGATTTAAGGTGCTTGTAGTAGTTTGTGGCTAAACATCACCTGCTCTTTTGAAAGCATCTCCAGCAGTATATTTGTAAGGAAGTGCAGTTATTTAACCATTCATTCTGTATGTCTTCCAATGGAGTGATCTAATGGGCTGAGGTTGTGTGTATGCACACAGAGGCACATCTCTTCCTCCCAAATCTCTGGTTTTCAGATTTATTCAGTTTATCAATTTGATGCAATTTTGTTCTTTTTTAAGAGGGAGGGTCTCGCTGTGTTGCCCAGGGTGGATTCGAACTCCTGGACTGAAGATCTTCCCAAGTAGCTGAGACTCACATCACTGTGCCTGATTCTGATATACTTATATTCTTACCTGGCCTAATAATGAGTTTTCTGTTGATGGATAACGCAGTAAAACTGTATCTTATAGTTTGTTTTCTGAAAAATAACAGAAAAGAACCAAATCCCTAACCGTGAAGTGAAGCTGGTTAGTTGCAACATGGCCTCTTATAAAAGCCCATCAGAATGTGCCTCTGAACTTGCTAGGAGATGCATGCCTACAGTGCCAGACACAGAGAAAGCCTCTTATAATTACAATTACACAAATATTATGGTGACCCAAATCTGTGAGTAGTGAAGGGTTTGCAAGCCCAGCAAATGATTTCTGTTTAATTCCAGAGTAACAACAAAGTTTGGATAGCCTTTGGCAATGTATTTATTGTATTGGCGGTAGACTGCTGTATGCTAAACTAAAGCTAAAATGAACATAATGTGTTAGTCTCTACAAATGTCTTGAGTTAGAAATGGAAGAAAAGGCTCCCACCTTAATTGTACATAAGCTTTACCCACTTCTGTCCATCTTGGCATGAGCAAAAGCTTGCTGTGGCCCTGGTTGCACAGACCTTGGTGGTTTCTTCTCTTACTACTTCAGTTCTTTTGGTGTTACTGACATTCTCTCATCAACTCTTGAGTTTGTAGTTGTTTTCAATGTATTTTGCATACAGTAGTAGTTGTTCATCTATCCATCCATCCATCCATCCAGTGTTTATTGATCTGTTTTGCATACGTACTGTGCTAAGAACAGGTGCAGAACAGAGACGTGACACTTTGGGCTTCTCAGTCTAATGGAGGCTGACTTAAATGCAATTCTCATGGCAATATGTAGCCAAAAGCCATAGTAGAGCACATGAAAGATGAGTGAAGAAGGCCAATCTGACTTAGCCTGGAGAATGCTAAGGACAGTGTCTTAGAGGAGATCATGTTTGAGCAGAAATCTGGTTGAGTATGAATCATTGCTGCCCTCCAGCCACACCTGGTTCTTGTGGCAGAGACTGAGAACGAATACCGTGGGAACTGCGGGGCATCTCAGTAAGACGGTACAAGGAAGGATGACTTAGAGGACTTGCACCTGTGTCAGGTGGCGTGTGGGCGTGTTTAAGGAAGCTGGGCATTACTTTGGATTGGATGCTACCAGGGGGAATTTGTGACTGGGTATTTTAACAAATGTTCTCTAGAAGCAGGGAACATTGGAGGCAGGCCACATCTATGGTTGGTAAAGCAGCAGCAGTCATTTGCATTAGCCAGGATTGGGGGATGTTTGGTCATGTCTGTGGTTTGAACAAGGTGCATGTTTTGTCCGTGTTCAGACATGATTAATGTGTGGTCTTGTTTTCATCTTATTCCATCCTGCTCACAGAGTGGCCTTGTCTGATGTTGGTTTTCTAGGGAATTGTTTCTGTTCAACAGGACACCCTGGCCCAGCTGCGAGTGCCCGGCCAGCTCCTAGCCAGAACTGCTTTTTCTCCGAGTTAACTATGTGATGGGGAGGGGCAGGGAATAGGAGGCAGTGGGGGAGGAAAATGGCTTTCTAGGTATGTCTGTCGCTATTTCATATCAACCAGGTCTAGCCTGGACTGTTGTTCAATGTTAAGCACGATGGACATCTGAAATGCTATACTAAGGGAATGGAGAGTGACAGCAAGAGCAAGCTGCTGAGAACCAAGAAGTCAGTGCTAATGGGAAAGATGCAGAACAGGAAAATACCCCAAATCCTTAGTGTTAGAGAAGGAGAGCCTCTAATGCAGCGCTTCTCAGAGGGTGGCCCCCAGGCCAGTAGCACAGCCTCCCCTGCAGCCCGTTAGAGATACAGATTCTCTGGCTTCATTCCAGCAGACCTCCTGAATCAGGAATGCTGGGGGCGGGGCCCAGCAATCTGTATTTTCATGAGCCCTCCAGGTGCTTCTGATCATGGTCCAGTGTAGAACCCCTCCTTGCCTTACAGTTGAGAAAGCTGACGTCCGGAGCTTGTGGTTCACTAGGGTACACAAGGCACATTGTTCATAAGACGAAGTACTGTTATAAGTGACACATTACCTTAGAGAAGGAGAAAGACATACTCCTACTTCAAAACAAACTTCTTGTGTTAAGACAGTGCAGTGTGGATTCTTCCATGAATCCAGTTCAACCCAGACCGCCAACACCTAGGCATTAGTGGCACTAGCCAGCTGATCTCAGTGTTAGTCTCTGGGACTTTTACCAGAGTATCACACAGGCACTTTCCAGAATCCTTTACCCTCCATCCTCTTTAAAGGGGACTTTAAGATACACTGTTTGCATTATTCCAGTGTGTAATATTTGTTCATGATTTTCGATACCTGGTACCTGTATTCGTTTCTGATTGCTGCTGTAACTACCACAAACTTAGTACCTGGAGACATCACAAGTTTATCATCCGTCACTGGGCGACAATCACGAAGTCAGCAGAGCTGCATTCCTTCTGGAGGCTGTAGAAGGGAATCTCTTTCCTCGCCTTTTCCAGCTTCCAGAATTGGCACTCCTTGGCTTGTGGCCTCTTCCTGTCTCCAAAGCCAGCAATGGCTGGGCAGCTCTCTCTCCCATCACATCATTGTTACTAACTCTTCTGCCCCTCTCTTCCACGTGTGTGGACTCCTGTGATGACATTGGGTCCACCTAGATATTCCAGGCTCATGCCTCATCTCCAGGTCAGCTGATCAGTAAATTTAACTCACCTTTGCCTTGTAACCCAACATTCACACATCCTGTGCTTTAGGCTGTGGGCATCTGGAGGCGGGGAGGGAAAGTTATTCTGACCACTACACTGCCCTTGGTGGACCTGACTTTTCCTGGTTTCTCTTGGATAACCGTGTGTTCATAGTCAACTGCCCTGTCCCTCCTTGGGAAGTTTCCATCTTTGGTTCTATTTAGATTTTTACAGTTCATTAATAAAGCCATCTTAAAGTTACATCTTGCATTCACCTTTCTCTCCTCTTCACTGCTGTTTTTTTGAGACAGCTTGTCCGGCTCTTCCCCTTTCCTCACATAGCCTGCCCCACACCTACCAGGACTCTGGCACTGCCTTGATTGTGTTCTAGAAACTGATCATGCTGAGGTTATCCTGAATGATCCTTCTCCAATCACAAAGTACATGGTCTCAGGCCTCACCATGTTTGACTTCACTGAAGCTTGAGACTGAAGACTGGAACTCTTTGTTTTCTAGAACACCCTATTTTTTCCTGATTTCTCCTACACTCCTCCCTCCTTTTCTTCTACCCCTGTCCACCTGTGGAATGCTGTCATCCCTGGTCCCCTTATGTTTAGTGTGTCCTTGAGTGATTGAAGCCACTTTGCCAATTCAGGTGGCACCTATTGACGATGCCCACATCTGTCCCCAGTCTCGGTCTCTGTTCTGAGCTCAGGACCCACCCACTATAAGCACCATAAGGGCAGGAACCTCGTCAGTTTGGTCATCGTGTTCCTGTGCCTGGCACACGGTAAGCCTAAGATTAACATTGGTTGAGCTGATTATCATTGGTATCCTCTCCTAGCTAACTTCACCCAGGTGTGTCTTAGATGCCTCAGACTGAGCATGTTGCAAACTAAGCTCAGCATTTCTCCTTGCTAATACCTGCCCTGCCTCTTTTACTTCCCATTTCGTTGAGGGTATCACCACTTTTCCTGTCACTTCCATAGGGACGCTGCTGTTGTTCCTTCCCCTTTCCCTGCCCTTTCTGATCTACAGTCAAGCCCCAAATGACTCTGGAATTGACCCCATGTGTCTACCCTTCTGCAGATGCTTTAGATCCTGAGTGCCTTAGTGAAGCCTTTGTGAAGCTCGGCAGGCACCCGATGCTTTCGCTCATTCTAAGCTCATTCAGATCTCTGAGACTTTGCCCACGTAGTTCCCTTCGTGGGGAACAGATATCACTCTCTTCTCTGCCTTGTAGACTCCCTGTATCAGTTTCCTATTGCTGCAGTAACAAATCACTGCCAACCTAGTGGCTTGAAACAGCACAAATGTGTCATCTTATAGGTCTGGAGGTCGGAAGTTCAAAATGGATTTTACCGGGTCGATATCAAGGTGTCAGCAGGGTTGCGTTCTTTCTGGAGGAATTCATTTCCCTGCCTTGCCCGGCTTCTAGAGGCTGCCTGCAGTGCCTGTACTTCCTTCACTCGTGACCCCAGCCCTCCAACCTCTGCTGCTGTCCTCGCATCTCCTGTCTTTCACCGAGACCACCTGCCTGCCTTTTATGAGGACCATTGTTTGACACTGGGCCCACCTGGATAATCCAGGATTCCCGCCCCCCCCC
>NW_016811676.1:11869-13957 GCF_001698545.2 Rhinopithecus bieti
TCCCGCCCCTTCTCAAGATGCCTAGTGAATCACACCTGCAAAGTTCCTGTTGCCACAGAAGGGGACATAGTCACAGGTTCTGGGGATTAGGATGTGGCCATCTTTGGGAAGTCATTGTTCAGTCTCCCGCACTCCTTGTGCATCTGTGGGAGCCTGCTGCAAAGGTGTGCTGTACCATACTTTGTTTAAAAATTTTTGTGGGTCCATAGCAGGTGTATATATTTGTGGGGTACATGAGATGTTTTGATACAGGCATGCAATGCAAAGTAATACAACATTTCTTCTTGTATTAAGTCTCCATCTCCAACTGGATCTGCTCAACTCCATTGCCCTGGCACATTGCCTGGCATACAGTAAGTGCCATGTGTTAATGAATGAATATGTAACCCTTTCACCCAAGTACAGTTACAACTTGCAATTCTCCACAACTATGGACCACCAGAAGTGCGTGTGCAATTCTTAAGTCCCCTGGGCAGAGCATGTTGACAAGGTCTGTTTGCTGACAGTTCCTGGTGGCCCCCGCTGTAATGGGTGAGAAGGGTGATGCCGCATGTATTACATGGCTTCAACAAAGAACTGCATGTTTTAACACAGAAAATTCTCTCTGGCAGTGGTTCTTAACTTGGGGCAATTCTCCCCACCAGGGGGACACAGCACTATCTGGAGACACTTTTGGTTGTCACAGCTGGTGGCGGGGGCAGGGGAGTGGAGAGTCATTCTACTGGCATCTACTAGGTGGAGGTCAGGGGCGCTGCTAAACATCCTACAATGCACAGGCCAGCCGCACCCCGCACTACCACAACAAAGAGTTATCTGACCCCAAATGTCAGTCATGCTGAGGTTAAGGAAGCCTGCGCTGGGGGAACCCCAGGGGCTTATTAACACAGATGGCTGGAGTACCATTTCCTTACTTCATTATCAGTCCTTCTGGAACATAAGGTTTTGTATGTAACCACAGTCTTCGTTTTATGCACGAACCTACAAGTCACTAGAGAACAGGACTCTTTGGGACTTTCACCATTTTGTTCTTTGAATGGAGAGTGTCTTAACACAACTGTTGCCTCTCTTCTGTTGATACCTGGGTTGTTAAGCTGGGGAGAGGCAAGGGCTTTGGGGCACGAAGTTGTTAAACTTGCTTCTGATAGTGTTTGGGCCCTGTAATGTTTTATCTTTGTATTGGGATGTGCTTTTATGTGGGGGGACAGGCGATGGGTTCTCTGCTGCTCACATATTGGTTCCTGGCATTGAAGTGCTGGAAGGAGCCTTGGCAGTCGTGGCCCATGACATCAGATGATGAGACTGAGCCTCAAGAGAGGCAGAGTGACAATGGTCCCCCAGTGGCAAAACCCAGCTGCCTTCCAATATGGAAGAACCAGCCCCGCCCAGTTTCTGTAGGGGCTCAGAAAATGTCAGGCTCTTGCTTCCCCTCATAAGGCTCTTGCTACAGTCTCTTTCCCTCGTAAGTTTTTTGGTTTTTTATTTTTTGAGACAGGGTCTCACTCTGTCGCTCAGGCGGGAGTGCAGTGGCGCAATCAAGGCTCACTGCAGCCTGGACCTCCTAGGCTCAAGCAATCCTTCCACCTCAGCCACCCAAGTAGCTGGGACTACATGTGCGTGCCACTACGCCCAGCTAATTTTTGTATTTTTTGTAGAGATGGGGCTTCGCCATGTTGCCCAGGCTGGTCTCGAACTCCTGGGCTCAAGTGATCCACCTGCCTTGGCTTCTCAAAGCATTGGGATTAGGCGGAGCCATCACACCAGGGTGTAAGGTTTTTTTAAACAGATTTATTGATATATAATTTGCATACCATACAATTTATCCATTTAAGGTGTGCAATTCAATGGGTTTTGGTACATTATTAATTTTATGCTAAAACATGTAACAATTTGCAATTTTCAGCACTTTTAAGTGTACAGTTCAGTTATACTGGGTATATTCACAATGCTTTGCAAACCATCACCACTATCTAGTTCCAAAACTTTTTTTTAAATCACCCCTCCCTAGTAAGTTTCTAACTTGAAGGTCAGAATCCATGTCCCCTGGGGGTTCCTGGACCAGCCAGCCAATTTGGAGAACACTTGGAAGCC
>NW_016811676.1:14685-25750 GCF_001698545.2 Rhinopithecus bieti
TTTTTTTTTTTTTTTTTTTTTTAATGTTTTTGGTTGATATTTCCTTTGGGAGGCCCTTTATTTTCTCTCTCTCTCTCTCTCTCTCTCTCTCTCTCTCTCTCTCTCTCTCACACACACACACACACACACACACTTACACACACACACACACACACACAAATTAGCCAGGTATGGTGGCACATACCTGTAGTCCCAGCTACTCAGGAGGCTGGGGCAGGAGAATCACTTGAACCTGGGAGCAGGAGGCTACAGTGAGCCGACATTGCACCACTGCACTCCAGCCTGGGCAACAGAGTGAGACCCTGTCTCAAGAAGAAAAAAAAAGTCTACATCATGGGAGAAAACACTGCAGTGCCAAACAGATCCCTTGAATTCACACACACGGTTGATATCATTCCACGTTTCTTCACTTAAATTCCTTCAGCTGGCAAAGGTCCACCAGCAACCTGGTTGATCATGAGCACTTGGTTTTCAACTTGATCATTATCTTATGGATAAATATCTTGCAGGCACGTTCTATAGTTTTCATTAGGGGACACTTAAGGCAAAAGTTGGCTCATGGGTCTGAACTCTGTGGTCAACTGTCCTTATATTTAGCCATACAAAGAAAATACTAATAACAAAATCCTGTGATATTTGTCCTAATGGAGCACTATCCAGTTGGCAAGAAAAGACCAGAAAAGGCCTTTGCTTATTTCCTTTCTTTGGCCACGGAAGTGGTGGGGGCACTGCCGGAGGCTGGTCTGTCTCCAGGTATGGGTGACAGAGTGGCAAGATGAAGTGCAGTTCAGTTCATACTGTTATTTCTATCTTGGATTAAATACTATAAACATTTCAATGCTTATTAATGACTCATTTGGCATAACAAATTTAAGTCCTTGAGCACCCAAGTACAGCATGTATAGACAGTTTAAACAACCAGCTCCTTACACTTGAGCTTCTTACCAGCCAGTATGCAAACACCAGCCCTTGTGTTTTTGCCAGATTTTTCTGGACTGTTCTAGACTTGGAAGACTTGGGGCCATGTTCTAGGTCTGGTCCTCTGGGGCTGCACCAGTTTTATCCATCACATGCCACCTCCCCGTGTGAAAAGTCTTTAATTAGCTTAGTGTCCTGTCTAATTATTCCAGCTAGTTCTTAGGTTTGTGCCTGGAGCTAGATGGAGACGCTTGGCCCTCATTGGAGACGCTTGGCCCTCAATTTGGATGAAGACTGGGAAAGACCATTCTTGCTCTGCTCCCCCCTCCTCTTAGCCAGCATCTTCATGGACCTCAGCTTTCTTCACCAGGGTGTTCTGGGTGCTGTCTTATGAGCATTTTACATGCTAGCTTCTCAAAGAAATTCATTTGACACGAATGACTTCGTAAATGAGCTTTGCCTTTCTCCTGTTTTGATCATCAAAGCAAAAAAGGCAAAAACATCTCTTCACAACTTGACCGAAATGGGACAGTTTTAAACCACTTAGCCAGTGATTTCTAATTGCCCCTTTGTTCTCAACAAACTGTTAGATGGCAAAGAGAGGTGTCAACTCAAATACAGTAGGTCAATGAGCTCATCTGTGATACATGAAGCTGGATGGGCAGAGCAAGCGTTTGTTAATTGATGCTGATTTTTTTTAAAGCTTAATTGCTGCTTTTGACTGTCAGAAAACAAATGCAAGTAATTGGCTTGTGGAGGGTGGATTGTGGGGGGAAAAGTGAGGTGGAAGATTTCACCAAGTGAAGAAAAAATTGGAAAGGGGGAAGCAGTTCACACTGTGTTCATCTGTTTTTTGGGGGGCATAATGACTACAGCTGCTTGCTTGAGACATTTTTAAAGTTAGTTTTTGGAATAGGTTATATATCCTCAGGATTCGAAATTCAAAAGGTGAAAAGTGTTTACAGGAAAAGTCTCCCTCCCAACTCTGTCCTTCAGCTGTGCGGTGACCCTCCCCATAGGCTGCTGCTATTTTGTTTCTCAAGTTTTCTTCCAGGGAACTTTCATACATATACCAACACACAGGCATTTCTGTAATTTTCCCCTCCTTTAATGTCCTGATTAATTGTTGATGGGCGAATTTCTATCTAGCTGGGGAGTTTTTCCCCCTGGAGATGTGCATTGGAGCGCTATGCCTAGTCCTTCCATCTGGTTTTGATGGAGGGATAGGTGGACTTCGGAAAAGTTCTCCAGGAGACTGCTGCTCCATTGTCCTGAGGCTCAGCTGATCTGGGTTATTAATTGACAGAAACTTTGTCCTGGATCTTAATCCATCTAGGTGTTTTTTTTGTTTTGTTTTTTGACAGAGTCTCACTCTGTTGCCCAGGCTGGAGTGCAGTGGTGTGATCTCTGCTCACTGCAACCTGTGTCTTCCGGGTTCAAGTGGTTCTCCTGCCTTGGCCTCCCAAGTAGCTGGGATTATAGGCACCCGCCACCATGCCCAGCTAATTTTTTTGTATTTTTAGTAGAGATGGGGTTTCACCATGTTGGCCAGACTGGTCTGGAACTCCTGCCTCAGGTGATCCACCCGCCTCAGCCCCGCAAAGTGCTAGGATTACAGGCGTGAGCTACCACACCTGGCCTTAACCCATCTGGGTTTTGAACTCAGGAACAGTCTTCCCACTCTCATGTCGTGTGTATAGTAAGGACTTTCTTTAAATGATAGAAGCCAAGCAGGGCCCACTAACCTGAGCAAAAAGGATGCTTATTCTGGGGCCGCAGGGACCTCTCGTGCAACCCAAGGATGCCTGCTGGAGGAGCCGAACCCCAAGAAACAGCAGCTGGAGCTAGGTGTGGGCTGGCTGCCCAGCGTGCCCTCTGGCCACGCTTCCTCCCTGTCCCCTTTCTTCTGTGTGACTTGTTCATGGGGCACATGCCACAGTTCGAAATGCCTGTTAAGTGTCACTTGATTTGGTCCCAGTTCCACATTTTTGTTAGTGAGACTGAGCCCACTGGAGCCGATGTCTCCCCCCAGCCCAACCCTCCGTATACACAGGTGGCTGCTCCGCACCCACATCAATGGTGGGTGGGAGGTGCTCAGTTCCAGTCTTGGCATAAATGTTGAAGGAAGGCGCATGGAGGACCCAAATGAAGCCCTGCCCCGTGGAGGAGGAGGTGCTACGGGCCACCCTCGGGCCAGGCACTCTCAGTGAAGATGCTAGACTGCCTGCCAGTGTCGGTGCTCATTTTCCCTGTCCTCCTCTTGACAAAGGGGTGACTGATGTGAGGCCGTGTGGCCTCTCCTGTGCTCTAGCCATCCAGGATGTTCATTCCATCCTCACAGAGTCCCTTCCATGAGGCTCCCTGAGGAAGGACCCTTGTCGGAGCTGAGAACAGTTGTGCTTCAGAGTAATGGGGCTATTTTCATCCTTTAAGCTCCTGAACTGTGTGACTAAGCTCCGTGTCACCTATTGAGTTGGCGGCCCTTAAAAAGTGTGTCTGTGCCTCTGGGGGCCCTTGGATAGGTTGGTGATAGCATGCCGTGGGGAAGGGTACAATTGTGACATCGTCTGACTCTTTTAGGGAACCTGTGGGTTTTAAATGGAGGAAGAGATGTAGACATTGTAAAAAACAGCCACCGCCTGGCGAGTTAACCCCTGAGGTAGAGATGCGCTCCAGAAAGTGGCCAGGGGGCTCTTGCGCTAATGCCTATCTCCTCCCTCCTGCCTTCTCCCTCTCTTTTTCTCCTCTCTCTCCCCCTACCTTTTCTCTCTCTGCTCTCTTCATCCCCTCACGCTTTCTCCCATCCCTCACTCCCCTTCACCCTCTCTCCCTCACTTTCTCTCATCCGGATCCATCTCCTTACCCTCTCTTTGTCCCCTCATCTCTCTCCCATTCCCCTGTACCCCTCTCCCCTTCCACCCTCTTTTCCCCACCCCTTCTCCCCACACCTTCTCTTTCCCTCCCAGTCTCTCTCTCCTCACCCTCACTATCCACCCCCAGCCTCCTGACCCTCCCCACTCCTGCTCTGCCTTCCTCTCAGCCCCTCTGTGTTTGGCCCCATTCCTCCCAGCCCATTTCTCTTATTTTCTCTCCTCCTCACCCCTCCTCTTCTGGCCCCTGTGTCTTACCCTTCTCATTGCCCACATCCCTTCTCCACTGCCCCCTTCTCCACACTTCCTCTCCTGTTCTTACTAAGCCCTTCTTCCTTCCTACCCCTCCTCCCTCTCTTCTCTTACTCCTCAACACCCCCACCCCCCCACTTCACCCCGCTCTCTCTCCCTCTAACTCTTCCTCCCCTCTCTCCCATCCTCTCATCTGTCCCCAACCCCCCTTTTCTGTCTCTCTGCCCACTTCTTTCTCCCCCAACCCCAGCTCTCTCCCTGGAACCTCACTCTGGCCCCAGCGCCCACTCTCCTTTAACTCTTCTTCTCTCTTGCACTTCCTCCTCCCTCCCACATTCTCCCATTTCTTCCTTCAAACCCAGTATTGCTGCGTACCTCAGATTTTCAATCCCAGAGGGCAGGAAGAGCCAGGGACAGGGTTACTGGCCTTCTCCAGCCCACAGCCAGCCATGGGTCCCTACTCTAGAACAACCACGATTTTTATTTTAATGTACTTCTTTTAGAGTTGTGTATATATTATATATATATATATATATCTTTTGAGATGGAATCTCACTCTGTGGCTGAAGTGCAATGGCATGATCTTGGCTCACTGCAACCTCCACCTCCCCAGCTCAATAGATTTTCCCGCCTCAGCCTCCCAAGAAGCTGGAATTATAGGCACGCACCACTATGCCTGGATAATTTTTGTATTTTTAGCAGGGACAGGGTTTCGTTGTGTTGTCCAGGTTGGTCTCGAACTCCTGGCCTCAAGTGATCCACCCACCTTAGCCTCCCAAAGTGCTGGGATTACAGGTGTGAGCCACTGTGCCTGGCACTATTTCTTTTTTCTTATGAACTCCTCTTATTATCATCTTACTATCATTCCAAAATATTTTGGTGTATTTCTTTTAGGTTTTTTTTTTTTTTTTTTTTTTTTTTTGATAGAGTCTTGCTCTATCCCCTAGGCTGGAGTGCAGTGGCATGATCTCGGCTCACTGCAACCTCCGCCTCCTGGGTTCAAACAATTCTCCTGCCTTAATCTCTCGAGTAGTTGGGATTACAGGTGCCTACCACCACATCCAGCTAATTTTTTGTATTTTTAGTAGAGACAGGGGCTCACCATGTTAGCCAGCCTGGTCTCGAACCCCTGACCTCAGGTGATCCACCTGCCTTGGCCTCCCAAAGTGCTGGGATTACAGTTGTGAGCCACCACGCCCAGCCAGGGTTTTTACTATTAATATATACTTGTTGCTATATGTACATGTATTTTATATATACATATGTATATTTATGTGTATATATATGTCTTTGTTTTTTTCTCACTTCATAGTCATCTTTGAAGCCAGTGTTTTTAGTAGCTGAGTATTTGAGTTCATGCATCTTAATGTATGTAACTATTTCCCTGTCATTTGAGCATTTAGGTAGTTTCTATGATCTTTATATTATACAGATGAGGATGTGATGGACATATGTCCCCTTTCTAGCCTGTAAGGAAATCACGTTGTAGACAGGGTGGCATTTTATATCCATTCTTTATCTCCATAGATTCCCATATGACTGGACTGGGCCCTGATGATGAGAAGGAAGAGGAGTTCAGTCCACGGGGATTGGCACATGGGCATTGGCAGGGTACTTGTCCTCTGTGTGTTTGCTTTTAGTTTTAGTTCTAGAAACTCTGCTCATATGGCTTATCATTCCTTTTATATGTACTGTGTGTGTGTGTGTGTGAGAGAGAGAGAGAAAGAGAGAGAGGAGAGAGATGGAGACAGATCAACTGATACTTCTTTTTTTTTTTTTTTTTGAGACAGAGTCTCACTCTGTCGCCCAGGCTGGAGTGCAGTGGNATTTTCAGTAGAGACAGGGTTTCACCATGTTGGCCAGGCTGGTCTTGAACTGCTGACCTCAGGTGATCCACCTGCCTCAGCCTCCCAAAGTGCTGGGATTACAGGTGTGAGCCACCGTGCCTGGTCACCATTCTTTTACCTGACTGGCATTTAAAGGAATTTTATTTCCCAGAACTGTAGGGAAAACTGTGTCCTGAAGGCCATCAGCCATCCATGTGACTTCATGTTTGGCTGAGATAGGGGTCCAACTCCCTTGCTGGCAAGGGAAAGGTCATGACTATAATAATCCTCTTGTGGTTTCTAGCTTAGGTTTGTGTCACCATGCACTCCTCTGAAAAAATTGTGCTTTTAGCTTTAAAGGGCACCAAGTAAGGGTGGCTAGAACCCCCAGGAGCCAGGCTGGATGAACCATCTCAACGCCTTGGCCTTTTTAATTCATCACTTTCAGTAATGGACAGGATTGTGGAAAGTATTCATTCTTCAGCCACCAAGTGTACATCAAATGTCAGCTCATGTACCTGGCAAAAAAATTAGTTGAATATTTATGATGCCGTCTTGGGGCAAGTTTCAGTGAAAGTTCTAAAGTTCATGATAATAAATGTTAGAAAGCATTGGTAGCTAATATGTACCATATACTTTCTCCCTTTGGTATCTTTTCAAATTGTGAACATAACCTGACTTGAATTTGTGGGACAAACAAAACAGTTGACTCAATACTGCTGTATGTTGGAATTCAATTAAATTCTGTAAGTGTTTATTGAGTGCCTGTTAAGTATAAGATCTGATAACCAGGGGAACTCCTCAAAGACAACTCGAGTTTCACTCAATTATTCATTTTTCTTAACTTTCATTTCCCTAATTGGGAGAAGATTGTGATGTGGTCATTTTATGAACCGCCCAACAGAATAAGCAGTTAAACCAAAGGGTGTTTGAGAAAGTTCTGTTTATCCAGAAAGAAGGAAAGATACAAATTTTAGCAACACACATCAAATTAGAAGACAGCTGTCTGAGATAGAAAAATGTCTAGTCAGTCTCTGAAACTCCCTCCTCAATGGTAGTTTAGAGAGGAACAAAACAGAATGGGGTTTCTCAGATGAGTGCTGAAGTTCCCCTTACAAGGAAAACATTTCCCAAGAATTCCTGCTTTGCCTTAAACCCACTACCACGAAGATCAGCACTAACAGGAGACACGGTGGTGTGCTTCGGCCATGAGGTTGTTGCTTGGTGATGTGACAGGCACATGCTGCTTGCTCTGGTGCAGTCTTTTGTGTTCACTTGGTTCTCCCATCTCTTTTCTCTCTTCAAACCACTGTGAGAATCCCTTCATACAGTTCTCTCTGAGGCCTTCTCATGTGGTGCTACACATTAAAATCTGTTCTGGAAGCTGATATGATAGTTGATGTCATGTCTGTCTATGCCATCAAACATCATTATAAAATGTATAGTAGTGGGCTGGGCATGGTGGCTCATGCTTCTAATCCCAGCACTTTGGGAGGACAAGGCCAGAGGATCATTTGAGCCCAGGAGTTCGAGACCAGCCTGGGCAACATGGCGATACCCTGTCTCTATTTTAAAAATACAGAAAATTAGCCAGGCATGGTGGCACGTGCCTGTAGTCCTAGCCACCCAGGAGACTGAGGTGGGAGGATCACCTGAGCCCAACAGGTCGAGGCTGCAGTGAGCCATGATCGTGCCGCTGCACTCCAGCCTGGGCGACAGAGTGAGACCCCAGCTCAGAAAAAAAAAAAAAAAAAAAANGTCCCTTCCCTCCCCTTTCCCTAGAGGAAGCAACCACCCTAAGTCTTTTTAGAATCATCTTTCTTCTTTTTTAAGAAATAATTTTATCGTTTCCATATGTATCTCCTAAAACAAACATACTGTCTGGTTTTGCTTGTTTTTGGTTTTATAAAACTGGGACCGAAACTGCAGAGACTTGTGACTTGCTTGTTGTCTCTGATTTTGCAGTTCTTGTGTTTTTCCTGTCTGGTATTCCATTGTTTGAACATGCCACTGTGTACTTACCCTTTCTCCCCTGATGGACTTTTGTTTTGCTTCCAATTTTTTGCTACTATGTACAGACTTCCCATCACCATTTGAATGAATGTCTCTGGTGTATGTGCGAAGTGTATTTTTTTAAAGGTTCATAACAAGGAGTGGTTTTGCTGGGTTTTAAGTTGCTGGATTTCCAAAGTGTTGTGCCAGTATATGTTCTCAAGAATTGAGTGAATGAACAAACTAATGAATGAAGAAGATAACATATTCATGGAAGGAGAGAGTATATGAATATTCAGCTTTAGACGAGAATGCCTAATTGATTTTCAAAATATGTGTTCCCAGAGTGTAAACATCTCTGCTGCTCCCTATTGTCACCAATATTTGGTATCCCAGATATACTGGGACGTAGGCTAAACTGCCATCACAGAGACCCCAAAACAGCATAGCTGTTTCCCTCTCAGGCTGTGACCATTGGACTGGTCAGAGTGAGTGAATTGCTTTGCTCAGGTTCCTCTCTCTTGTGGACATGGTTGGAGCTGGCTCACCAGCACTGTGTCCACCTTCCAGCCCATGGCAGAGGGAAGCAGACGGGGAGTAGCTTCTCTTTGTTAAGGACATGACCTGGAAACTGCTCACATCACTTCCACCCACATCCCATTGCAACTTAGCTACAGACTCACACCCAGCTGCAGGTGAGTCTGAGGAAACAGGCTCCAGCTGTGTAACCATGTGCCCAGCAAAAGCTGAAGGCAGAGGAGTATTAGTTTCCTATTTCTGCTGTAATAAATTACCACAAATGTAATGGCTGCAAACAACATACATTTATTATATTCTAGTTTGTGAAATCAGAAGTCCAGAATGGGTGGGCAGGGCTGAGTGCCTTCTGGAGGGGAGGATCCCTTTCCTTACCTTTTGCAGCTTCTAGAGGTCATCTGCATGACTTGGCTTCTGGCCTCTTCCTCACATCACCCTGACCCCTCCTCCCTTCATCTCATTTCCTTTTCCAGCTCTTCCATCTTTTAAAGATCCATGTGATTACACTGGCATCTGCCAGTTAATTCAGGATACTGTCCTCATCTCAAGATCCTTAATCAAATCTGTGAAGTCCCTTTAGCCACGTTATGTAACATATTCACAGGTTTGGGGAATTAGGACATGGACATACTTTGCAGGCATTGGGGAGCATTATTCTGTCTACCATGGGGGGAGGGATGGGTTCTACAGACAGTCCCTGACTTATAATGGGTTGATTGAATGGTTTTCTGATTTTACAATGGTGGAAAAATGACATGCATCCAGCACATTTCTGATCATGTCCTCATAAACTCATCGTGAGTTGAAAATATCCTAAGTCGAAAGTGCATTTACAACTTAGGATATTTTCAACTCACAATGGGTTTATGCAGGTGTAGCCCCGTGATTAGTTGAGAAGCATCTGTATTTTTTAAAAGAGGAAGGGGATAATGGGTACTAGAGAGAATGATCAGTTTCTGCCATATCATACCATCACATTTTTGCCAATCACATGGCTGTGGGTATATTTTAAGTGTTAAGTTGTCAGAACTGGTGAATTTGCTGAAGGGAGGACTTTGTTTTCTGATACTTTGTGATTGTCGGGATTCAAATGTTGAAGTAATCCTAAAAAACAAAGCATATTTTTGGGGTCTTTCTCATGAGTGACAATTTCATCCGTCAGTCTTCTGTTTGCCACAGTCCTTTTGCGGAGAGCATTCCCATCCGCTGTTGTACTTGTAGCTTCCTCAGCGAAGCTAACAGAGCAGCTAGCATCCCTAGGATTAAATGACAGAGATCCCGGCGCACAGTAGGGGCCCAGATGTGTTACAAATAAACAATAACAAAAGCCCACACTAGCACATCGTGCCCAGAGCCCTCTTGTGTGTGATAATCACCTCATCATACATTGCATACACATAGTAGGTAGACAAATCAAAGCCTCCTTTCCTAATACCCTCTGGCCCTCCAGCTTGCTGTGGACTGGACGTTTGTATCCCCCTCCTATTCATTCCTGTGTTGCAGCCCTAATCCCTCATGTGTTATTTGGAGATGAGGTCTTTGGGAAGTCATTACAGGTCCCTATTCCTTTAGGCAGCTCGATTTAGAAGTCTTTATTCTTTTTTCTTTCATCAGTCGCTTTCCTCTGATAATGGGGGAGGGTAAGTCACTAATTTGTCAAATTTATGTGCACTCATTTTTGTATATAAGATAGGACAAACTTTCTGTGGTGATAACTTAGGAGTCTGCAGGGGCCAGCAAGACTCATTTGTCCTTTGCTGGATCCAGCAGCACCATCCTCGGCCCCTTTTCATTGCCTCCCTGGGCTTCGCTAAGACTGTGCTTGGACCCTTCCTTCCCTCCATGTTGTCCTAGGCCCTGTCTTGAGAAATCTTGGCTCTCAGCCTGGAGCTGACAAATTCTTGCTTAGGAGGTGGAAGAGAATCGCATGTCTGACTAAAATAATTCATACACACTGCAGTTGCAATTTCACTTTCCTGGGGTTTATAAACAGGAAGACGCCACCAATTGGGGATGAGTTATTTATTTTTTAAGGGGGATCGTGAGACATCTTATTTATCTTTGTTTTACTTAGTCTGCTGGAAAATGCAAGGAAATCCGATTTGTTGTAGCCAGACATAATTCCCTTTTCCCTTTCCTCCCTCCCCACCCGTAACTTGGCTGTTTCCTGAAGCACAGGAGAAGGGTCACCACTTGAGGAGAAGGCACATGCTGGTTCAGGAAGCCCCAGCAGGGACTGCAAGGACTCCAAAAATTATGCTCTGTGAGCACTAGTTTCGCCGGCACCCAGGCCAAGACCACAGCCTTCTCAAGTCTTCTTGTCTATGCTGGTATCGCTACGCCTGGCACAGTGTCTCACCAACAGGCAGCAAAAGAAAAATATTTGTTGAAAGAGTGAAAACAACATATGACTTTAATGCCAGAGCCTCATTTTCCCCAACCAGTTCAGAAATTGATATTTAATTTTGCATATTGATTTCTGCTCAAATGCATGTTGCCTATGATTGGGGCGACCGAGAAAGCCAGCACTACTCCGAGAAAGCCAGCACTACTCAGTCTTCCCTACTCTTGGCCTTATCGTGTTGTAAGGTTTGTTTACGTTTAGATAGCATTTCTCTCAAGAGGCCTAAAAAATAGATAAAATCATCAGTGACGCCATCCATGGGAGAA
>NW_016811676.1:26110-36590 GCF_001698545.2 Rhinopithecus bieti
CTCCCTCCCTCCCTCCCTCCCTTTCCTCCCTTCCCTCCCTTCCCTTCCTTCCCTTCCTTCCCTTCCTTCCCTTTCTTTCTTTCAATGGGATCTCACTCTGTTGCCCAGGCTAGAGTGCAGTGGTGCGATCATGGCTCATTGTACTCTCAAACTCCTGGGCTCAAGTGATCTTCCTGCCTCAGCCTCCCAAGTAGCTGGGACCACAGGTGCGCACCACCATACCTGCCTAATATTTTAATGTTTTTTTGTAGGGATGGAGGTCTCGTTATGTTGCCCAGGCTGGTCTCTAACTCCTGGCATCTTGGCCTCCCAAAGTGCTGCAATTACAGGAATGAGCCACCACACCCAGCCATCAGAAGTTTCTTTTGCATTGAACTTGCCAAGAAAAGACCCATTTATGATCAGCCCCTTGTAAAGCGCGTGCCCTGTCTTCAGGGTAGCTGAGGGGCTAGCTTGTTATACTGTCCCCTCCAAAGTTTCCCTGCCATGGTTCTACCACAGAAGAAATCTTCTTTATCTTCCTTAGTTGTGGTCAGTTTTCAGGCTTGCCACACTTCCTCCTGGGTGAGTAAAGAGGCACATTTGGGTGCCCTGGGTTGGGCACAGTAGATTTGAGATAAGGGAGCCAGAGTGCTCATTTCTGCAGCAGGGCTCTCATCCTGCATTTTAGGGAAGTGTCTCTGGCCCCTGCAGTGCAAGATGTTTTCTTCTTTTTTCCTCTTGCTTTATGTTAGCTTGAACCAGTCGCTGGTGTTTTGCTTCAGGATTCTTTTCTCCCTCCCTAGGGAGTAATTGCTTAGAAAATGCCCTCCTGTCAAAAACATAAAGTCTTCAATATCGTAAATTGGTAGTGGAAAGTCCTCCATCATCTAGCTTAATATTTGAACCATTGCTAATGGCTAAGAGACTGCAGCATGATGGTGGGTCCCTTTGGAAGCCTGTTGGGTCAACTGGGGTGTTGGCTGTCTGCTTTGGTCAGTGTGTGTATAGTCATTTGGGGACCAGCCCATTTATTGCAGGCACTTCAATCTTTTAATGCTCTCACGCTTTGAAGAATTGTAGGAGCCATATGCCGCTTCCCAGGTAACCGAGACTTGCTAAAAATAGAGCTTAAATGGCCCCACTGTTCTGGCATTGGAAATCATTGCTTTTTATTTTTAGGCCAGCTTGTGTGATCCGTAACTACTTTCAAGCCTGAGCAATAAGAATCACTGAGCAAGACCTTTGTCAGTTGAACACTGTTAAGGTTTGAACCTCCACTCCCAGCTAGTTGGAAGGAGAATCCAAATCTATTGAAATAGGAAGTGCTGACCTCCACATGGCTCCCCTCCTCCACCTCCACCCTCTATTAAGCAGGATTCTGTTTCATTGTGGGTTTAGGGTACTTACCACAAGAAAAATACGTTGCAAAGAATGAATTCTGGCTGTGAGTTTATGGCACCAGCCAAACAACCAGAAGAACAGATTGGCATAAAACAGCTTTGAGGCCATTAAAGAACACCACCAAGGCCGAGACCCACGCACTGTGGACTTTGGGTGGTCTGAAATGGAAATTGTCATCACCATACTTAGGTGCAGATTAATGCATTAAATGATAAATAAGAATAGGCCTAACTTCCATTGCTCATTTCATAAGTAATAGTCTCATTTTACTATCCCCATTCTTGCCCACCTTCAGTTACAGAAATAACTCTGAGTGGGTTTGCTTTTTAAAGATCTGTGTCAAGCAGATACCTCACAAAAATGGCACAGGCAAAGTGTTCTATTTAGAAGTTGCCCTGTGACACAAAACCACAGTGTGTTTTCTGTCCTTGGGCACTGGTTTCTTTGGACGTAAGTGCTAGGGGCATGGCGCCGGCCTTCCGGGGGAAGTGACTTGAAGGTGCTGTGGGCTCCGCATAGAGAGTTTTACTTCATTAACAGTCGCTTATCCGTCAGGTCCAGAAGATGCAACGGTGGTACTGGTAACCAGGTATATTCGTTTCCTATTGTTGCCCTAACAAATTACCATAAAATGAGTGGCTTAAAACAACACAGATTTTACTGTCTTACAGTTCTGTAGGTCAGAAGTTTGATGTGGGTCTCCCTGGGCTAAAATCAAAGTGCCGACTGGCCTGCATTCCTTTTTGGAAACTCGAAGGAAAATCCCATTCCCTTCCATTTCCCATCTTCTAGAGGCAGCCCATATTCCTTGACTCATGGCCCCTTCCTCTGTCTTCAAAGTCACCAACAGTGACCCAGGTCTTTTTCAGGTTGTGTCACTTGATCTTCTCTCCTGTGTCCCGCTCTCCTTTTAAGAGCCCTTGTGGGTACATTGGGTCCATCTGGATAATCCAGGCGACTCTTCCTTTTGTAGGGCCAGCTGATGAGCAACCTTAATTCCATCTGCAACTTTCATTCCCTTTTGCTTGGGATTGGGATGTGGGCATCTTTGCAGGGGATGGGGGGTGTTGTTTTGCCAACCCACAACAGGGACTTTGTTTTCCTAAATCTCCATGTCGGGTAGGGCCAAAGGGGCAATCATTTTGGTGGCAGCCTACGTGGAAGATGGCTTCTATATTTGCAGAGTTTCAGGAAGTCGAGAGGGTTTCTCTTAGACCACTGGACGGTGAAGTTTGTCAGATACGTTGTTTCTCTGTAGGGTTGTCCTGGAGTTTTGATGATCCCAGCTGAGACTCTTACCGGGGCTGCTAGAGCCTGGGGATGGACGGCCATGAAGGGGAGCGGGGAGTTACGATGACTGGTAGCAGCTGGGCTGGCCAGCGAGCGAGGAATGAGGAAGCAGGGGGATGAGGACAGGAAATGATAGACAAGTCTGCCCCTTGGGAGAAAGAAAATAGAAGATGGGGTTGATTACATCTGGCCCCAAAGAAAATAAAAGCATGGGCCTTTTTGTTTGTAGGCTTTGTGATTGATTCTACTGTTGAGTCAACTTAGACGCTGGGCTAAACAAATTTATTTGCTCACTTTTTGGACATCCAGTGCACTCTTGACACTAAAAGCCTCAGGGGTTCAGTGTGGCCACTTGGGGGTTGGGGGGTGTTGGGTGTCACTGCCCAAACAACTCTCTCTGGAGAGAGCAGCAGCCTAGCTGGGGACCTCATCCCAGGAGGGCTCTGCTCTGGGAAATGTAAACCCGTCTGGCACAGACTTACAGAGGCTTAAATGTGTTCTCAAGAATTCTAACAAATAATCTGTTGT
The DNA here is from genome assembly GCF_001698545.2 of Rhinopithecus bieti. Lineage (NCBI taxonomy): Eukaryota > Metazoa > Chordata > Mammalia > Primates > Cercopithecidae > Rhinopithecus > Rhinopithecus bieti. The sequence goes on from NW_016811676.1 coordinate 29,312, forward strand.
GAACTTAAACTGGTTTGGACTTTGAAGAATTGACAAGTTCTTTTGAGAAATAGTACGTGGGAGCTTTGTGCATCCTTTCCCACGGTCCCATGACTGGGAGGTATGTTACAGTGAAAGCAAGTCTCAGACATGTTTTGGCCACTCATTCAGACACTTGTTAGTACGCAGGCATGAAGAGAGCCCTGCTTTAGCTGGGCATGGTGGCACATGCCTATAGTCCCCATTACTTGGGAGGCTGAGGTGGGAGGATTACTTGAGCCCAGGAGTTCAAGGCTATAGTGAGCTGTGATCCTGTCACTGTACTCCAGCTTGGGCAACAGAGCAAGACCCTGTCTCTTTAAAAAAAAAAGAGAGAGCACCCTGCAGGCTGTTTTGTAAGCTCAGCAAAGCTTGAGCCCTCTGGCCAGGCCCCTTTTGGGAAAGAGATATTCAAGGCAGATGCCACTGTATTCCAGTGCCAGGATTCAGCTCACCCCCAGGGAGGGGACAGGGTCCTCCTCTAGTGGTTGACAATGGCCCCTGACAGTCCTGGGCCTCTTCTCTGAAGGGGGTAGACTGCTGTTATTTCTAGATTCTTCTGTGCAGTTCTTCTGAGGATGGAGATGGTGGCACAATATTTTCACCCAATTCCTAGAGCAGAGAGCCACTGCTTGTTTTCATCATGCTAATTAACCAACTCTGGTGGAAATGGACTCTGATTAGTCTTTCAAATGCTGATCCACCATCCCTGGAGTGCTTGCTTTTCGTTTGGTTACTTCAGTTGTGAGCGGACCTCTTTTAGGGTAAGGATCAAAGCCAAGTAATACAGAGCTATATGAGGAGACTTCAACAAGTTCATGGAAAATGGGTATTATGAAAAAACTATGCATGGATTTACATTTTTTTTGCACCAAAATAAACTCACACTAACTTGGCTGTAACATGTCTGAATAGTATCTAGTTTGAGGCACTAAGAAAGATAAGACACCAGTTTGGAAAGAGCCGCTATCAGAGCAACATGAATTCTGCTAAAATTGAAGCAAGAACAAACATCAAACTTATAGTGAAGCTTGAGTGGAAGAATGGTGAAATCACTGATGCTTTACACAAAATTTATGGGGACAATATTCCAAAGAAATCAGCAGTTTACAAATAGATAATTCATTTTAAGAAAGGACAAAGCAATGTTGAAGATAAGGTCTGCAGTGGCAGGACCATCCACATCAATTTTCGAGGAAAAAAATTTATCTTGTTTATGCCCTAATAGAATAGGACTGACAGTTAACAACAGAAACAATAGCCAACACCACAGACATCTCAATTGATTCAGCTCACACAGTTCTGACTGAAAAATTAAAACCAAGCAAATTCAATGGTCGCCAAAACCATTGCTCTCAGATCAGGTACAAACAAGAGCGGAGCTTCCAGTGGAAATTCTAAACAGGTGAGATCAAGATCATGAAGCATTTATTGGAAGAACTGTAATGGGAGATGAAACATGGCTTTCCCAGTGCCATCCTGAAGACAAAGCACAATCAGAGCAATGGCTACCAAGAGGCGGAAGTGGTCCAGTCAAAGCAAAAGCAGTCAAGAGCAAAGGTCAGGGCAACAGTTTTTGGGGATGCTCCGGGCATGTTGCTTGTTGACTTCTTGGAGGGCCAAAGAACAGTAACATCTGTTTATTATGACAGTGTTTTGAGAAAGTTAGAGCATGAGCAGGAAAACATCCAGGAGCAGTTCACCCGAGAGTTCTTCACCATGACAGTGCTCCTGCTCATTCTCATTCCTCTTATCAAACAAGGGCAATTTTGTGAGAATTTTGAGGTGAAATCATTAGGCATCCACTTCACAGTCCTTATTTGGCTCTGACTCCTTTCTTGTCCTAATCTTTAAAAAAATCTGTAAAATCACCTATTTTCTTCAGTTAATGATGTGAAAAGACTGCACTGACATGGTTAAATTCCTAAGACCCTCATTTCTTTAGGGATGAACTAAGTGGCTGGTGTCATCACTTACAAAAGTGTCTTAACCTTGATGGAGATTATGTTGAGAAATGAAATTTGTATTTATAATTTTATCTCTTAATTCTATTTTCCATGAACTTTTTGAAGTCCTCATATAGTACACTGTTTCTTTTTTTAGTGTGGATTGCTATTTTTATTTATTTATTTTTTATTTTTATTTTATTTTGAGATGGAGTTTCGCTCTGTCGCCCAGGCTGGAGTGCAGTGGCACGATCTTGGCTCACTGCAAGCTCTGCCTCCTGGGTTCACGCCATTCTCCTGCCTCAGCCTCCCAAGTAGCTGGGACTACAGGTGCCTGCCACCACGCTTGGCTAATTTTTTGTATTTTTTAGTACAGACGGGATTTCACCATGTTAGCCAGGATGGTCTCCATCTCCTGACCCCGTGATCCGCCCGCCTCGGCCTCCCAAAGTGCTGGGATTACAGGTGTGAGCCACCGTGCCCAGCCTGCTATTTTATTTTAACTTTTATTGTGAACAAACTTTAGACTTATGGAAACGATGCAAAAATGGTATAGTTTCCATATATCCCTTTCCCAGCTTCCCATAATGTTATTATATAATCATAGTACTATTATTAGAATCAGGAAATCAACATTGCTATCATACTATATATCTAAATGCTATATGCTAAATACTGTACTATGCTATACTATATCTAATACTGTACTAAAGATCTTGTTTAATTTCATCAGGATTTCCGCTAAGGTCCTTTTTTTTTTTTTTTTTTTTTTTTTTTTGTTCTAGGATCCTCTTCAGAATCCATGTTGCATTTAGTTATTTCACCTAGTCTCCTGCAGTCTGTAATGGTTCCCCAGTCTTTCTTGTTTTTCATGACCTTGATGCTTTTGAAGAGTTATTTTGTTGATTATCCCTCAAATTGGATTGGACTGGGGTTATGCCTTTTAAAAATCATGGTAAAATATACATAACGTAAAATTTACTATTTTAACCATTTTAAGTGTACAATTCAGTGGCATCACGTACATTCACAAGGTTGTGTAACTACTATCTGTTTCCAGAGCTTTTTCATCATCTTAAACAGAAACTGTGTACCCATGAAGCAGTTACTCTTCATTCCTCCTTCCCTCAGTCCCTGGTTACCACACTTGTACTTTCTGTCTCTGATTTTGCCTGTTACGGGTACCTCATATAAGTAGAATTATACAATATTTGTCCTTTTGTGTCTGGCTTCTTTGACTTAGCTTTTGAGGCTCATCCATGTTGTAGCATGTATCAGTACTTCATTCCTTTTTTTTTTTTTTAAGAGATGGGATCTCACTGTGTTGCCTAGGCTGAAGTGCAGTCACTATTCACAGGTGGGATCATAGTCAATTACAGTCTTGAACTCCTGGGCTCAAGGGATCCTCTTGTCCCAGTTTCCTGAGTTGCTGGGACTACAGGTGTGTGCCACCATGCCTGGCCTGTTCCTTTTTAAGGCTGGGAATAATATTCCGTAGTATGGATAGAGTACATTTTGTTTAGCCATTCATCTCTTGGACACTTGGGTTGTTTCTACCTTTTGGCTAGTGTCAATTATGCTGCTATGAAAATGGGTGTATCAATATTTGGTTCACATTTTAAAAGGAACTTGGAGAAACTGGAGAAGGAACAGTTTGGAGCACGCAGGAAAAGGTACTATTTTGTCTTTCCCATCCCTGACTAAGGCTTTTACAGAAGTAAGAGAGATTGAGATGCAGTGGGGCAGAGAGATGGCAAGTGGACTCAGAGACAGGTGCCGGATGGTTGAGAGGCCAGGAGGGGACAGGGAGCCCAACCTATTATACTTGTCCAAAGGTGCTGCCACTAGGGGAATGCCTAGAAGGTGCAAACAAGCCCACTGGATAGGGTCAAAGGCCTAGGAACCAGTAGGAGAATGGGTTAAGACCATGATTTGCTGTAGAAAGCACAGTTTGCTCCACACCACCCAGAGCCAGGCAGGATGGTATAGGCACAGGTTGGGTTGAAAATTAAGTCCACTTAGTATTTCTTCTTGATGTTTTTCAAATTTGGGGGACTATCTTCCAGTAAGAAATATATCTTACATTGCAACCTTGTACACATACCTGTCTTTAGTTATGATTGAAATAGTAATTTCAGGCTGGGCATGGTGGCTCATGCCTGTAGTTCCAGAACTTTGGGAGGCCGAGGCGGGTGGATCACCTGAGGTGTCAGGAGTTCAAGACCAGCCTGGCCAACATGGTGAAACCCTGTCTCTACAAAAATACAAAAATTAACTGGGCATGATGGCGGGTGCCTGTAATCCCAGCTATTCAGGAGGCTGAGGAGGGAGAATAGCTTGAACCCAGGAGGCGGAGGTTACTGTGAGCCGAGATTGCACCATTGCACCGGGCAACAGAGCAAGACTCTGTCTCAAAAAAAAAAAAAAAAAAAAAAAGAAAGAAACAGTAATTTCACAGCAAACATTTGCTGTGCTCTGATGTTTTCTATTCAGTTCTGTTTCATTAAAAAAATGCTTCTTGTGACCTGGGTTCCTGGGTTGCCTTCATCTTGAAAACACTGTACTACGCAAAGCCTCATATGCGAAGTTCTTTCTGCCAGTTACTTTTCTTTCTCTATCAAGTTTTTGTCCCTTCCAGTTGGAAAATGTAAACCACATAATTGATCACATTTATCTTTTTGTTTTGGCTGTGAAGCAACACAAACCTTGGCTTGACCAAGCGATGGGTTTCTATATGGCGGTTATATACTGTACATACTGATGCCTTAACTCTTCCTAGCTCTTGACCTTCTAGCTGTATTTTTCCTGATTCTAATTGTTCATATATTTTTGTTTTGTTGAATTCTTGGGAGCTGCCACAAATCTATGTGGAGTGTGATGATGGAATATATAACAAATCATTGAAAACTTTTGATCTTGACTGAGATAAATTGTGGAGTAAAGTCTGCATCTTTAGAGATTTTTTTTTTTTTTTTTTGAGACAGGGCTTTCCTGTGTTGCCCAGGCTGGAGTATAGTGGCATGATCATGGCTCCCTGCAGCCTCGAACTCCTGGGTTCAAGCGATCCTCCTGCCTCAGCCTTTGGAGTAGTTGGGACTACACATATGTACCACCACACCTAGCTAATTAAAACAATTTTCTTTTGTGGAGATGGGAATCTCACTATGTTGGCCAGGCTGGCCTTGAACTCCTGACCTCAAGTGATCCTCCTGCCTTGTCCTCCCAAAGTGCTGGTATTACAGGTGTGAGTGACTGTGCCTGGTCAGATTTTTTTTTTTTTTTTTGAAGCACAGTCTGGACGATATGATTTTCTTTTAGCTCTACGATTCTCTGGTTTACTTTTCTGGCTTTTGTTTCAGATTACCCAGAAAGCAACCTCTTCCTTTTTTATTTTATTTTATTTATTTTATTTTTTAAGACAGAGTCTTGCTCTGTCACCCATCCTGGAGTGTAGTGGCACAATCTTGGCTCACTGCAACCTCTGCCTCCTGGGTTCAAGTGATTCTCCTGTCTCAGCGTCCCGAGTAGCTGGGATTACAGGCGTGCACCACCACACCCAGCTAATTTTTGTGTTTTTAGCAGAGACAGCATTTCGCCATGTTGACCAGGCTGGTCTCGAACTCCTGACCTCAAGTGATCCACCTGCCTCGGCCTCCTGAAGTGCTGGGATTACAGGTGTGAGCCTCTGTGCCCAGCCCCTTTCCTTTTTTAAAAAAGGAATTTAACATAGTGGCGAAGGTAGAATTCAAGGAAATTTAGAATTAGTGTGGAGGGAAGGTGTCATTTCATCTTTAATTAAGGCCATTTTTACTTGCACTCACATTGGGTAGAATTCCATGTGTTTATGCAGGTTTTTTGTTTTGTTTTGTTTTGATTTTTGACAGAATCTCGCTCTGTCATCCAGGCTGGAATGCAGTGACACAGTCTCGGCTCACTGCAACCTCCACCTCCCAGGTTCAAGTGATCTCCTGCTTCAGCCTCCCGAGTATCTGGGATTACAGGCACATGCCACCATACCTGGGTAATTTGTGTATTTTTAGTAGAGACAGGGTTTCACCATCTTGGCCACGCTGGTCTCAAACTCCTGACCTCTGATCCACCCATCTTGGCCTCCAAGTGCTGAGATTACAGGTGTGAGCCACTGGGCCCAGCTACCGGAATGTCTCTTAATCAAGCTCCTTGCCTCTGTTCCCCTGCCTCATCTCAGGTTCCCATTCCCCTACTTGGTCTACCATGTTTGCTGTCTAACTGGTATCCCTGCCACCTGCAACCTCTGCCCATGAGTCCTTCTGCCACAGGTGTCATCAGAGAACACGCATTTATGGTTATACTTCCTCTCTGCTCCCAAACCTCCAGTTACTCCCCAGACTTGCGGATAATGCAGTCTTTTGAGCTTTCATCAAGGACAGAGCCCATCTTGCCCATTGATTAGAGCACCCCAACTTTCACCTTGCCCTCCCCGCCTCCAGTCCTTAGGTTGGAAAGCTACGAGAGAGGCTGAAATGGACAGACCATCTGATGCACATGGACCTCTTGAGTGATGATTTAGACCAGGGAGGATGAGTTTGGAGTTGAATCCATTTTTAAGTGAACTCTCCACTAAGCAAAGGAATAAAAAAAAGACTAGTATTAGCTCTAGGGGAAAAGAAACTAGGAAAGAAACATAATCTTGGTGTACCATGTGGCTAGGCTTTTAGTAATGTTTATGTAGTCATAAGTGATGTAAATACTTGTGTTAGTTTTGTAAGGCTGCCAGAACAAAGTACTATGGACTGGGCAGCTTCAGCAACAGAAATGTGTTGTCTCACAGTCCTGGAGGCTGGAAGTCTGAGATTAAGGTGTTGGTGGGGTTGGTTCCTTTTGAGGGGCCATGAGGTTCCTTTTGAAGGCCATAGTTGCCTCTGGGGAGGGAAAGTTGGGGAGCGTGGAAGAATGCTTTTTCCATGAGACCTTTACAGCTATTTGAATCTTTAACTGAGTGTGAGGGTGACTTGGGTGACCTGGGTCAGCATAGCCTGTGCCGCCTGCACTGAGCTGCTCTTGCCTTCATTCGAGGTGAAAAAAGGAAGTGGATGACAGACCGCTAGCAAGACTAATAAAGAAGAAAAGAGAGAGGAATCAAATAGATGCAATAAAAAATGATAAAGGGGATATCACCACCAACCCCACAGAAATACAAACTACCATCAGAGAATACTATAAACACCTCTACGCAAATCAACTAGAAAATCTAGAAGAAATGGATAATTTCCTGGACACTTACACTCTCCCAAGACTAAACCAGGAAGAAGTTGAATCCCTGAATAGACCAATAT
>NW_016811676.1:38762-49370 GCF_001698545.2 Rhinopithecus bieti
AAAAAAAAAAAGGAAGTGGGGATGTTATCAGCCTTAAAGGTCACTACTGACAAGAAGCGAAGTCTTGGGCTTTCTGAGGCCCATTTATCGTTTCATTCTAAAAGAACCCAATAGTTACTTTTTAGTTCCTTATATGAGATCTACTTTAACATATTCCAAAGCAGGGCCTTTTGGGGGAGGGTGGTGTAGTTTATTGCATTTTTGAAATTCTTCAGAAGATACCTACTTTCTTCTCTCTGTTGCAGTTATTGATTTAGAAGCAAGCTGGGAGCATATGACAGAAACTGTCAGTAACCCACTCTGAAGTTAATTTTGTTTTGGTTACAGGTAATAGTTTGATGTCTACTTCTGTGGGGAGCAGCAGTGATAGATTTCCTCTCCTTTTTTTCCAAAAGCTTTCCTCTTACCTGTGCAAACCTCTCAGTCTCCCCATGCTGCCATGATGCGATGGGGGAGACACTGAATACTCAAATGGGCATTTATATCTGCAGAAAGCCTCAGTTCCTTCCAGTGATGTTAAATAGCTTGTGGAATGTGTTAGTCTGTTAAGTAGCCAGTGGAATGAATGTATTAGGTCATCTGTGGAAACAATTAGAAGAAAAAAATCTGGCAAAGGAGCAGACCAGGAAAGTTTTTTAAAAAAATCTTTTCTGGCACGCAGTTCAATTAGATTAGTATGAGTTGTTAGAAATTAATGTTTGCAGTGTCAGTGAGCACACTTATACGACAAAAAAGAAGCTCAATTGCAGTACGTGGCACATCATTAAACATATATTCAGATGTTTATTTAAAAAGTATAGATCTGTATTTCTTGTATGTGTAGCACTGAGCCAGGTAGAGGCAAAGAGTAAATGAAAATATATAATACCTGGTCCTTTCTTTTAAGGAGCATAAATCTGTTTGGAGGTAGCAAGACATAGAATGTAAAAGATAATGAAAGGATTAAAATAACAGTCTGAGACAGGGATCAGCAAACTACACCCTACAGCTAAAATCTGGCCTTCTGATTATTTTTGTAAATAAAGCTTTATGGAACACAGCCTCACTCATTTGTGTTTATTGTCTGTGGCGGCTTTCGTGCTGTAAAGGTAGATTTGAGGTGTTGGAATGGAACATTGGTCCCACCAAAGCTAAAATACTTACTGTCTGACTCTTTAAGAAAAAGCTTACTGGCGGGGCATGGTAGCTTATGCCTGTAATCCCAGCACTTTGGGAGGCTGAGGCGGGCGGATCACCTGAGGTCAGGAGTTAGAGACCAGCCTGGCCAACGTGGTGAAACCCCCTCTCTACTAAAAATACAAAAAATTAGCTGGGCATGGTGGTGCACGCCTGTAATTTCAGCTACTCAGGAGGCTGAGGCAGAAGAATGACTTGAACCCGGGAGGCAGAGGTTGCAGTGAGCCAAGATTGCACCACTGCACTCCGGCCTGGGCAACAGAGTGACACTTCATCTGAAAAAAAAAAAAATAAGAGAAAAGAAAAGCTTACAAACTCCTTGTCTAGGATAATAATTCAAAAGATGTTACAAAGCAGTGTATGAGGAGTATAAGTGATTTAGTGAACACTGTAGTTAGTAAGTCTGAGAATGATGGAATGACAGGTCGCCTGAAAAAGGGTTTTGAAGGTGGCCTCAGACCAAGAGATTGGAGGGCATTTTGTGATGTAAAGACTTGGAAAGGAGATTTCATGGATGGCAGCATACATGGGGCTCTTGGGGGAAGAGTGTGTAGGGAGATGGGGACCAGGACTATCCAGCTGGACTTAGGGCCAGGTATAAATGCAAGTGACGTTGTCAATGTCAAACCTGTACCAGATTGAAGTGGCTCGCTGCAACGTCTACCTCCCGGATTCAAGCGATTCTTCTGCCTCAGCCTCCCAAGTAGCTGGAACTAGAGATGCTTACCACCACGCGCAGCTAATTTTGTATTTTTAGTAAAGATGGAGTTTCACTGTGTTGGCCAGGCTGGTCTTGAACTCTTGACCTCAGGTGATCCGCCCGCCTCGGCCTTCCAAAGTGCTGGGATTACAGGCGTGAGGCACCATACCTGGCCGAGAAGGGGCTTCTGAAAAGGAATGTTGTATAGATGAGATATGTGCCGGGGAAGGGAGGAGGAGAACCCCACCTATCCTTAGACACTGTATTGTCCTTCCTTCCTTTTAGGGCTTCTGTGCTGTCTACCTTTTTTTTTTTTTTTTTTTTTTCCTGGGTCTGCAAATCTCCCTGCACATATCCTTGCAGGGTGTACCTTCTACCCTTTAGGTACCCAGCCCTATGCAGTTGATGAGACATCATAATGTTTCTGCCTGCCACTATCTCCTCTACTCCCTGACCACCCCCTCCAAGCCTATCCTGCTGTTTTGGCATCTGTTAGGCACTGAGCTTTCCCACTTTCCCTAGATCAGTCCTGCCACAGGCCACTGAGCTCACTTCAAAATCCTTTCTCTCCTACCTGGACACAGTCCTGGGGCACCTGGGCCCTGCTTGTCTGTGTGGCCCTGTAGTGGTCCTCATTGTCACCCGTTAATGCTTCCATTTACTTCTCTCTCATTCTTTTTTCTTTTGTAAGTTACACACACATGTTCACACACGTGTGCACGCACATACACATACACAGAGACAGAGCGAGAAAGATAAAAGAAAATTCTATAGTGCAGCACTGAGTTTATTCCAGACTTTCTCTTCTCAAGTTCTTCAAATTCTCTTCTCACCTGACCCTAATGAAGAGATGACCTTGATTCCTGTTTAAGAGAAGGTGTCAACTCGCTTGTGTACTCTCATCTTCATGTCTTTATATCACTGTTGTAATGTTGATCCACTTTTATCCAACACCAGAGAAAGATACCCTTCCTTCTTTTTTTTATTGTTCTCTGACTTCTCTCTAATCATGCACTCCTGACTCATCTGCCTGTTGTCCAGCACTGTGACCCTGTCCCCGCATACCGTCAGTAAATACTTACTGGATCAAAGAGCCATTCTGTCTGAGAAAATGTCAGCTAAGAATGTAGAAGGGCAGCAGGCCTAATTTGGCCTGGTTTCATATTTGAGCCTACTGCCTATATTCGTGTGTACACTTGGGTATGTTCATGTGTGTGTGTGTATGTGTGGTGTGTGGTTTTTTTTTTTTTTTCTGTGCAGCCATAGTATCTGGAACATATGTCTCAGAAAATCTTTATTGATTGAAAAAAATATGAGCAGGAACAGGGGCAAGAAGGTGGGCTTTGAGTCCAGACTGGCTGGCGGCTGGAATATTATCTGATCTCTCTGGGAGTTGGATTCTTTCCTAAACCAGGAACAATAATAGGCACCTTGTAGAGCATATTCCAGTTCCTGTTGCTGTGTGACAGATTACTCCAAAATTTAGCACCTTCAAAAAGCTATTTTATTCTCACCAGTTTTGTGGGTCGAGCATTTGGACAGGGCACGGTAGGGAGGGCTTGTCTCAGCTCTACAATGTCTGGGGCCTCGGCTGGAAAGGCCTGAGGTTGAAGTGGACACGACAGCTGGGGGTTGGAACCATCTGAAGGCTGGGTCCCTCACATGTCAGGCCAGGCTGGGATGACTCAGTAACTAGGCATGCCAGCTGGTGTGTCTCAGTGCAAATTGGCTTCCTCACGGCATGGCTGTCTTGGGGTATTCCAGCAAGTCAGTTGGAAACTGCATAATACGGCCCAGAAGTCACACAGCATCACTTTCCTCCACTCTGTTGGTCAAAGTGGTCACCAGCCTGCCCGGGTTCCAAAGCCTGGGGAGGAAGATTAGATTTCTCCTGTTGACAGCTGGATCACATTCTAGAAGAGCTCAAGGGACAGGAGATGTTGCTGTAGCCATCTTGGAAAACACAATCGGCTACAGAGTGATCATTACAGTTAAATTATACAGTGAGGATAAAGGCAACTGACAGAAGATTTTAAGAGTATATTTTCTGCTGGGCATGGTGACTCATGCCTGTAATCCCAACTACTCGGGGTGCTGAGGCAGGAGGATCACTTGAGGCCAGGAGATCTAGACTAGCCTGGGCAACATAGTGAGACCCCTTCTCTACAAAAAATAAAATAATTAGCTGGGCATGGTGGCAGGTGCCAGTAGTCTCAGCTACTCGGGAGGCTGAGGTGGGAGGATCTCTTGAGGCCAGGAGGTTGAGGCTGTAGTGAGCCATGATCGTGCCACCGCACTCCATCCTGAGTGACAGAGTGAGACCCTGTCTCAAAAGAGTATATTTTCATTCGGTAAATATTTGTGAAGTTCCAACTATATGCTAGGTATCAGGCTGGTCCCCCGTCTACAGAGGCAAACAAAGCAGACATGCTCTCTGTCCTCCTGTAGCTTTCAGTCTAGTGGTGGACACAGGCAGTAATCACATGTAATTAGATCTGGAAATTTCTCCTCCTTTTCTGGAGAGGGACTGGTGAAACATCTGGATTTGTGTGTTGCATTTTAAGTGTTTTTTCCTCCCCCCAATGAATGATGAGGAAGGGGATCTGCCCATTGTTAATGTGGAACCTCTTGCTGCTGTTTGTTTTGTTTTGATACTTCTGCAGACCTGGAGGCGCATAGCCCTGAAAGGTGCCTTGTCAGGCTTGAGGTCTGCTAGGACCCCCTGACCCTTTTGTTCAGCTTCAGACTTATGTTTCTCTTTCTGCAAAAGAGATTTAGAAGAGTGTTAGGGGTACATAGAGTCACCTGGAAGATCATCTTCAGCCTAGACATGACCCGCCTTACCCCCTGCCCCATTCTGATGGGAACCAGGGCGTGGAGGAGACAGGAATGAGAAAGTTTCACAGGGGATTCTGACACCTCTGGGTGAGGAACCCAGTGTGAGATGGGCCAGCACTTCCCAAACCATACTGTGCATGTGAGTGCCCTGGGGATGTTATGATGCAGTCTCAGGTTCAGTAGGTCTCGGGGAGGCTGGGGGATGCCTCTGAGTAGTGAGGGTATATGGAGTACCAGGCAGGTACAGATAGAGATGCCTGTGGACGTTTGCTGCACCCTGACAAAAGGGCCAGTTCTCAGAGAGTAGGGTACTGAGGGCTAGCCAGGTGAACTACCAGATTTCTGTCATGTTTTGGCACACATTTCTTTTTTTTTTTTTTTTTTTTTTGAGACAGAGTCTCGCCCTGTCGCCCAGGCTGGAGTGCAGTGGCGCGATCTCAGCTCACTGCAAGCTCCGCCTCCCGGGTTCACGCCGTTCTCCTGCCTCAGCCTCCCGAGTAGCTGGGACTACAGGTGCCCGCCAACACGCCCAGCTAATTTTTTGTATTTTAGTAGAGACAGGGTTTCACTGTGTTAGCCAGGATGGTCTCGATCTCCTGACCTCGTGATTCGCCCGCCTCAGCCTCCCAAAGTGCTGGGATTACAGGCTTGAGCCACCGCACCCGGCCTCAGCACGCATTTCTTACAGATAATTACTCTGCTAAAAATCATAATCACGATATCACTTTTACACCTAAACAACCCAAACAACAGTCTTCCTTATGTAAAACACATCTCAAGAAATTCAAATTCAGAATGTTGGCAGAGGTGGCCTTGTCCAAGGTCCACACTCATAGATGTGTAGAACACACTTTTGATTGTGCTACTTGCTCATTTTAAAAGTAGCTTATATATATTTTTAAAGTAGCTTATGTATACCAGTACTTTGGGAGGTCAAGGCAGGCAGATCACTTGAGTTCAGGAGTTCGGGACCAGTCTGGCCAACATGGTAAAACCCCTTCTCTACTAAAAATAACAAAAATTAGCCAGGCATGGTGGCGCATGCCTATAATCCCAGCTATGTAGTAGGCTGAGACATGAGAATCACCTGAACCCAGGGGTGGAGGTTGCAGTGAGCTGAGATCGCACCTCTGCACTCCAGCCTGGGAGACAGAGCAAGACTCTGTCTCTAAAAGAAAAAAAAAATTATAGATGCCCAGTACCCTTTATAAAAAATTCAAATATTGAAACATACATACATACATATACAATACACACATACTTTTTAATATTTTGTTGCCTTTAAAACCCCCATCTTCCTTTCCAGGTGCATTGCTGTGCCCAGCATGGTCAGCTGAATCATTTGTGAAATAGTGATTACACCAGCTAGAGTTACGCCAGCATAAAGATTTGCATGTTTTCAGTTCAGTGTGGGACATTATTCTACTTGCACATGTAGAGCATTTTAACAATCAGGAAGTGTTTCAGCATATATTTTGTAAAGATAAGGACTCTTTTGAAAACCATAATCACAATCATTTTACACATACAACAACTAACAATGTTTCCTTATCATCAGAAATTTAGTTCAAATATCCGATTTTTACATGTAGTTAAAATATTTTAAAAGGTGTTTGAATCAGGATTTGTAAGGTCTGTACTTTCTAATTGGTTGGTTATCTCTGAATCTGTTTGTTTGTTTTTTCACTCTGCCACCCAGGCTGGAGTGCAGTGGCGGTCTCAGCTCACTGCAACTGCAACATCCACTTCCTGGGTTCAAGTGATTCTCCTGCCCTAGCCTCCTAAGTAGCTGGGATTACAGGCAGGTGCCACCACGCCTAGCTAATTTTTGTATTTTTTGCGAAGACGGGGTTTTCCCATGTTGGCCAGGCTGGTCTCGAACTCCTGACCTCAAGTGATCCACCCACCTCAGCCTCCCGAAGTGCTGGGATTACAGGCATGAGCTACCACACCTGGCCTCTGAGTCTGTTTTAATCTAGGTTCTGCCATCTCTTTTTCCTTGCTTTTGTTGGTGTTGTTGAAGAAACTAAGTCATTTGCCTACAGTCCTACAGCCTGGATTTTGTGGATTGCCTCCTTAGAGTGCCATTTAACATATTTTTGGACATTCTTTGTCCCCTGTAGACTGGTGGTAAATCCAGAGGCTTGATCTGATTCAGGTTCAGTTTGTTGGCAAGAATATTTTACCAGTGGTGACACACACTTCCATCATGAGGCTCCAGATGCCTGGTTGTCTCTCTTTTTGTAATGTCCACAGCTGGCCAGGAACGGTGGCTCATGCCTGTAATCCCACCACTTTGGGACACTGATGCCAGAGGATCATTTGAGCCCAGGAGTTCGAGACCAGCCTGAGCAACATAGTGAGACTCTCATCTCTGAACAAAAACTTTAAAAAATTAGCCATGAAATTTAAAAGAAATTTTTTTAAAAAAAAGCTGGATACAGTGGCTCATGCCTGTAGTCCCATCTACTTGAGAGGATGAGGCAGGAGGATCACTTGAGCCCAGGAGATCCAGGCTCTAGTGAGCCATGCCCATGCCACTGCACTCCAGCCCACGTGACAGAGTGAGACCCTGTCTCAATAAATAAATAAATAAATAAATAAATATCCACAGCTGCTGGTGACCATTGCTCAGGTTCTTGATTGCATTAGAGGTTGCAAAATGTTGATTGTCCAGTTCTCTCATTCCTTCTTCATTTTGTTAGCCAGAATATTCCTATACAGAGAAATTTCTCATCAACCATTTGGTTATCTTGAATTCATATAGGAAAGGTAGGACAAATGTTTGATTCTTTTTTAAAATTTACTGGTTTTCAAAACAATGAGTTGGCTCCCTAGCATCTTCCAAAGGTGGCCAATGATTTTTTAAAAGTATCACTGTGAAAGATATATCACATAACATATGAGACATCAAATTAATTTGATGTCTTTCAATCCAGGTATTGTTACTAATGCAGTTATTGTTTCAGTGCACTTTTAATGCTGTTTCAAGGCAGTTATTGTTAATCATGCTCATGTTGCCCTATTTGTGGCCAGTGGAAGCCTCTTCAGGTTCACTTCTGAGTTGTTTCGACATGACCCTAGTAGTGTTTGGCCTCTTTGCTTTCTTGGTGTGACAAGATGGTCCAGGCTTATCACCTTTCCTGCCCCAGAAATGGAAACAACCGTTTCTCTAAGGGTAGCTGGCTTCCTTTTTGTGAAAAATGGTATTTGGAGACTGAATGTGATTATTTCAGAAAAAAATGTATACATTGCTCTTCATAGATCATTATTCTTAGGAGTCTTTTGGTGTGAGGCTGTTTATCTTTTTAATTTTATTTACTTATTTTCATTAACTCATATTTCAATTTTGGGAAAGGTTTCAAAATTTTAAACCCAATCCAGTTTATTTAGGTCTTATTCTCTTTTCCAACTTTAAGCTATAACCTTCAAAGGAAAGCAAATGTTGGGTTTTAACTTCACTTCTTTTTTGTGTTACTCTATATAGACACTTACTTACTAAGTGGCTTCCTGATACTGTAACAAAGTATTTACAATGTAGTTGATTAAGAAAACATTTGTGGAGTAGATACTTGACTAGCAACTTTTAGTTCAAATTATTGTTCAATATTAAAAAGTGCCAACCCAAATGACTTACAAACGTTGGTAGTTACTGTCTTGATAGACTCACAGTTACTATGTGACATCATTGGTGAAACTTAGGATGAAACCATTGAATGCACCCTCCCTAATAACCTGCACATTATGGTGTTGCAAATATGCTAGATGGTATCTCCAGATTAGATGTCTGGGAGCTTAAAGTAGTTATACTTAAGACAGTTTGAAATTCTAGACTGCTTTGAAGAACTATTATTTTGCTGTTATCTTCTGCTTTTATCCCTGAGCATTTGTCTCAGATCTCATCTTCTCAGATTCTCAACTTCTTGTCGAAATCATCCTTGCAAGTTTCTCGCCACTCGACAACAAGCATTTCTTGAGTGCCGGATGGGCCAAGCACTCAGTCAAGCACTTGAGGGAAGATGCATTGGGCAATATGACTTTTCTTTCAGGAGGCCCATCAGCTTCCATTTTATACATCCCTTTTGCCTTCTAGGGGCTCGTGGTAGCAGGATTACTATACCTGGGAGTATAAATGAAGCCTGAAATGGGACATTAAATCTACTGGGGGTAGGGAAGCAGTGAAGATTCACTGTGGTTTCCTCTCAGGTACCTCACTGTCTGCTATCTCTCTTATGACAAAGTATGTTTCTTAACAAAAGGCCATGCAGTGAGTGACTCAGCCCTTGCCCACTTCCAACCATGCTGACCAACCACATTTTTCTGTGGAGTCGTTCTTCCCTCCTTTTGACTTGGTCCCTGCCTCTTACAGCTGATTCAGCTTAGCCACACTGAAATCAACAGGAAGGCTTTTGCTTTTCTTCTTTCATACAACATGTCCAAATATAAAGCCGGCCTGCCCCGGCTTACTATCCTATCCTCAAGACAAGCAAGAGTTGCTTTCCATTACAGTCCTTACAAAGTATCCTGTACCATAAGGACTCTATGAATTTATTTTGAATAAAATAGTTTAAGCAAATCCTTCAGATACCTTATCCATAATAAAATTGTTTCACGAAATGAGAGAGTGTTAGGCGGTGGGGAGCGATGTTTTCTAATTATTTTATTTCACATAATCTGTAATTACATTAATACAGAGTATAAGCAGACACTTGACTGCTTCTTCTTCTGTTTTGAGGTTTACATATTCAGGTTAGCCCACAACCTTTTGGATCTTCTCACTGAGAAAAATAGGGGATCTCTTTTCTAATCAGACACTTGTCTTTGGGTGTTTTTTGAATCTGAGAACTAGGCTATCATTATAAAGTCAGGAAAATCTCTACTCATCCTCAAGCCATTTTATTATGTAACACTGTCAAATATTTATATAAAGCAGCACACTTTCTTCTCCATGCACAAAAAAAGGTTATGTCTTCTTTAAGTGGCTAAACTATTTTGACTAAACAGACTTTTTGTTAAATTTTTTCTGGCCAGATGTGGTGGCTCATGCCTGTAATCTCAGCACTTTGGGAAGCTGAGGCTGGCCGATCACTTGAGGTCAGGAGTTTGAGACCAGCCTGGCCAACATGATAAAACCCCATCTCTACTTTAAAAAACAAAAAATTTAGCTGGGTGTGGTGGTGCGTGACTGTAATTCCAACTACTCGGGAGGCTGAGGCAGGAGAATTGCTTGAACCCAGGAGGCGGAGGTTGCAGGGAGCCTAGATCATGCCACTGCACTCCAGCCTGGGCGACAGAGCGAGACTCCGACTCAAAACAAGAAAAGAATATTACTTCATAAACAGTTGTGCCTAGTAGCTCAGGAGACTACAATTAAGTCCATTTAAAAAATGTGGTTTTCTGAGATTTCATGTAACACTACCTGAAAAAAAAGTAGAATGATAGAAATTAATTGGAGGCTCTAGAAATTAAATAAGAATATCGGGCTGGGCACAGTGGCTCACCCCTGTAATCCCAGCACTTTGGGAAGCTGAGGTGGGTGGATTACTTGATACCAGGAGTTCTAGACCAGCTTGGCCAACATGGCGAAACCCCATCTCTACTAAAAATACAAAAATTAGCTGGGCAGGGTGGCACATGCCTGTAATCCCAGCTACTCCGGAGGCCAAGGTAGGAGAATCACTTGAACCTGGGAGGCAGAGGTTGCAGTTAGCTGAGATGGCGCTACTGCACTCCAGCCTGGGCAACAGAGCAAGACTCTCAAGGAAAAAAAAAATGGTTTTCTAAGATTCCATTGATTTTTTTTCCCTCCGTGATTGTTGTATAGAACCATTCTCTACACAGGCTTATCCAGCTTTAACCTGTTGTCTTTATTTTTTACTAGCTTTTTTTTTTTT
>NW_016811676.1:49704-55937 GCF_001698545.2 Rhinopithecus bieti
TAAGTTATTTTTGTCCACTCTATGTAATGCATATTCTTTCTTTTTTTTTTTGTTTTTTTGTTTGGAACTGGAGTCTTACTCTGTCGCCCAGGCTGAAGTGCAGTGGTGCCATCTTGACTCACTGCAACCTCCGCCTCCTGGGTTCAAGCAATTCTCTGCCTCAGCCTCCTGAGTAGCGGGGATTACAGGCTCCCGCCACCACACCCGGCTAATTTTTTTGTGTTTATAATAGAAACAGGTTTTCACTATCTTGGCCAGGCTGGTCTTGAACTCCTGACCTTGTGATTTGCCCGCCTCGGCATCCCAAAGTGCTGGGATTACAGGCGTGAGCCACTGCGCCCGGCCTCTAATGCATATTATTAAAAAGGCTGTGTGTTAGCTTTGCAAAGGTTAATTTCAGTCAGGAAGTGTTTGATAACTCTTTGTTTTTGCTCCTTGAGCTTTTGTTCCAGGGACAGCCCCTGGTGAGGCAGAGGCTTCAGAAGGCAAGTGGTGGAGGACTCAAGGCCCTCAGGTTTTGTGAATGCTTTCCCATCCAGGCCCTGCATCTCATTCTGATCTTTGATTGAATGCCCCTTTGTATCGGAGGCATTGGTTGTGGTGGAGGTAAGAGTGAAATCAAGGCTGATCACAGTAACTTGAGAGGCCTGGACCAGTGGCATATACTTGTTTTGTGGCCAACTGGTCATGTTAATTATCAGCTTTCTCTAGCCTTCAAGTTAAATAACAAGGCTCACATTTGTAACTGCATTTCTTTGCGTTGAATGGTAAGATATAGTTTGAGGTCAGTACTTTCTCAGGACACTCCTGGTGTCGTATGGCTCACTCAGTCACCAGCATTTATTGAGCACCTACTATGTGCCAGACACCAGTTGAGGAGGAGAGGGTGCTCAGATCTGCCGTTTAAGGGCTCCCGTTCCTGGGTGTGTGTAGGGAGGGCATGTAGGGGAAGCCCTCACAGCATACCATGATAATGGCCTGCAAGACTAGCATCTGGCATTAATGGAGCAGCTTCTGTATACAGTTTACAGATATCACCTCTCACCCTTGCCACAGATCATCTTCCGATTTTAAACACAAAGAAAGTGGGCTTGAGCTAGGAATCTCACTCCACGTCACATAACCAGTGAATGTCTAAGCTGGAATTTGCTCCCAAGCCTGCTGGGGTTTTCTCCTACACCTCATGCTTAGAGGTGACAAGAGAGGAGAGATGGGCTGGGAGACTCAGGTTCCTTGGGCCGTCGTGGAAAGCAGCAAGTGACAAGAGTATCCCTAATGGTGTCTGACGCAGGCAATGGTGGGCCTTTCTTTCCTCTCACACAGCCGGGTTGTTTTTTCTCTTCTTTCTTGATTCATCTCTTTTCTGCTTTCCCTGCTGCTGCCCAATTCTTTGAGCTGCTACGGTGCCTGCTACAGACATCGTTGAACCCTGCCAGAGGCCATCCAGCCACAGGTGTGCTGCCTCCTGCCCAGGGAGAGAGTTCGGATCCAGGGACTGTCTGTTACTAGGGTCCGTGTTCTGAGCCTGTCTTTGTTAGGGAAGCTGATGTTCAGTTTTTAAGATGCAGGTCTTGGAAATTTCTTGCTTGTTGAGTTGGTGTCCCGTAGTGGTGTGTTTGTGAAGACACCAAAAGGAAAACGTGGCTGGTATGTAGGTCTGCTTTATTGTACACAGAGACCCCCACAGTACCTGTGGCCTTCACCTGGGAAATTCAGGCTCCCAAACCCTTCAGCCCTGACACTAATGGGAAGGCACTGAATGGTGAGAACTTGGTCTTGTGCAGACTTGCGTAGAGAAGAGTCTGTGTATATGTAAAGTTGATGCATGGCTGGGCATGATGGCTCACTCCTGCCATCCCAGCACTTTGGGAGGCCAAAGTGGGTAGATAACCTGAGGTCAGGAGTTTGAGACCAACCTGACCAACATGGTGAAACCCTGTCTCTACTAAAAAATACAAAAATTAGCCAGGCGTGGTGGCAGGCGCCTGTAATCCCAGCTACTCGGGAGGCTGAGGCAAGAGAATTGCTTGAACCCAGCAGGGGAGGTTGCAGTGAGCTGAGATCACGCCCTTGCACTTCAGCCTGGGGGACAAGAGCAAGACTCCGTCTCAAAAAAAAAAAAAAAAGTTGATGCATGAGTATCTGTCATGGTTCTCTGGTTTTAAGTAAAAGAAACCAACTCTTCCTTAACTAACGTAGCAAAAAGGATTTATCAGAAGGCATTGGGGTGGTTTATAGGGTAGAAGGAGAAGCTAGAGGATCAGGTCTCAGAAAGATGGCAACTGGGCAGCTTCAGGGATCTCACTTCTGAGAGCCCTGGTGGGGGAATCTGCTCCAGCCATCTCCAGTGTTTGTCCCATTGCTTTGATCACAGTTGGGTCCTATGCCATACATTGGCTGGCAGAGGGCAGGGCATGTTGATGGACAGTCCCATCAAACTATCTCATGGTGGAGGGGAAGTTCCCCCAAATAGTTCCCCTCCCTGCATGGGGAGTGTTCTCCCGCTAGGGCACAAACACAGTCTACCACCTCAATGACTGAAAATCTACAATAATACATTCTTAAATATATATTGTGTAGACTTTTAATTTTAATTGTATTATTATTATTATTATTTGAGACAGATTCTTGCTCTGTTGCCCAGGCTGGAGTGCAGTGGCATGATCTCAACTCACTGCAACCTCCGCCTCCCGGGTTCAAGCAATTCTCCTGCCTCAGCCTCCTGAATAGCTGGGATTACAGGCACGTGCCACCACGCCCAGCTAATTTTGTATTTTTAGTAGAGACAGGGTTTCACCATGTTGGTCAGACTGGTCTTGAACTCCTGACCTTGTGATCTGCCCGCCTCGGCCTCCCGAAGTGTTGGGATTACAGGTGTGAGCCACTGAGCTCGGCCAATTTTTATTTGTAAGAGCTGTATTGAGGTATAAACTTTCACCCATTTTAAGTGTATAGTTTAATACTTTTCAAGTAAATTTACAGCATCCTGTAACTCTCACCACAGTTTAATTTGAGAATATTTCCGTCACCCCAAAAAGATTCTTCATACCCATCTACAGTCCATCCCCATTCCCATCCCCAGCCCTAGGCAGCCACTGATCGGTTTTCTGTCTTTTTAGAGTTGAACATACGTTTTTTAATATGTTCCTGACTGGTGTAACTTTTTCTGGGTATTTTGGAAACTACGTTATACATGAAAGAAAAAAAGAGACCCCCCTCTGCCCGCATCAATGGTGTGAAAGTCTGTATCTCACTGGTCTCAGGTTTCTCTGCTTTCTCTTTTAGATCCTTCCTTCTCTCCAGTGGACCGTAATTTAGGAGAGCATAGCCCCGGGCTTGATGCTGCCATTATTTACCTCTCAATCTCTCTAAGTCTAAGTCATGGAACCTTCTAGGACTCAGTTCCTCATCTGTAAAATTCAGAAAAAAAAAATAGACACAATGATATCTGATGTTCTTTCCATCTCTAATGCTCAGCACTCATGATCTTTTTTGGTGAAGTCTTTTTTGACAAAAAATTACTTCTTGATTTTCTATGCTCTTCAGAGGACTGAAACAAAATATTAAAATTAAAAATTTATTCTTCAGAACTCACAGAACAGAATAAGTGCAAAAGCAGTAAGTGTGTAACATTTCTACTTTTGAAATGATTAAAGCTTATGGCAGCGAGACCTCTGCGACATTGTGTATATGTGTGTACAGCGGAGGAAATTAATTGGAAACTTTCATTCTCCTTCATGCTTTCTGGTTTATTCAAATATTTATTGAAGCAGACAGGATGCCAGGTGAGGGATTTAGAATCCTGGCAAAGATAAGGGCTTTTCCCGGATGAAGGTTGCAGCCTGGTTGGGGTAAGTCAGTGTGAAATTATAGCAAGGTGAACTGGTCCTAGGAGAGAGGAAGGACAGTGAGCAGAGGGAGGTAGGGAGGGACTGGGTCACAGAACAGGGCCATGCATATACCACCACCACCACCTCCGCCACTGTGAGAAACTGGCCCTGAGAAGCTGCTAGGCAGCTGGCTTAGCCAACCCACCGTTAAAAACCACCCATTTCATCTTTGAGGGAGGAGACATTCCAGCAAGTTTGAAGGTAGAGATAGGGGAGGGTGAAGTGTTTTGCGTTTCTAAGCAGATCTCTTATCTCCCCTGGCTCTATCTTTTTGTAACATGGGGTTAACTGTAGCATTGGTTTTTGCAGTGACTGTAGATATAGCAAACTTGTGGAGGCTGGCTTTTGGCACAGCAGACAGCTGGAGGGTGGTATTTTTCTGATGGGGAGATGTTCTTAAGTTTTATAATTTATGGTGTCTTTAAATATGGGATTTCGTTTACTGTTACCCTAATTACACCTCTGATGTATTTTATTTAGCTTAATGCTTTAATTTTCTGCTCATGCCCAGAGGTAATTTCTCAAAGGGTACCACTTAAAAAAAAGTCTTAGGTAATGTTTCATCCTTCCTGCAGTTACCTGCAGCCTCTTGAAGGCAAGGAAATGGGTTTTGGGGGCACAGACTTTCTTCTGGGCTCTTGTGATATAATTTTGGTTGTGTTTGTATCATCCAAGATCTTCACCACCTGTTTGCCAAGTATCCTAAACCATTCTGTTCTATAGGGACATGATACAAGCCACATGTCATTTTAAATGTTCTAGTAGTCACATTAATAAAATTTTAAAAAGGCAAAATTAATTTGAATAATATATTTATTTAACCCAGCAGATCTAAAACATCACTTCAACATGCAGTTGATATGAAAATAATGAGCTATTTCACATTATTTTTTTCTAAACAAGTCTTTGGAACTTGGGATGTATCTTATAGCACATGTCAGTTCAGACTAGCCACATTCCAAGTAGTCATTAGCCACATTTGCAGTGACACTGTATTGGACAGCAAAGTTCTAAACCTCTCAAAGGCTTGCAGAGGGCCCTGGAAAGAGCCCTTAGAGTGGGTGGGAGAGACATATCCTCATGATTTATGAGCTCTTAACAAAGCCACAGGTTTCCTCTTCTTAGAGAAACCTGATATGTAAAAAAAATTCATCTTGACAGGAAAGGTAAAGCAGGAAGTAATTATTCATGTTACAAAAGAATTAACCACAAGATCTTTTAAATAGCAAGCTCGCTTAGTGCACGGAAGAATATGACTCAATTTGCAAAATGTGATTGACACTTGACATTTTAGTAGCACCTTTGTTGGGCTGAGAACGGTCTATCATCATAAAATGCAACCTGAGCGGTCAGTTGATCAAGTCTTTATTGAGCACCTACTGCATGTCATGGATCCTTATAGGGGCCCCAGCAGAACTAAGGGTGATCCATACCCAGAAGACATTCAGAGGCTCACGGGGAAGACAAGACACAGCTTGGGATTGCTTCAGTGGCAGGGGCCAGGGAGGTCTTGGGTCTAGAAGAGCTTAGAAGGTGATGTGGAGGCAGTCAGGGCCCAGCTGTGGCCAGAAGGCCAGGAGGCTGTACATGATTACTTAAGTTTAAAGAAAGGGCAATGGCCGGGGTGGTCGCTCACGCCTGTAATCCCAGCACTTTGGGAGGCCAAGACAGGGAGGAACATTTGAAGTCAGCCTGACCAACACAGTGAAATCCTGTCTCTACAAAAAATACAAAAATTAGCTGGGTGTGGTGGTGTGCACCTGTAGTCCCAGCTACTTGGAAGGCTGAGGTGGGAGGAACACTTGAGCCTGGGAGACGGAGGTTGCAGTGAGCTGAGATAGTGCCACTGTACTCTAGCCTGGGCAACAGAGCCCGACCCTGTCTCAAAACAAAAAATCTTTTTTTAGTATCTTCTTAATTATGTATAGATTGTATACATATATTACTGTACTAATTGAAGATCAAGAAAACCCCAGAGAAGCTCTTACACTGTTATTATTAGGCTTAACAAACTTTTGAAACACATACAATTGAGTATTGTATGCCTTTAGACATTGGTGGAAAAATGAAGACATTTTCTTCATGATTCAGATATATAGTTTTAAAATATCTTGCTAATCCTGATGGTTCCACACCAATGTCAAGGGTGGAAGGAAACCCATATTACGAATGATCTTGATGACTGAAAGTTTGGGGGCCATCTCCCCGTAAGATCTGATGTGTCTTCCCCATGTGGCGGGCAAAGAACTCCCAGCAGAAGCTGAAGTGACACCTCTATCATTTTTCCTTCCTTCCTTCCTTCCTTCCTTCCTTCCTTCCTTCCTTCCTTCCTTCCTTCCTTCC
>NW_016811676.1:57840-60907 GCF_001698545.2 Rhinopithecus bieti
GAGCTTGCAGTGAGCCAAGATCGTGCCACTGCACTCCGGCCTGGGCGAGAGAGCGAGACTCCGTCTCAAAAAAATAAAAAAATTAAAAAATAATAAAATAAATTTTCTTTTGTAGAGATGGGGTCTTGCTATGTTGCCCAGATTGGGCTCGAACTCCTGGCCTCAAGTGATCCTCCCACCTTGGCCTCCCAAAGTGTTGGGATTACAGATGTGAGTTGGCAAAGGTTTAATAGATCAATGTCTAGGCGATCTGAGGAAAGCTGTGTTTTAATTGACCTGTTCCAATTGTTATGATGGCTCATTTTAACTGCTGGGGTTAGGGGCGTAGCATGATACCATAAAGTTAGAGTGTTCATGCCTGCGTATTGTCAGGAACACAGAGAAATCTGCAAAGGTTGCCTTGTTCATGTTCTTCCACTCCTCCTTTCTGTTAATAAGTGATAAGAATGGTTCACAACGCAACTTCATCCTGGGCAGATTTATGCAGTAAAGTCAGCCAGCTAACTTTGGAATACAAAAATGATATAGGAAAGGAATTTCCACTTCAAGTTGCTTATGAACTGTCTGGTTTAGCAGATGTTATGAGTGGACAGACAGAGCACACCAACTTGGGTGGATAGGATGTTTGGAACCGAAAGTGCTTTGGGAATGTATCCCAAATGGATATGCAAAGCCCATGTGACGGGCACCCACTCACCTACCAGTGTTTTTCCTTGAAAACCTATCTCAGTTTATTGAAGTTTGTTGTTGTTGTTTTAAACTCATTTGTGCTTTTGTCTCCTATTTAAGAAATCTTTGCCAAACCTAAGGTCATTAAGATTTTCTCCTATCCATTCTTATAAAAAGTTTTACAATTTTAGCTCTTACACTTAGGTCTGTGATCTATTTTGAGTTAATTTTAGTATATGCATGCTTTACAGAGCTCATTTAACTTTCCTTCTTCCATTATTTTATCATAATTTCTGAATTGCTAATTCACCACTTGGGGTTTTATCTAATTTTTGCTATCCTTGTATTCATTCATTTGCCATTCATTCATTCATTCATTCATTAATATGGATCTGCAAATAAAAAAGGAAAAGGTGGCCGGGCACGGTGGCTCACGCCTGTAATCCCAGCACTTTGGGAGGCCGAGGCGGGCGGATCATCTGAGGTCAGGAGTTCGAGACCAGCCTGGCCAACATGGTGAAACCCCATCCCTACTAAAAATACAAAAATTAGCTGGGTGGGGTGGCATGCATTCAAGGAGAATCGCTCGAACGTGGGAGGTGGAAGTTGCGGTGATCTGAGATTGCGCCACTACACTCCAGTCTGGGTGACAAGAGTGAGACTCCATCTCAAAAAAAAGGAAAAGGTTATGAAATTGGTTCATATTGAGGTGGTCATATTGAGGTGGCCCAGTTTAAATGAATTGCATAATTGATATATGGATAAGTTAACTAGGTTTTGGATTGGTTAATGCTGCTAATTTGCATTGGCACTTTGTCAATGAGAAGACCCACCTTTCTTACCTGTTGCCTTTGCTCGTTACCAAGTATGAGAGGTTGCCATAGATCAGGAAAACAATGTAACATGGAATTGATGCGTAAGAGCTCATCTGTTGAGAGGGCAGTTGTGGTTTTGATGTAGGCAGTCTGAGACATTGGCTTGGCCAGCCGGGCCCTCTATACCAGCTGTCTTTACACGTGTTGTCACTGCAAGATGAGTGTTACCTCCGTAGGATGGTGTTATTAGTCTGTTCTTATGCTGCTAATAAAGACATACCCAAGATTGGGTAATTTATAAAGGAAAGAGGTTTAATGGACTCAGTTCAGTATGACTGGGGAGGCCTCAGGAAACTTACAATCATGACAGAAGGGAAAGCAAACACATCCTTCTTCACATGGTGGCAGAAAGGAGAAATGCCAAACAAAAGGGGGAAAAGCCCCTTATAAAACCATCAGATCTTGTGAGAACTCACTATCACAAGAACAGCATGAGGGTAACTGCCCTCATAGTTCAATTACCTCCCACCGGGTCCCTCCCACAACACTTGGGGATTATGGGAACTACAGTTCAAGGTGAGATTTGGGTGGGGACACAGCCAAACCATATCAGATGGGGATTATTAGCTTTGACATTTTGTACAACTGAGACCCAGAGAGGTTAGCATCACATAGTATTGGCGGGGGATGGGAGACCCAGAAGTTAAACTGACATCTGTTGTCTGTACACTGAGCTCAGGGAGACAATGCTGAACACCCTCTGGGTGGGGCAAATGTTGTTAGCTGACTGTCATCATGCAGCTTCCCCTCTGAAGCGCCTGCTAGCCCCAAGACTTGTAGGCCACCCTGCCTGTGCCTGACCACGGACCAGCACTTTGTGGTTTCTGTACTATAGGCCTCAGGTTAACCAACATTGGGTTACTGTGTGTGGCCCTGTTATTTTGAATATTTGTAGAGGGGAAGTCCCTTTAATGTGACTTTACTGGCCTTCAAGGGATACTGGGCCTCAGCCTTCTCCAACATCTGACCTAAATTACTTTGTTTTCCCTGTTCCTTCCAGTGGAGGCCATAGTGGAGTTTGACTACCAGGCCCAGCACGACGATGAGCTGACGATCAGCGTGGGTGAAATCATCACCAACATCAGGAAGGAGGATGGAGGCTGGTGGGAGGGACAGATCAACGGCAGGAGAGGTTTGTTCCCTGACAACTTTGTAAGAGTGAGTACAAAGCAAAACCCTTTTCCTGTCTCCTGTATGGGCTCTGCTGACCAAAGGCTATGGGGGTGCTTGAGGATGATGAATTGCATGAACTCTCTTAGGGGATGGCTTGAACTCCTTTGTGATATCAAGAGAAGCATGTATAGTTTTGCCCTTGGTATCTGGGATACTTGTTTTGAAATTGCTTTTTTAAGGCTCAGGATGATCTCTTTCCACTGTGTATCACTTCTTAGAATATGCTAAGGCTGGGCACAGTGGCTCACGCCTGTAATCCCAGCACTCAGGGAGGCTGAGGTGGGCAGATCACTTGAGATCAGGAGTTTGAGACCAGCCTGGCCAATATGGTGAAACCTCATTTCTACTAA
>NW_016811676.1:61460-67862 GCF_001698545.2 Rhinopithecus bieti
AGACAGGGTGGTCTCAATCTCCTGACCTCATGATCTGCCAGTCTCGGCCTCCCAAAGTGCTGGGATTACAGGCGTGAGCCACCGCGCCTGGCCTATGGAATGCTTTAAATGAATGAATGAATAAATATAGAATTCAAATTATGCAATGTTTTCCACCTTTGTATTCATATTGCCTTTTTTTCTTTTTTTTTTTTTTGAGACAGAGTCTTGCTCTGTTGCCCAGGTTGGAGTGCAGGCATGATCTTGATCTCAGCTCACTGCAACCTCCACCTCCCAGGTTCAAATGATTTTCGTGCTTCAGCCTCCGGAGTAGCTGGGATTACAGGCACGTGCCACCATGCCTGACTAATTTTTGTATTTTTTTTTAGTAGAGATGGGGTTTCACCATATTGGCCAGGCTAGTCTCAAACTCCTGACCTCAAGTGATCCACCCACCGCAGCCTCTCAAAGTGCTGGGATTACAGGTTTGAGCCACCACGCCCGGCTCATATTGCCTTTTTGATAGGAGCAATATCATTTTCCCTTACCCTTTTATGTCCATGAAGCATTGAACAAAACTTACTTCTTCAGTAATGTTTTGAAAATTATGCCTTTTGGAGAAGTCATCTACAGGTTAATTATAAAAATGTAACTCATTCATATTAATAAATTACCACACAGTTGTAAGTAATACTTTGAATTGTTGGGTAGAAAAGGATCACCTGGAGGCTGTTCCTCATGGGGAGTATTAACTAGGTCTAAAAGTCCCCATGCCATAAACTTTCTATCTCATACTGGAGAAGAATGGATTGTTCTCAGAAGAATGGATTGTCCTCAGTAGGAAGACCTGCATGCAGAAGTCCCCAGGTCCCCTGCTGTAGTCTCCGTGTTACCAGATAATACTTAAGAGGACTGTGCCTTGGATACAGGGAGGCAGGTAGTATGGGGAACCTTGGGCCCAGAGAAGCAGGTGACCCCCACCAAAGGAGCCCTGAGGGCTGGGTGGGAGGGGTTTTTTTTATGACAAGGGGTTGTTGATGAAAAATGTGTGATATACACTGGACTTCCAATCACTATCCTTTCAGAGTCTAAAATGAATAGAAACCTATTTAAATCTTTCTTTAGGATCTTGTCTCAGGGTGATCCCACTAGCATTTCTGTTTTCTTTTCTCTTTGGTGTGAAAAGGCTGGGGAGAGTTTTGTAGGGAACATGCTACTAAACTTTGCTTTCTGGAGTTGTAGGAATATAGGCTTTCCCTGCACTGGACTACACTTGAATCCAGCCTCTCGCTCCCATTTTAAGAGTGGGAAAGTGCTGCATCTGGGCCACCACAGATCGACTCTGTGGAGGTGTGAATGGGAGTTCTTTTGCATATCCAAACAAAGACCCCAGTTTTAGGAAAGGAGCATCCCTGAAGTTGAGCTGCATTCTAGTGTGGAAAGAGGGTTTTTCCAGATAAAAGGGGCAGTTGTTAGAGTGAAGATGAAGGAGGAAGGAATGACAGAGGGGGACTGTGGGAAAGAGAGAAGACCCTGGGAAGGAGGGAAGACTGTGGGAAGGATAGCAAGATTGTGGGAAAGTGAGCAGGACTGTGGGGAAGAGAGAGGAGGGCCCTGGGAAGGAAGGAGGACTGTGGGAAGGTGAGGTGGACGGTGGGAAAGAGGTAGCAGGATCCTGGGAAGGAAGGAGGACTGTGGGAAGGGGAGAAGGATCATGGGAAAGAGAGAGGAGGACCCTGGGAAGGAAGGCGTACTTTGGGAAGGCGAGGAGGACTGTGGGAAAGAGGGAGCAGAACCCTGGGAAGGAAGGAGGACTGTGGGAAGGGGTGGAAGACTGTGGGAAAGACAGAGGAGGACCCTGGGAAGGAAGGAGGACTGTAGGAAGGGGAGAAAGACCATGGGAAAGAGATAGGAGGACCCTGGGAAGGAAGGAAGAATGTGTGAAGGCAAGGAGGACTGTGGGAAAGAGGGAGGAGGGCCCTGGGAAGGAGGGAGGACTGTGGGAAGGAGAGGAAGACCGTGGGAAGGAGAGGAGGACCATGGGAAAGAGAGAGGAGGAGCCTGGGAAGGAGAAGGGACTGCAGCATCAGCTCCAGTTTTGAGGGTAGGTAGTATTTTGAACACCTTTATGTGTCTTGTTGGCCTAGTGTCACCTCGTTTTAAACCATGAATCTACAGATTCAGAAAACTGAGTTGGAAGGCACTGAGAAAGCCTATGGAATTTGCTCATAGCATAGGGCTGGCACGCTGTCAGTGACTGTGGAGGGAACCAGGGCAGGGAAATGCAGTGCAGGAACTGCCCACGCGAGAGCTGGAACCTGACCCTCCCCCTGCTCAGAGAGGACTCCTTGCTGTGAAATGGAGGTGATGTCTTGACCAGAAGGTCTCGCCATTGCCCCACCTGCTCTACTTTGGGCTAGGCCAGTGTGGGCATGGCAGCAGGCTCCTGTCCTGTGGCTTCCCCTGGGCTTTGGCTCAAGGGAAGCCCTGGTGGGAGATGGCAGGGAGGGAGGGAGGCGAGTGAGATTGGGAGGCGGGGGAAGGCGGTTATCCCGCCAGCTCCCTGCTCATGTGGATTTTGGGCTGGCCCTGTCCCTCACGGGATGGGTGGCTGCTCCAATCAAGCTCACCTTCCTCCTTACCCCTCTCTCCTCTTTCCTTCAGGTCTGGGGGTTCCCTTGTTTTAAGTCCCAGGCTACTACCTTGGGCTTTCTTTATACCTCACCCACCCTGTGAAAGTCTATTAATCCTACCCGAGATTACCCTAATTCGAGTGGGCCATCTGTTTCCTTTTGAGAACCCTACTACCTCATCGGCCTGTTCAGAGGATTAAACCAGAGAATGCTGGAAATTGTTTAGCACAGTGGCCAGCCCCCCAGTGAGTGTGCCGCAGTGCTGGTCACTGGGTGAGGGAATGGATCCTCTCCTCTGGGCCTGAATTGCCCTGCACTCACCTGCTCAGGTGTCCTCTAGTTTCAGCTGGAGCACTTCAAGGGAGGGGAAGTCATGCTCTTGAGAGATGCTTGTTCTACCTAGGGCAGAAAGGATGTAGCAGGAGTGGCTGGGGCTGCGCTACTTGTAGCTGTCACATTTGGCAGAAAAAGAAACTTCTATTCTTTCAGATGGCTGAGTCTATTTTCAAGTCTTCACCCACTGGAAATGTTTTAGGCCTATTATTGAAAATTCAGTAGGTGGATGCAGTGGAGTTTAACAATAACCAGGACTCTGTAGAGAATTCTAAAAGCTGAAAAAGCATCTTTAGGTAATAATTATCATATTGGCATAGGTGTGCACTTTTGAAAGTAGCTTTATGCATGTCCTATTTGGTGTAAGAATAATGTGTCCCCAGATTGAATTGGGTAATCTTGTGGAATCTCATTTATTTATTTATTTTTTTGAGATGGAGTTTCGCTCTTGTTGTCTAGGCTGGAATACAATGGTGCAATCTCAGCTCACCGCAACCTCCGCCTCCCAGGTTCAAGCGATTTTCCTGCCTCAGCCTCCCGAGTAGCTGGGATTACAGGCATGGACCATCACGGCTGGCTAATTTTGTATTTTAGTAGAGACAGGGTTTCTCCATGTTGGTCAGGCTGGTCTCAAACTCCCTACCTCAGGTGATCCGCCCGCCTCAGCCTCCTAAAGTGCTGGAATTACAAGCGTGAGCCACCACGCCCTGTCAGGAATCCCATTTTTATACCCACATGCCTTTCTGTCCATGTTACCACTGTCAGAGAGCCTACCTTAAGCATTTTCTTTTTTTTCTTTTTTTTTTTGAGATGGGTTGTACTCTGTTGCCCAGGCTGGAGTGTAGTGGCATGTTCACGTCTTACTGCAGTGTCGCTCTAGACTCAAGTGATACTCCCACTGCAGCCTCCTCACTAGCTGGGACTATAGGCGCACACCACCACACCTGGCTAATTTTTGTGTTTTTAGTAGAGATGGGGTTTTGCCATATTGCCCAGGCTGGTCTTGAACTTCTGGCCTCAAGTGATTCTCCCTCCTCGGCCTCCCAGAATACTGGGATTACAGACATGAGCCACCATGCCCAGCCAAGCATTTTCTTGATTCATTTAGCAGATCCTTATTCAGTGTCCCATTTGAGCATGGTCCTCCAGAGTGTTGGGATTCGTATCCACCTTCATCTGAGTGCAGTCTCAGTCTCTCAAGAGAAAAGTACCAGCCATTCCGCAGGTATACTGAGCAGCAGGCCATCCCATTGGTAAGAAGATACGTGTGCTTTGTCAGTTCTCAGGCTATTTTTTATCATGCAGAAATGTACCCAGCTAGGCCACATGCCTTTTTAGGTTTATCTCTCTTTTATTTAATTTGTACTTATTTTATTTATTGTAAATATGAAAGAAGAATCTTTTAAAATCTCACCCAAAACAAGATGGCGACGAGAGTGACCTCTGGTCATCCTCACTGCTACACTCCAGTGGTGCCATGACAGTTTACAAATGCCATGGCAATGACAGGAAGTTACCCTATATGGTCTAAAAAGGTGGGGAACTCGCAGTTCCGGGAATTTCCCACCCCTTTCTTGGAAAGCTCATGAATAATCCACCCCTTGTTTAGCATATAATCCAGAAATAACCATAAAAATGGGCAACCAGCAGCTCTCAGGGCTGCTCTGCCTATGGAGTAGCCATTCTTTCATTCCTTTACTTCCTTCTTCCTCTTTTTTGTTTGGAGACGGAATCTCGCTCTGTCACCAGGCTGGAGTGCAGTGGGGAGATCTCGGCTCATTACAACCTCTACCTCCCCGGTTCAAGTGATTCTCTTGCTTTAGCCTCCCGAGAAGCTGGGACTACAGGTGTGTGCCACCATGCCCAGCTAATTTTTGTATTTTTAGTGGAGACAGGGTTTCACCATGTTGGTCAGGATGTTCTCGATCTCTTGATCTTGTGATCTGCCTGCCTCGGCCTCCCAAATTGCTGGGATTACAGGCATGAGCCACTGCGCCCAGCCACTTTGCTTTCTTAATAAACTTGCTTTCATTAAAGAAAATAAAGAAAAGAAAAGAAAATTCCATCAGGCCTTTTCCCAGTGATTCTCCTCCCCCAAGGAATTGATCATCATATATTAGTTTTACCTGTACTAGAATTTTATATAAATGGAGTCATACAATATGTGTTCTTTTGTATATGACTAGTGCACACCAAAGTGTTTTTGCGTACATCGGTACTTTGTTCTTGCTGTATAGTATCCCATTATGATGAATTTCCCATAATTTGTTTAGCCAATATTTTGTTGATGGATATTTGGGTTGTTTCCAGTTTGAGGATTTTATTGATAGAGGCTCTGAACATTCTTGCATGTTGTCTTATGGACATTAGGACTAATTGCTCTTACATATACACACATGTAAGAGTGGAATTGCTGCTGTCACTGACTTTCAACCTGTTGATTTTTCTCTGTGTAAAGCTGTGGCTTCCATTGGGTGAGGGGAGGAGGTGCCATACCTGTGCCTGGAGCCTCATTTGTGCCACACTAGTCAATTTAGCTAATCAGCCTGAATCTTGTCATAATGTAGCCACCTATGAATATGACTGGTGAGGCATTCTGATGCACAGAACCCAATCTCCCAGTGATGATTTGATTATTGGGCCCCAGGAACTGACAAAGACTGATTCTTAATTTTTTTTTTCTTTTTAGACAGTCTTGCTTTGTCACCCTGGCTGGAGTGCAGGGGTGGGATCATAGCTCACTGTAGCTTCAAACTCCTGGGCTCAAGTGATCCTCCTGCCACAGCCTCCCAAGTAGCTAGGACCACAGGTACATGCCACCTCACCCAGGTAATTTTTTTGTATTTTTTTGCATAGACGGGGTTTCGCCATGTTGCACAGGCTGGTCTGCAACTCCTGTGCTGAAGTGATCCTCCCGCCTCGGCTCCCAAAGTGCTGGGATTACAGGCATGGGCCACCGTGCCTGGGCGGGTCTTGCTATGTTGTTCAGGCTGGTCTTGAACTCCTGGGCTCAAGTGATCCTCCCGCCTTGGCCTGCTGAAGTGTTGAGACTGCAAATATGAGCCACTATATCAGGCCTATTCTTATGTTGTTAAAAACATACAAAGAGCATGTGTCAAAGTTTCGTTGAACTTATTTAATGAGGAAACTAGCAGAATAACAAAACCAACTCAGTGAGGATATGAGGAACTCAGTGGAAAAAAAAAAACTCAGTGGAAAAAGGAATGTCCAAATAAGATTGCTGAGTTAGGTTCAAAACTGGTTGATGTCTTACAGAACAATAAAATCTTTACCTTTGGGGTTATCATCTCTACCAGAAAAGAAGAAAGAGAAAACAGCATGCCTTATCATTTTTCTACATTATCTTCTGACTTTTATAGGATTGTAAAATATCCTAGTAGTGTTAGTTAAAGCAAATTACTTTTCAGAGTCAGATGACCCTCCTGGCGGGGATGGG
>NW_016811676.1:68424-109163 GCF_001698545.2 Rhinopithecus bieti
GGATTAATTGTCCCATGTTGGATTTAATTACCAGTATCTTCCTTTTAAAACCTTAACCCTCAGATCCAGACAACATTGTTCTTTAGTCAAGCAAAGCATGTGTAAGCAGCCTTTTTCTGAGTTCTCCTGGAAGGGACCCACAACTATACATTTTCAAATGAATTTTAAAAGAAAAAAGCCTTGAAACTATAGCTCGGGCTGATGTGCATGTGTCTGCCTCCTCTTTTAGGGGACATTTGTCTGTTAGGGGACATTTGATAAAGTTCAACAGGACACAGGCTCTCAACATTTTGTAGCTCACAGATAGACATGTGGAAGGCAGGAAGCTATGATAGGGGTTAAAAGAATATGCTTGTTGATCTTTAAATTTATCTGACTCTGTCTGTGAGGAAGTGAACTGTTTTCTCTGCCTGTTTTTGTATGTGTTCGGCAAAAGTACATTTTCCCCTCTGCCTGCCCAGTTGTTGACGGGTGAAGTGTGTACACTTACAACTTGCATGTTCTATGTGTGCTGAGCATGACCATTTGCACCTCGCTTGCCGTGGCCTCAGCTTTCATTTGCTAGTGTTTTAGATCTCTCTTTGGCACATTTAGAGCCCATTTTGATATTTGTTTAAAGTGGTTGGTGAATGTGGCTGTTCTTTTTTGATCCATGAGGCGAAAGGCCAGTAGTTTGCAAAATTGTACCACTCCGAGATAAAGCTCACAGTTACTTTGTTCTTCTTGATTTATGAAGGGATCACAAATCGACTTCTTCAACAAGTGTCATAAAGTAGATTTTCAGGTTACTGTTCTACATTCAAAGACCCTGACATGGATCTCTTTAATCACATTTCACTTTTCTTTAAACTTTAAACTCAAGGGCCATTAATTTTGTGAATTATATGGATGATTGTTTTCAAGATGTTTGTCTCTCTTCACAAGCTAGCAGTAATTTTTCTGGGTGTGTTAATTAATTAATTTATTTAGCGACAGTGTGTCATTCCATCACCTAGGCTGGAGTATAGTGGTATGATCATGGCTCACTGCAGTCTCAACCTCCCAGGCTCAGATGATTCTACCACCTCAGCCTCCCAAGTAACTGGGACTATAGGCATGCACCACCTCACCTGTTTTTTGTTTTTTGTTTTTTTTAATTTTTCGTAGAGATGGGGGTATCACTATGTTGCCCAGGCTGGTCTTGAACTCCTGGGCTCAAGTGATCCTTTCGCCTTGGCCTCCCAAAATGCCAAGGTTATAGGCGGGAGCCACTGTGCCCAGCCCAGGTATGTATTATAATTTGCAGAGCCTCATCTTGCTCACAACATTTAGTCCTGGTGTCCTTGGGCATGTGGGCATCTGCTGTGTGTTAGGCACCAGAGGATATAAATTCAAATGAGACAGACTGAATGGAATATTGTCACAAATGTAACTTCTCCTAGAGGATGATAGTTTTAGCTCCTATGACCTGCCTTTGGGAATTCTGTGCTTTAAACATTGTTCTACAAAGATACTCTGTAAAGATGGTCCAGATTAAAATGCCACTTGAGAAATTTCTGGCTGAATTCATCCGGCAACTGTTAGAATGTGCTAAATGAACCTACAGTTAGCTTTTTGGCCCTGATGGCTGTGTTACTTTATGGAGTAATAGTGGCTGCATTCTATTCAAGGCTTACTGGCTGCCTGGCATTGTATGTATGATCTACCCATGTCTGTCTGTGTACAGTGACAAAAATTTGTTAAGCACTTACTGTATGCCAGGCAGGAATGAGGCCAAGCCCTTTCCATGTTTTTTTGTTTGTTTGTTTTTTGAGATTGAGTCTCACTCTGTCACTCAGGCTGGAGTGCGGTGGTGCAATCTGGG
The DNA here is from genome assembly GCF_001698545.2 of Rhinopithecus bieti. Taxonomy (NCBI): domain Eukaryota; kingdom Metazoa; phylum Chordata; class Mammalia; order Primates; family Cercopithecidae; genus Rhinopithecus; species Rhinopithecus bieti. The sequence continues at coordinate 70,268 of NW_016811676.1, forward strand.
CTCACTGCAACCTCTTACTCCCAGGTTCAAACAGCTCTCGTGCCTCAGCCTCCCGAGTAGCTGGGATTACAGGCGTCCACCACCATGCCTGGCTGATATTTGTATTTTTAGTAGAGATGGGGTTTTGCCATGTTGGCCAGGCTGGTCTCAAATTCCTGGTCTCAAACAATCCACTTGCCTCGGCCTCCCAAAGTGCCGGGATTACAGGCATGAGCCACCATGCCCAGCCCCTTTCCATGTTTTTTTAATCTCATTAAATTCTTCTATCACTCCATGACAGGTAACTGAGGCATATCAGTGTTAAAAGCCTACTCACAGTCACACAAGCTAGTGAGGAGCAAAGAGAGCATTGGAATCTGGGCCAACTGGCTCTGCAACCTGAGCTCAAGCGGGCAGCATTATCTGGGTGTCTGAATTGTCCTGATAGAACTGTACTCCTCACCATTATTGTCTGCTGTATTATGCCTTCCCCAAGTGTCCAATCAGGTGGAATCATGGTATTTAACTTATTTCTGTCTGCATTTTAAAGAATTCTCTTCAAAAGTTGGCTATTTCAACTCAAAAGAACAACCTTTGCCTGGATTTATGGGCTTGCACTGTTTTTTCCTACAAATTCTGAAATTAAGTCAATTAGGGAAAATATTTCGTTATTATTAATTTGTAAGCAAACTTGTCGTTTTGCAGTGTTCAGCAGGCTATGCTTTCTAGAAGGAGCTTGGCTGTCTTTTCTATCAGTGGTAAATAATCAAGATGTATGACTATCCAGTTGTTCCCCGTCCACGGGGCCCTCAAAACCAACCAATTCCAGCACAAATTATTCTTGAAACTTTAAACATACAGTTTTCTTTCAGAAAAACAATTTCTAAAACTAACAACTGGAGCCTGTTAGATTCTGTTGTGAGAAATGTTATTCCAAGTAGGGTCTGGAATAATTAAGTACAAGTGTGTTACCAGTAAGAACCCACATCATTTGGCGGTTTCTTCAGGCTTTGTAACTGTTGTAGTGCAGAAAATGTGGTAGAGGGGGGCGGTCTTGTGACTCAGGGAGGGCTGTGACCTCAGTGAGTTTTAATCCCCTGACTGAGTTGATCATGGTGATTATGCATAATGGCATCTTATTTTCTTAATGGCAAGATTATTGAATCTTAGCTTGGAAAGGGACTTTAAGATCATATGTTTTAACCCTTAGCTTTCTACCAGATCAAAATCTAAACCATCTGAGATATCGCCGTGATCATTATTGGATATTTAAACTTGTTAAGCTTGGGGCTCCCACAGCGACTCCATGTCAGTGTGTTTCTAACCTGGTCCTGCTCCAGGTGCACTACAGCGTCAAAATTTTGTGGTTGGGGCAGAAGTAGGGATAGAAGTCTTAGAAGCTTTTAAAAAGTTCAGTTGATTCTGCTGCTTGATAAAGCTTGGGCATTCATTTTGCACAGTGGTACTGATAGGGCAGTACCATGTTTTTATTTTTATTTTTTTTTGAGACGGAGTCTCGCTCTGTCGCCCAGGCTGGAGTGCGGTGGCCGGATCTCAGCTCACTGCAAGCTCCGCCTCCCGGGTTTACGCCATTCTCCCGCCTCAGCCTCCCGAGTAGCTGGGACTACAGGCGCCCGCCACCTCGCCCGGCTAGTTTTTTGTATTTTTTAGTAGAGACGGGGTTTCACTGTGTTCGCCAGGATGGTCTCGATCTCCTGACCTCGTGATCCGCCCGTCTCGGCCTCCCAAAGTGCTGGGATTACAGGCTTGAGCCACCGCGCCCGGCTATTTTTTATTTTATTTTTTTGAGAGAGTCTCACTCTGTCACCCAGGATAGAGTGCAGTGCCACGATCTTGGCTTACTGAAACCTCCGCCTCCCGGGTTCAAGCGATTCTCCTGCCTCAGCCTCCCAAGTAGCTGGGATTACAGGCGCCTGCCACCACCCCCGGCTAATTTTTGTATTTTTAGTAGAGATGGGGTTTTGCCATGCCGGCCAGGCTGGTCTTGAACTCCTGAGCTCAGGCAATCTGCCTGCCTTGGCTTCCCAAAGTGTTAGGATTACAGGCGTGAGCCACCGTGCCTGGGCTATTTGGGCATGAATTCTAAAGTGGGATATGAAAGAATCCAGCAATGGCCAAGTTCCTCATGGAGGGGTGCCATGCTCAGAAGCGCAGCATGCCCTCCCACTGGCCCCTCTTCAGTGGGCTCTGAGTAGCTGCTCATGTTTGATCTCCCTGTAAGAAAAGTAGTAGCTGAAAAGCACATAAGCTGCCAGCACTGTGGAAAGCCCCGCGATGCTCCCTTTCCTCACAGTGACATACTTGTTGTAATACCCATAGTAACCTCTGAAACGCTCCAGCAGTGCCCGTCGGGGTAAGATCCCACATCAGTACCCAGCTTGGCAGCTCCTCTGGTCTGACATCCATGCGTTTTCTCCCATTCCCTGCTGTGCCTGATGCTGCTCTGGAGTCCTGGTGTCTGCAGTGCCAGGCTGCTGGAGGGTGCTGGGGAGGGAGCATCCCGGGAGTGTCGTTAATGAATGGCCTTGTGATTTGTGCTTACTTGTTTGTGGGAATAGATTGATTCTTGTTTTCTGCCTGTGCTTAAATGGGATAAAACTATATAGAAAAAGTAAACCAGGATGGGCGCAGTCGCTCACACTTGTTGTAATCCCAGCACTTTGGGAGACCGAGGCAGGTGGATCATTGGGGTCAGGAGTTCGAGACCAGCCTGGCCAATATAGTGAGACCTTGTCTGTACTAAAAATACAAAAATTAGCTGGGCATGGTGGTGCACTCCTATAATCCTAGCTACCTGGGAGGCTGAGGCGGAGAATCGCTGGAACCTGGGAGGTGGAGGTTGCACTGAGCCAAGATAGGATCATTGCACTCCAACCTGGGCAACAGAATGAGACTCTGTCTCAAAAAAAAACAAAAAGTAAACCTTCCTTTTTACCATACTTTAAAACAATCTAGAAACTATTACAAAATAAAACAGAAATCTAAAGTTTTATTTTTGCAGAAGGAGGAAAAGAGACCTGGTTGAGTTCAGTGCCATGATGCCCACAGCGCATGACAGGGTGTGTGTGTATGTGTGTGTGCGCATGCGCACGCACGCTGATTTGTAGAGGGAAAGGTGGGGAGCAGGAGCGTCACCTAGGGGTGGCTGCCTGCTGTCTGCCCTGAGGTTGCACATGGCAGTCCCCATTTTCCAAAGTGCCTTGGCCTTGGAGGCCCAGAAACCTGCTGTTGTCAGCACGCAGAGAGTGCTCATCCATCAGGGCTAATGGCGTCTTAACCAAGCTCCCAGACTAATGTGTGCAATCAGGATTACAGTTAACTTAGTATGGGAATACAGGCTGGGTGCGGTGGTTCACGCCTCTAATCCCAGCACTTTGGGGGGCTGAGGTAGGCAGATCACCTGAGGTCAGAAGTTCGAGACCAGCCTGACCAACATGGAGAAACCTCGTCTCTACTAAAAATACAAAATTAGCTGGGTGTGGTGGTACATGCCTGTAGTCCCAGCTATTCAGGAGGCTGAGACAGGAGAATCGCTTGAACCTGGAAGGTGAAGGTGGCAGTGAGCTGAGATTGTGCCATTGCACTCCAGCCTGGGCAACAAGCGTGAAACTCCATCTCAAAAAGGAAAAAAAAAAGAATGGGAATGCGCATGTCCTCACAACCTCATTCATTCACTCTCCTGCTGTGCACATTTCTAAAGGAAGCCAAGGGATGGTCAGAAGGTTACGTGGTAATCGTGGAGTCAGAATGTGGGGAGTCATCGGACTCAGACAATGGGTGACCTCAGGCTAAAGTACCTGATATGTCTATAATGATATTAATAGCTGACACTTCCATGGGGCTTACTATCTGCCAGCCATTGTGTTGTAAGTGTGTTATACACATTGACCAATTTAATCCTCAGAACAGCCTGTGAGGTAGATACATTGTTTTCCCCATTTTTGAGACAGGGTCTTGCTGTGTCACTCAGGCTAGAGTGCAGTGGCAAGATCAGGACTCACTGCAGCCTCTACCTCCCGGACTCAAGTGGTCCTCCCAGCTCAGCCTCCTGTGTAGTGGGACCACAGGTGTGTGCCGCCACACCTGGCTAATGTTTTTGTTTTTTAGTAGAGACAAGGTCTTGCTGTCTTGCCCAGGCTGGTCTTGAGCTCCTGGGCTAAAACAACCCTTCCGTCTCAGCCTCCCAAAGTGCTGGCATTACAGGCATGAGCCACCCCACCCTGCCTATTATCCCCATTTACAGGTGAGGAAACAGACATCAAGATGCTAAGTGACTTGCTGAAGGTTTTTCAGCAGGAACATTTGCCAACCCCTGCACTAGGGGTTCTTTACTGTTTTGTTTTTCTGTTCAGCTATTTATAGATTATGCCTTCAGTTTTGTTAACGTAGCCAGTGTCGTTTTGCAGTGGCATTTTGCTGGCCTAGGGACCCTTCTGTTGAAGGTGATTTTGTATAGCTCTGATCTATTATGAATTTGATTTTGGAGTTTCCGCTGAGAAGGCAAACCTGCTTTCCCTGTTGAAATGCTTGGAAGTAAATCATTGTGGCCATAGTGTCCACTGAACAACATAAATGTTGTTTTAATACCCTGAACATCCTGATGTGCGGCTCATTTTTTTTGTGTTTTTAGTAGAGACAGTTATCCAGGATGGTCCCGGGAGGCGGAGGTTGCAGTGAGCCAAGATCGCGCCACTGCACTCCAGCCTGGGCGACAGAGCGAGACTCCGTCTCAAAAATAAATACATAAATAAATAAAAATCCTCATGTGAAGGAGTGTGGGTGAAGCGTGGATCACTGTAATTGAATCGCCCCGCAGATGCCGTCATCCTGTTGTGGAAGGTGAATGATAACAAGGAGCCGGAGCAGATCGCTTTTCAGGATGAGGACGAGGCCCAGCTGAACAAGGAGAACTGGACAGTTGTGAAGACTCTGCGGTAACTTGGGAGGGACCCTGGCAGTGATCTCTCTTTAGGCCAAGTGCATTAAATGGAATATACATTTTGACTTTTTTTTAGTGTGTTTTTTTTGAGATAGGGTCTCATTGTCACCCAGGCTGGAGTGCTGTACTGTGATCAGAGTACCCTGCAGCCTTGACTTCCCAGGCTCAAGTGATCCTCTCACCTCCCAAATAGCTGGGACTACAGGCACATGCCACCACACCCTGCTAATTTTTACATATTTTGTAGAGACGGGGTCTCACTATGTTGCCGAGGCTGGTCTAATTTAGAAGTTTTATTTATGTGAAACAGTCCTAAGACAATAGTTTTAAAGGATGAAAGCATAATTAAAATGGATTTTCTTAGTTTCTCCTATGAATTTTCTCCGTAAAAGGATTCAATTTTAAAGATACAGCTATCTTTTTTTTTTTTTTTTAAGATGGAGTTTCGCTCTTGTTGCTCAGGCTGGTCTCAAACTCCTGACCTCAGGTGATCCACCCACCTCACCCTCCCAAACTGCTGGGATTACAGGCGTGAGCCACCGCACCTGGCGAGATACAGTGATCCTTGAAAGTAGTTTTTTATAGCTAATATAGTGCCAGTGGAAATTTTGGAATCTCATTTTATGCATGGTTCTGGAGCTTGCCCTTATATTTTTGATAACTTGTCCTTTTTTGAGTTAATAATTGCTTCTTGTTTTGTTTTGTTTTGTTTTTTAGATGGAGTCTCACTCTGTCGTGTGGGCTGGAGTGCAGTGGCATGATCTCGGCTCACTGCAGTCTCCACCTCCTGGTTTCAGGGGATTCTCCTGCCTTAGCCCCCAAGTAGCAGGGACTACTACGGGTGTGTGCCACCATGCCTGGCTTTTTTTTTGGCTAATTTTTTTTTTTTTTTTGAGACAGAGTCTCACTCTGTCGCCAGGCTGGAGTGTAGTGGCACAATCTCAGCTCACTGCAATCTCCGCCTCCGAGGTTCAAGTGATTCCCCTGCCTCAGCCTCCCGAGTAGCTGTGTCTACAGGTGTGCACCACCACACCCGGCTAATTTTTTGTATTTTAGTAGAGATGGGGTTTCACCGTGTTGGCCAGGATGGTCTTGATCTCCTGACCTCGTGATCTGCCTGCCTCGGGCTCCCAAAGTGCTGGGATTACAGGCGTGAGCCACCACACCTGGCTGATTTTTGTATTTGGAGTAGAGATGGGGTTTTACCGTGTTAGCCAGGCTGGCCCTGAACTGACTACAGGCAGTCTGCCTACCTCGGCCTCCCAAAGTGCTGGGATTACAGTTGTAAGCTGCTATACCTGGGGAGTAATTGCTTTTTTCCTCTTTGTTTTTGGATTCTAGGGGCCACTTAGAAGATGTGTATGATATTTGCTGGGCAACTGACGGGAATTTAATGGCTTCTGCCTCTGTGGATAACACAGCCATCATATGGGATGTCAATAAAGGTAAATGATATGTTTTTGTTATTAGCAGGAAGAAATATTCTAAGCGTCTATAAAAGCCTAAAAGCCTAACTTGCTTTAACTTTTTTTTTTTTTTTTTTTTTTTTTGAGGCAGGGTCTCGCTTTGCCACCCAGGCTGGAGTGCAGTGGTATGATCTTGGTTCACTGCAGCCTCCACTTACTAGGTTCAAGCGATCCTCCTGCCTCAGTCTCCCAAGTAGCTGGGACTACAGGCACGTACCACCACACCCAGCTAATTTTTGTATTTTTAGTAGAGACAGAGTTTCATCATGTTGGCCAGGCTGGTCTCAAACTCCTAACCTCAGGTGATCTGCCTGCGTCAGCCTCCCAAAGTGCTGGGATTACAGGCATGACCCACTGCCCCTAGGCCTAACTTGCCTTAACTTTATTTTTTATTTTTATTTTTTTGGAAACAGAGTTTTGCTCTTGTTGTCTAGGCTGGAGTGCAGTGGCACAATCTTGGCTCACTGAAACCTCCACCTCCTGGGTTCAAGTAATTCTCCTGCCTCAGCATCCCGAGTAGCTGGGACTACAGGTGTCTGTCCCCAGGCCCGGCTAATTTTTGTATCATTAATAGAGATGGGGTTTCACCATTGGCCAGTCTGGTCTCGATCTCCTGACCTCAGGTGATCTACCTGCCTCGGCCTCCCAAAGTGATGGGATTATAGGCATGAGCCACCACACCCGGCCTACTTGCTTTAACTTTAAAAGCAACACAAAAAATTGTTTTAGGGAACTAGAGTAGGTGGTTGGCTCAACAGGATAGGGTTTAGTACCATATGCCATGGATTGTCAGAGGGTAAGAGGCTTAGTAGTGGTGCTGCAAGTTACTGATACTGGGGCCAGGCAAATCCCACATGGTGGGGCCAGCAGATTAGATGACAGGCCCAAGCCCTGCCTTTATGGAGGTTAGGATCTTGGAAAGATGAACAAGTCACTTGTAATTTATAGGGCATTGCATGCTAGTTGATGGGGTAGGTTTCCATTTTAGAAGATCAAGGAAAGCCAAGGACATTCTGTTCTCTAGTTGGGGAGACAGTGGACATGTGAAAAGTTATAGTGGTGTAAAAATAGCTGTGAAATGCCAAAAGCAAGTAGTGGCTAACTCCTAACCATTTTTATCTCCCGCCATCCTTTACTCAAACTTTGTTGTCTCCCAAACCTCTTCCTGCCAATTCTACAACTCAAGTACCTGGGTAGGGCAGTTGTTATTGGCTGCCCCTGCAGCAGTGTGTCAGCCCAGTTCTCATTCAGTCTATAAAAATTGTTGCTCTTTTTAGTTCCATGCTGTCCAGCCAAGCCATCCTCCATCCTCCATTCTGTCTTGTTTCAGGTTTTTTTTTTTTTTTTTTTGAGATGGAGTCTCCCTCAGTCGCCTAGGCTGGAGTGCAGTGGTGCGATCTCCGCTCACTGCAACCTCTGCCTCCCAGGTTCAACAATTCTCCTGCCTCAGCCCTCAAAGTAGCTGGGATTATAGGCACCCCCCCCAACCCCAGCTAATTTTTGTATTTTTGGTAGAAATGGGGTTTCCCCATGTTGGCCAGACTGGTCTCGAACTCCTGACTTCAAGTGATCTGCCTGCATCAGCCTCCCAAAGTGCTGGGATTACAGGCATGAGCCAGGATTTTAGGTTTTACCATAAGTGTGATGGGTTGTTACTGAAACTCACCAAAAACCTCAAAAAAAAAGAATGACTTGTCAGGCACAGTGGCTCACGCCTATAATCCCAGCACTTTGGGAGGACTGCTGAAGCCTAGGAGTTAAGACCAGCATGGGCAACATGGCAAAAACCTCTCTGTAGCAAAAAAAAAAATGCAAAAATTAGCTAGATGTGGTAGTACATGCCTATAGTCCCGGCTACTAGGGCTGCTGAGTCTCTTGAGCCTGGGAAGTTGAGGCTGCTGTGAACTCTGATGGCGCCACTGCACTCCAGCCTGAGCAACAGAACCAGACCCTGTTTCAAAAAAAAACAAAAGAAAAACAAAAAGGAATGGCCAAGACTTCATAACTCCCTTGTCTTTTCGTAACTCCCTTGTCTTTTTATGCAGGCAATCTCTGTGTGCTCAGTATTTTCCCCAAAGTCCCTTTTTCAGCCCTGTTCACATTGTCTGCTCTGGGCCCTCCTCATCTCTCTCTTGGTCTACTCTGTCACCTCCTAACTAGCAACCCTCTTTGTCATCTTCTAAACCTGTCTCACCTTTAAAATGCAGGTGACTCCTCAGCTCGAATACCCGCAGCCTTTTCCTTACACACAAGGTCTCTGGAACACTTCTCTTTTCCTCCTTATCTTCTGTTCTTGGCCCTCCTGTGTGCCCATTAACAGTTCTCAGCTGCCTCTCACTGCTCCATATTCTCTTCACTAAGCTGTCTTAACCCGGGGATTCCCTGACGATACCTTCTTCCACCCTTCATCTGCTTCATCCCGCCTGACCTGGGGAGCTGAACTTAGATCTTCTCAGACCCTCTGCCCTGTGCTGTCAGCTCCCCTCCCTGGGTCCACGTGTGTGATGCCTGCCTGTTGATGGGTCCGTCTGATCTGTGAGCTCCCTGAGGGTGGGGACTGCATGAAGTCATCTCTGTGGCCCCAGAGCCTGACACAGGATTTAGTATGGAGTCTCTCACTTACTGCCTGCTGAGTGATGCATGGTAAAGGGAATAATATTTAAGTCATAGTTTATACCATTTGGGCTCAAATAGGTTTTGATAATACTGTTTCGGTGTGTGTGTTTTTTTGTAGGACAAAAGATATCAATTTTTAATGAACATAAAAGTTATGTCCAAGGAGTAACCTGGGACCCTTTGGGTCAATATGTTGCTACTCTGAGCTGTGACAGGTAAATTCAACTTTAGCATTTACTTGGAATTTCTTTGTATTTACTTGTAATTTTCTGAAGAGAGGTATTTATTGCCACTTAACCAAGATTTATCATAGTCTAGCTTTGATTCTTTTGTTCTTGTTTTCATACTCATTCTTACAACATAATCAGAAATTGGAAATTAATTAGGACAAGTGCCTTCCATGAAGTTTGTACTTAGTAAATCTTTTTTTTTTTTTTTTTGTTTAAGACAGAGTCTCACTCTGTCACCCAGGCAGGTGTTGTGGCACAATCTCATAATCTCAACTCACTGCAACCTCTGCCTCCTGGTTTCAAGCGATTCTCCTGTCTCAGCTTCCCTAGTAGCTGGGATTACAGGCACATGCCACCATGCCCAGTTAATTTTTGTATTTTTAGTAGAGACAGGGTTTCACCATGTTGGTCAGGCTGTTCTCAAACTCCTAACCTCAAATGATCTGCCTGCCTTTGCCAATGTGCTGGGATTATAGGCATGAGCCATCATACCCGGCCCTGAACTTAGTAAATCTTTATTATTATTACTATTTTTTTTTTTTTTCTGAGAGAGAGGCTCACTATGTCACCAGGCTGGAGTGCAGTGGCGCAATCACAGCTCATTGTAGCCTTGACCTCCTGGGCTCAAGCAATCCTCGTAATTCAGCCCCCCAAGTAACTGGGACTACAGGTGTGTACCACCACAGCCGGCTAATTTTTATATTTTTTGTAAAGATGAGATTTTGCCATGTTGCCGAGGCTGTTCCTGAACTGTTGAGCTCAAGCCATCTGTCTGCCTTGGCCACCCAAAGTGCTAAGATTACAGGTGTGCTACAGTGATTTTTATTTTTATTTTTTAATTGTTTTTTGACACAGAGTATCACTCTGTCCCTCAGGCTGGAGAGCAGGGGTGCGATCTCGGCTCACTGTAACCTCCACCTCCCAGATTCAAGCGATTCTCCTGCCTCAGCCTCCCTGAGTAGCTGGGATTACAAGTGTGTGCCACCATGCCTGGCTAATTTTTGTATTTTTAGTAGACAGAGTTTCACCATATTGACCATGATGGTCTCCAACTCCTGACCTCAGGTGACCTGCCCGCTTCGGCCTCCCAAAGTGCTGGGATTACAGGCGTGAGCCACCTCGCCAAGCCCAGTGATTTTAATGACTCCATTTAAATCGATATAAAAAATAAACTATTTTTGTCCTTTCTGAAAAGAAGTCTTGTTGCTGTGTTTACTGGCATAATTGCATTTAATTGTATTTTGGAATAAATATTTTAAAAAATGAGGAGTGCCTCCTATATTACTTAATAGTCCTTTTGAATATTTAACTACTTTTAATTAAAACAAATTGAATATAAGATGGCCTTGGAATAAAAGTGGTAGGGAGGAGTTAGTGTTTATTTTTTATAGAATTTCCTGCTGTATTCTAAATACCATTTATTTTCTGATAAGTGTGTTTTATTCAGACAGTCATCAGTAAAACAATCTGATTAGCTAGTGGGAGTAATGTGACTTACCAAAAATTTTTTTTTTTTTTGAGACAGAGTCTTGCTCTGCTGCTCAGGCTGGAGTGCAGTGGCATGATCTTGGCTCACTGCAACCTCTGCCTCCTGGGTTCAAGTGATTCTCCTGCCTCAGCCTCCCAAGTAGCAGGGATTACAGGCGCCCGCCACCACACCCAGCTACTTTTTTGTATTTTTGGTAGAGATGGGGTTTCACCATATTGGCCAGGCTGGTCTCAAACTCCTGACCTCAAGTGATCCACCCGCCTCCGCCTCCCAAAGTGTAGGGATTACAGGCATGAGCCGCTGCGCCCAGCCTGTAATATCCTTTAGGTTGTTAATGCTTGCTTCCTTCTTAATTACCCAGTTGTGAATATCATTGATAAAAGCTTTTGCAGACTAAAAGTTGTTGAGGTGGTAATAGGCTGTTGGTAATAAGTTGTTTCTGTGTGAAGCATAATTCATTTACTAGAAGTGGTAAATCAGACATGTTCTTTCTTCAGGGTGCTGCGAGTGTACAGTATGCAGAAGAAGCGTGTGGCTTTTAATGTTTCAAAGATGCTGTCTGGAATAGGTGCTGAAGGAGAGGTATAAAATATTTTGCTATTCTTTTTCAGCAGTGCTTTAACTGAGACTTAGGAAGTCGTGAGCTCCTCCCATACCCTTGCGGCCAAATCACTGGCCTCAAGGAGCTGATTCCTGAACTACAGTAAGGTTTCCTTTTGGACAGTCAAGGCTCCGTTACTGTGGTGGGCTAGTCTGTTAGGAAATGGGGACATCTGGAGACCAGGGGAGAGCCACTGATGGAGGATAGGACAGTGGTTTTCCACCCTGGCTGCACCGTTGAATCACCTGGGAAGAATTACAAATATGGGTGCTGGCCGGGTGCGGTGGCTCATGACTGGAATCCCAGCACTTTGGGAGACTGAGGCGGGTGGATCACTTGAGGTCAGGAGTTTGAGACCAACCTGGCCAATATGGCCAAACCCCATCTCAATGAATTACAAAAATTAGCCAGATATGGTGGTGCAGGCCTGTGATCCCAGCTACTAGGGAGGCCGAGGCAGGAGAATCACTTGAACCTAGGAGGTGGAGGTCTCAGCAGTGAGCTGAGATCATGCTACTGCACTCTGGCCTGGGCGACAGAGCGAGACTGTATTTCAAAAATAAAATGAAATAAGGCTGGGCATGATGGCCCACGCCTATAATCCCAGCACTTTGGGAGGCTGAGGCGGGCAGATCACCTGAGGTCAGGAGTTTGGGACCAGCCTGGCCAACATGGTGAAACCCCTTCTCTACAAAAAATATAAAATTAGCCGGGCGCATGCCTGTAATGCCAGCTACCCAGGAGGCTGAGGCAGGATAATTGCTTGAACCTGGGAGGTAGAGGTTGCAGTGAGCTGAGATCGCGCCATTGCACTCCAGCCTGGGTGACAAGAGCGAAACTCAGTCTCAAAATAAATAAATAAAAATAAAAATATGGATGCCATGGGCCCAGCCTGAATGGCGTGATTCTCTTGGCTGGAGCTAAGCAGGGCCTCCGTGATTCTCAGGTGTAGCAAGGGCTGGTCACTACTGATCTGGGAAGATCCCTACATGAGGCAACAGAAGATAGGCAGGTCGAGCGTTGGATCTGTCTGGCAGCAGGCAGTTTACTGTCTTGGCAGGTAGGTAGAGAGCTTTGCTAGCAGACAGCGGAAACCCAGCCAAAACACTGGTATTTAGGAATAGGAAGGATTTTGACTTTGAAAGAATTGGCAAATGAAAATAAGACCCTATTTCTGAAGGAATCAAGGCTACTGAGGCATGCAGCGAGGTGCAGGGGAGCAAGCTGGTTACTGGCTTCACACGGGGACAAGGTGCAAATGCACCCAAGGAACCAGGGTAAGGCAGTGTGAGCTGGGCACTGACAGGCACTGAGAGGTCACACCTGTGAAGTAAGAATAGTAATACTGGCCGGGCACGGTGGCTCACGCCTGTAATCCCAGCACTTTGGGAGGCAGAGGTGGGCGGATCACCTGAGGTCAGGAGTTCGAGACTAGCCTGGCTGACATGGTGAAACCCTGTCTCTACTAAAAATACAGAAATTAGCTGGGCATAGTGGTGCATGCCTGTAGTCCCAGCTACTCTGGAGGCTAAGACAGGAGAATCACTTGAACCTGGGAGGTGGAGTTTGCGGTGAGCCGAGATTACGCCATTGCACTCCAGCGCACTCCCAGCCTGGGCCCAACAGAGCGAAGCTCTGTCTCAAAATATATATACTGTAAAAATATATATTTTTGTATACTTATATAATATATATTTCATATAATTCATATTAAAATTTATATAGTTCATATGCATATTTTTATTTTTTGTATTTTATATATTACATACACATTTAATATATTTTATTTACATATAAATAAATATATACTATTTGAATATATATATTCAATATATATGAATAGTAATGCCTGCTTCCTTGTAGTCTTGAGAATTAAGTGCTTGTTTGTTGGGACAGTGTCTGGCTCTGTCACCCAGGCTGGACTGCAGTGACACGATCTCGGCTCACTGCAACCTTCACTTGCTGGGTTCAACCGGTTCTCCTGCCTCAGCCTCCTGAGTAGCTGGGATTACAGGTGTGCGCCACCACACTTGGGTAATTTTTGTATTTTTAGTAGAGATGGGGTTTTGCTATGTTGGCCAGGCTGGTCTCGAACTCCTGGACTCAAGTGATCCACCTGCCTTGGCCTCCCAAAGTGCTGGAATTACAGGTGTGAGCCACCATGTCTAGCAAACGCTTGATGTTTATAAAATGTCAATAAATAGTAGTAAAAACTGTCCCAGACAGGTGTTCAAGAAATGTTGTTTTAAAAGATTAATGGTTACCAGTTTAATAATCCACAATTTTCTTTTTTTAAAGGGTGCATTTATTAATAGCTGGATGTGGTGGCATGTGCCTATAGTCCCAGCTACTCAGGAGGCTGAGAAGGGAGGATTGCTTTGAGCCCAGAAGTTCTAGGTTGCAGTGACGTATGATTGCGCCACTGCATTCGAGCCTGGGTGACAGAATGAGACTGTCTCTAAAGAGTGCGTTCAGTTGGAAATTCTAAATGAATCCGCACGGATGGAAAGCAGAGGTCATCTTGCCACTATCTCCCAGTCTCAAGCCCCAGACATGCCACTGTTGACCCTGTGGTTTGTGTTCTTAAGAGTTTTTAAAAATAATTTTAGAACACATAAAACACACAGATATACATATAGCTTTACCTAACAAAAATGTGTGGTCAGTTTTCCTGAATGTTTACCCTTGCAGTGTTGTACAGTTATCTGATTTGTAACGTTTCAGTTTCATTTATGATTATGTCAACAATAAATGACACTATGTAAAGAAAACCATAGGCTATTGTGAGTGTAAAGATTTGGAAAAATGTTTAAACTTTGTGTGTAGAAAAGAAACAAACAAAATAATAAAAATAAATGTTGTGTGTGACAGGCAAGAAGCTACCGGATGTTCCACGACGACAGCATGAAGTCTTTCTTCCGTAGGCTGAGTTTCACTCCCGATGGATCTTTGCTCCTCACGCCAGGTGTGTTTTGTAGTTTTGGACTTAAGGGAATGAGGGCCGAGCGGGGATGTCTGCTCCCATTTTACGCTGCTGCTTATCAGTTCAGTGAATGCTGGTTAGAGTGAGGGTCCCCGACTTACCTGCCCATTGGAACCTCCAGGAGAGCTTAAAAAAAAAACACTGGCTCCTATGTCCCACTCCCAGAGATTATAGTGTAATTGGCCTGGGTGGTGTGGCTTTTGGAATTTTAAGATTTCCAAGTGATTCTAACGTGCAGAAAACTTTGGGAGTTATGAGATTAAAATGATAGGCATTTTCTCTTACATAAATTTAACTTTTGGCCGGGCATAGTGGTTCACACCTCTAATCCCAGCACTTTGGGAGGCTGAAGTGGGTGGATCACCTGAGGTCAAGAGTTCATGACCAGCCTGGCCAACTTGGTGAAACCCCCTCTCTACTAAAAATACAAAAATTAACTGGGTTTGGTGGCGCATACCTGTAATCCCAGCTACTTGGGAGACTGAGGCAGGAGAATGGCTTGAACCTGGGAGGCGGACGGTGCAATGAGCCGAGGTCATGCTACTGTACTCCAGCCTGGGAAACAGAGTGATAACTTATCTCAATAAAATAAAATAAAATAAAATAAACTTTACTATGTAAACCTTTTAATGAACGCTTTTCCATTCATTAACATATATATGGAAGTCATAGTGCTAAAGCCAAAAATAAAGCTCCTTTATTGTTTTTATTCTCCGCAATAAAGAAGCGCATTTGTGACAGCATTAGACACATGGACAAACTTGTGGAAGTAGCAGTGGTCAAAATCAAAAGGTCAGCCAAGTAGCAAGGACAAGATAGGTTTATTGTCCCTAGGAATGAAAGGAGCTCAGCCCAGTAAGATAAGGCTAGGCAGTGTTGTGGCTACAGTGTTCTCAGAGGAGAATGTCTGCTCATTGCCATGGCTCCAGGACCATCCTGTGCATAAAGATGACAACATAGCCCAGGGTTGGGCCAAACAGGAGGGCACCGGCCAGCTTTGCCACTGAGTCCCACCCCAGCGGAGCCAGGGAGTGCCTGAGAAGGGTGTGAATCACACATGCAGCTGTGTGGGTAGGGCTTTAAAGAACACCGCGGAACATGTGGGAACGACACTTTGGCTCAAGAAGTCTCAGGCCCAAGAATAAGTAATTGTTTAGGTTATATGTACTAAAGTTAGTTACTAAACATTTATTAGAAGTTATTCACTAAATCCAGTAATAAATCGTTTTTCTTTTTGAGACGGAGTCTCGCTCTGTTGCCCAGGCTGGAGTGCAGTGGTGCGATCTCTGCTCACCACTGCAACCTCTGCCTCCCGGGTTCAAGCAATTCTTCTACTTCAGCCTCCTGAGTAGCTGGGATTACAGGCGTGGCTACCACTCCCCGCTAATTTTTTTGTATTTTTAGTAGAGACAGGGTTTTGCCATGTTGCTTAGGCTGGTCTCAACTCCTGACCTTGTGATCCGCCTGCCTCAGACTCCCAAAGTGCTGGGATTACGGGCATGAGCCACCGCGCCTGGCCTTTTTTTTTTTTTTTTTTGGAGTCTCACTTGGTCACCCAAGCTGGAGTGCAGTGGCACCATCTTGGCTCGCTGTAGCCTCCACCTCCTGGGTTCAAGCGATTCTCCTGCTTCAGTCTCCTGAGTAGCTGAGATTACAGGCGCCTGCCACCATGACTAGATGATTTTCGTATTTTTAGTAGAGACGGGGTTTCGCCATGTTGGCCAGACTGGTCCCAAACTCCTTATCTCAGGTGATTTGCCCACCTTGGCCTCCCAAAGTGCTGGGATTACAGGTTACAGGTGTGTGAGCCACCGTGCCCGGCCCCAGTATCAAATCCTTTACTAAGTGGCCACTCTAAAAATATTTTCAATTAAAATCAAGCAGGGTGGATGTCTGTTATCAACATTATTATTCTTTGTGGTGTTAGTGTGGGAAAAACAGGAAAATGAAATTACAAAGATCGGAAAAGAAGAGATAAAAAACTGCAATAGGATTGTATTTTAGAAAATCCAAGAGATTTTAAAATACTATTAGAATTTTAAAAGAATTTGATAAGATGGCTGGATAGTGTAAAATATATAAAAATCTGTTATCTTTCGTCTATATTGGCAGTGAGTACTTAGAAATGGAAGGAGGAGAAATATTTTATTCATTGTAGTGCAAAGTCTGCAAAATACATGGAGTAAATGTCTTTATTTATTTATTTATTTGAGACAGGGTCTCACTCTGTCACCCAGGCTGGAGTATAGTGGTGTGATCATGGCCCACTGCATCACTGCAGCCCTGATCTCCTGAGTTCAGGGAATCCTCCTATCTCAGCCTCCCTAGTAGCTGGGACCATGGGCATGTAGCACCATACCCGGCTAATTTTCTTAATTTTTTGTAGAGACAGGGTCTTGCTGTGTTGTCCAGGCTGGTCTTAAACTCCTGGGCTCAAGCAGCCCTCCCATTTCAGCCTCCCAAAGAGCTGGGATTACAGGTGTGAGCCACCACACCCCAGCAGAAGTAAATTTAATAAGGAAGGGGCAGGACCTTTATGGAGAAGCCTAGAAGGTCTTATTGAAGGTTATAAAACAAGTTCTGAACAAATGGAAAGATATATCATGTTCTAACAATTAACATACCAATTTCATTTCCAAGTAGAATTGCATTAAAGTTTTTTTTTTTTTTAATTGGATGAAATCTCAGCTTTGTTTAGTAGAATCAATGCTGAAGAATAGCCAAGGAAGTATGAAAAAAACCCAGTGATACTTGGTTGGGAGGGCATTTGCCTCGCCACATGTCAGAAGATACTATAACACTACTTTTATCCAATCAATATGGTGTTGCTAGAGGACCAAACAAATAGATTAGTGGACCAGAACACAGAGTCCAGAAGAAAAATCTCAGGATATAAGGCAATTTAATATATGACCTCAGGTACTGTTCCAGTGGAAAAAAAATCTGTTATTTATTTGTAATTAATTGTATGTTACTTAAATAATTCTCAAGAGAATTAGACACTGAAGGCAAATAGGACAAGAATATGTCATTAAGAAGGCTGGGAAGTGTTGAGATTGGACAAAGACCTATTCCTCTTTTTTTTGAGACAGAGTTTCACCCTTGTCACCCAGGCTTGAGTGCATTGGCATGATCTTGGCTCACTGCAACCTCTATCTCCTGGATTCAAGCGATTCTTCTGCCTCAGCCTTCCGAGTAGCTGGGATTACAGGCGCCTGCCACCATGCCCAGCTATTGTATTTTCAGTAGAGACAAGGTTTCACCATGTTGGCCAGGGTGGTCTCGAACTCCTGACCTCAGGCGATCCACCTGCCTTAGCCTCCCAAAGTGCTGGGATTACAGGCGTGAACCACCGCACCCAGCCTCCCCCTTTTTTTTTAATTGACAGATGAAATTGTATGTAGTTGTGTACGACATGTTTCGAAGTATATATATGTTGTGGAATGACTAAATCTAGCTAATTAGCATAGCATGATCTCACATAATTAGGATTTCTGTGGTTTGAACACTTTATATCTACTCTCTTAGCATTTTTCAGGAATATAATACATTGTTATGAACCATGTTGTACAAGAGATAGATCTTGCAAAGGGAGGACTCTATTATTGAATGAGTAGTGTTGGGGTAGCCAGCTATGTGGAAGAAGATAAAACTGGACCCCTTGCCTGGATATAAAAAATAAATTCCAGGTGAATTCAGTACTTAAACACAAAAGGTAAAAATAGAAAACTCTTGTAAGGAAATATAGGAGGACATTCTAGGAATGGAGAAGACCCAATTAAGACTGGAAACTGGCCGGGCGTGGTGGCTCAAGATCCCAGCACTCTGGGAGGCCAAGGCGGGTGGATCATCTGAAGTCTGGAGTTCAAGACCAGCCTGGCCAACATGACAAACCCCGTCTCTACTAAAAATACAAAAATTAGCCAAGCGTGGTGATGCACACCTGTAGTCCCAGCTACTCAGGAGGCTAATGCAGGAGAATTGCTCCAACCCAGGAGGCAGAGGTTGCAGTGAGCCAAGATCGCGCCAATGCACTCCAGCCTGGGCAACAGAGTGAGATTCTGTCTCAAAAACAAAACAAAACAAAACAAAAAAAACTGTATGTTCAAGTATGCTTATTGCAAGCATTGTTTATAGTGGTAAAAAACCAAAAGCAAATAAATACTCATTAATAGAGGTTAGATGAATGAATCTTGCAGTAAATATTATGCAACTACAAAAAAATAATGCATCAGTGCTATGCAAGTTAATTTTCGTGAGTAGTGGATTGAAACAAGCAAAATAAGGAGAAGTGTCAACAATACCCTGCTTTGTAAAACAAATGGACTAAATAAAAAAAAATCCTCCGCCGGGTGTGGTGGCTCATGCCTGTAATCCCAGCACTTTGGGAGGCCAAGGCGGGCAGATCATGAGGTCAGGAGATCGAGACCATCCTGGCAAACACGGTGAAATCCCGTCTCTACTAAAATTACAAAAAGATTTGCCAGGTGTGGTGGTGGGCGCCTGTAGTCCCAGCTACTCAGGAAGCTGAGGCAGGAGAATGGCGTGAACATGGGAGGCGGAGCTTGCAGTGAACCGAGATCGTGCCACTGTACTCCAGCCTGGGCGACAGAGCGAGACTCCGTCTCAAAAAAAAAAAAAATCATAGAGGTATATATGTGATTGAGTTATAACTGATTGTAATGATTTTGTGAGCATGGGGGAAATGTACAGATAACATAATGGTTTGTTGAATGTTAAAATGGATTTCTTGGGGATGGAAGAATGGAGTGGCATGAAGAGGGGCCTGGGTGCAGTGGCTCACGCCTGTAATCCCAGAACTTTGGGAGGCCAAGAAGGGCAGATCACTTGAGGTCAGGAGTTCGAGACCACTCTGGCCAACATGGTGAAACCCCATCTCTACTAAAAATACAAAAATTAGCCGGACATCGTGGCAGGCACCTGTAATCCTAGCTAGTCAGGAGGCTGAGGCAGGAGAATTGCTTGAACCCTGGAGGTGGAGATTGCAGTGAGCCAAGGTCACGCCACTGCACTCCAGCCTGGGTGACAGAGCAAGACTCTGTCTCAAAAGAAAAGAGGGCAGCTATGTAGAATGTATTAATAATAATAATAAAAAAGACTGTTGATACTGTCTACTGCCCTCCCTGGTAGATACGAAACGGTCATATGTAAAGTTGTGTGTGTGTATACGTATCAAGAAATAACATAAAACGGAGATGTTTCCAAGAGCAGCAGTGTATGATGATCACTCTGACAGGGCTGAACTGTTTTAAGTACAGCACGGGGTGAGTGGAGAAGAGCTCTCAGATGGGGACTGTTCCCCAGAGCAAAGTCAGGTCCTGAAGGAGGCTGGAGGTTTCAGCAGAGGGCAAGGTCTCCTGGCAGCCTCATGCTGGATAGGGAAGTTGGGGAAAGGCTAGTCTCAGCCTTTGGATGGCATCCAAGGCTGGAATCCAGGGAATAGATATGAGGGTCCTAGGGAGAAAGGAGCCTGGGCAGCTGAATCTAGTCATGGTGCTTCAATCGAGGAATTGCCTGGAGGCTCAAAGGTGCCCTGTGGCAAAGGCTCACTATGTTCTCCCGCCCAAGATCAGAACCAGGTCCCCGGGGACTGCCCATAGGTAGGTGGAAATGACAGGTAGGTAGAACTGGAGTAAAGGCCGAGACCAGACAGTGCTGGAATATTTGTTTTTGTGCTCAGTCACAACATTGTCTAAAGAATATAACTTCAGGGGGAGCTATTTTGCAAACCGGAACTGAAGGCTCTTGAGTTTCCGTTGGTGAACAGAACAGAACAGTTTGCTGAAACAGTGACTTTTCTTTCCTCTCCCTCCCTTTCCTGCTCCCCAGCTGGATGTGTGGAATCTGGTGAAAATGTAATGAATACTACTTATGTTTTCTCCAGGAAGAATCTTAAAAGGTATGCAGTCAAGGAAATGTTTGAAATATTTACCTTTATTTTAGACAGAGTTTTGTTCTTGTTGCACATGCTGGAGTACAGTGGTGCGATCTCTGCTCACTGCAACCTCTGCCTCCCGGGTTCAAGCGATTCTCCTGCCTCAGCCTCCCGAGTAGCTGGGATTACAGGTGCCCGCCACCACTCCCAGCTAATTTTTCTATTTTTAGTAGAGATGAAGTTTCACCATGTTGGCCAGGCTGGTTTCAAACTCCTGACCTCAAGTGATTCGCTTGCTTCAGCCTCCCAAAGTGCTGGGAATACAGGCATGAGTCACTGCACCCGGCCTGTATTTTTTTTTTTTAGTAGAGATGGGGTTTTGTCATGTTGGTCAGGCTGGTCTCAAACTCCTGACCTCAGGTGATTTGCCTGCCTCTCCTCCCAAAGTGCTGGGATTATAGGCGTGAGCCACCACGCCCTGCTGAAATGTTTACTTTTAATTTTTGCTTTCGCTGAGTCACAGTGCCTTTTCCTAACACTGCAATTAATCCATTAGGCCCATCGCTCATCTTCCGTGTCCTGGAAAAGCCACTCTTGCTGTTCGCTGCTGTCCGGTCTACTTTGAACTGAGGCCAGTGGTGGAAACAGGTATCCTCAGTGCCTCAGGGGTGCATTATGTTTTCTCTCTGAAACAGGTCACCAGAGTGGGGTGGAGATTCGGATTCTGTCTTGTGGGGAAAGGTGGGTATGCGGGTTTGGTTCAGTTCAGTTATTTTTTAAATATTTTATTTTTACATTTAAATCTATTTATTTATTTATTTTGAGACCAGGTTATGAGACTGGTTAATTTTTGTATTTTTGGTAGCGACAGAGTTTCACCATGTTACCAAGGCTGGTCTTGAGCTCCTGGACTCAAGTGATCCACCTGCCTCGGCCTCCCAAAGTGCTGGGATTACAGGTGTGAGCCCCCGTTCTTGGCCCGGTTTAATTATTCTTAAAAGCTGGAGCAAAGACTGAGGTTATCAAAATACATGTCAGTTTTTTTTTTTTTTCTTTTTTCAGGATTTATTTTTTTACTTAAGGCACTTTAAAAGGAATAGACATACTCCTTTTGTTTGTCTATGTCTCTCATTATCACTTTTCTTTTTTTTTTTGAGATGGAATCTTGCTCTGTCGCCCAGGCTAGAGTGCAGTGGTGCAATCTCAGTTCACAGCAACCTCTGCCTCCCAGGTTCAAGGGGTTCTCCTGCCTATCCTCCAGAGTAGCTGGGATTACATCCACACGCCACCACACCCAGCTAATTTTTGTATTTTTAGTAGAGACGGGGTTTTGCCATGTTGGCCAGGCTGGTCTCAAACTCCTGACCTCAGGTGATCCACCCACCTCGGCCTCCCAAAGTACTGGGATTATAGGCGTGAGCCACCACGCCCAGCCATTTTCTTTATGTTTTCTTGTGCTTGGGGTTCACTGAACTTCATAGACCTATCAGTTTATAGTTTTTATTACATTTGGGAAGTTTCAGCCATTTTTCCTTCAAATATTATTTCTGTCATCCCCTTCTCTTATTCAAATACTCCCCATTACACATGTATTATATTAGGTCCTTTGAAATTCGTTCCTGGTCTTTGATACTGCTTACTTTTTTTGTTTTTTTCTTCTTCCAGTGTTTGATTTTGGAAGTGTGTATAGCTGTGTTTTGAGTTTGCTAACCCTTTCTTCTGCATGCTCTGCCCTTGGTCCCATCTAATGTGTTTTTCGTTGTTGTGGTTCTCATCTCTAGAGGTTCACTTTGGGTTTTCCTTACATATTCTGTGCCTCTCTACACTCCATCTTTCCTCTTGCTGCTTTCTTTTTTTTTTTTTTTTTTTTTTTGAGAAGGAGTCTCTCTCTGTTGCCCAGGCTGGAGTGCAGTGGTATAATCTCAGCTCACTGCAACCTCCACCTCCCAGGTTCAAGTGAATCTCCCACCTCAGCCTCCCGAGTACCTGGGATTACAGGGGTGTGCCACCACACCCAGCTAATTTTTTTATTTTTGGTAGAGACAGGGTTTTGCCACGTTGGCCAGGCTGGTTTCGAACTCCTGACCTCAGGTGATCTGCCCACCTCAGTTTCCTCTTGCTTCTTAAGCCTATAGAATACAGTTATGACAGCTCTTTTAGTGTCCTTGTATACAGGTTGGTTTTGATTTTTTTCTCCTCCTTGTGGGTCATATCTCCCTGTTTCTTTGTTTGCCTGGTACTTTTTGATTAGATACCAGACACTGAATTTGACCTTAGTGGATAAATATTCTCTTTTTTTTCTTTGAGATAGAGTCTTCCTCTGCCACCAAGGCTGGAGTGCAGTGGCACAATCTCAGCTCACTGCAACCTCCGCCTCCTGGGTTCAAGCGATTCTCCTGTCTCAGCCTCCTGAGTAGTTGGGACTACAGGCACACACCCACACGCCTGGCTAATTTTTGTATTTTTGATAGAGATGGGGTTTTGCCATGTTGCTTAGGCTGGTCTCAAACTCCTGAGCTCAAGTGATCCACCCAGCTCGGCCTCCCAAAGTGCTGGGATTCTAGGCGTGAGCCATTGCGCCCAGTCAGAAGCCTTGTTTCTGTGGTTTTACCTTGTCTCTGTCTCCGACCCCCAGGTGTGGAGCTGATGACTCTGCCCTACCGCCTCGTGTTTGCTGTGGCCTCGGAGGACTCCGTGCTTCTGTATGACACCCAGCAGTCCTTCCCTTTCGGTTACGTGTCTAATATACATTACCACACCCTCAGTGACATTTCATGGTGAGTGGCTGCTAATGAGGGAGAGTGAGTGAAGGAGACCATGGCTGTACCCTGGAAGAGATCCTGGGGTTAGGGAGCATTTCATTACTAAAGATGACTTTGGGGGACATATTCACCAATTTTGTTTCTTATTTACTTTTTTGAGACCAAGTATCACTCTGTCACGCAGGCTGGAGTGCAGTGGTGTGATCTCGTTTCACTGCAACCTCCACCTCCCAGGTTCAAGTGATTTTCATGCCTCAGCTTCCCAAGTAGCTGGGATTACAGGTGTGCACCACTACGCCTGGCTAATTCTTGTGGTTTAGTAGAGATGGGGTTTTGCCATGTTGGCCAGGCTGGTCTCAAACTCCTGGGCTCAAGCGATCCTCCTGCCTCAGCCTCCCAAAGTGCTGGGATTACAGGCATGAGCTACTGCACCTGGCCCAATTTTATTTTTTAAAGGAATCAACATTAAAAGGAAAAGCCGTTGCTAGTTTACCATAATACTTGCTTCTTATTTTCACACTGGTAGGTTTTGATGGCATTCAGATTGCCTTGTGGGGTTAACCGGACTCTGATAAACTGAGTGGAGACCCTATAGACTCCCTGGCCATCTGGGGATTCCTGAGGCCCTCTGGGAAGAAGCCCTCCCCTGCATGTCCCTGCTGCCCAGGACAGGGAAGTGCCCTGAGCTGGGCCTGTCTAGAGAATGTCACTCAGCACTGCCCTTCCACCACCTTTGGGTCCCCAATTCAGCCCCCGCAGGTTGCTTGGCCCAGTGTGAGGTTTTTTTTTTGAAATGGAGTCTCACTCTGTCACCCAGGCTGCAGTGCAGTGGCACAGTCTCAGCTCACTGCAACCTCTGCTTCCTGGGTTCAAGCGATTCTCCTGCCTCAGCCTCCCGAGTAGCTGGGATTATAGGCGCCCGCCACCATGCCTGGCTAATTTTTTTGTATTTGTAGTAGAGACAGGGTTTCACCAGGTTGGCCAGGCTGGTCTTGAACTCCTGACCTCAAATGATCCACCTGCCTTGGCCTCCCAAAGTGCTGGGATTACAGGTGTGAGCCACTGTGCCCGGCTTATTCAAGTGCAAGTTGCTAGTAGCACAGATAGGTTGCAGCCACTTAGCAAATGGTGATGAAACTGCATGAGTGAGTTGCTACCACACACTCTTTTCCA
Organism: Rhinopithecus bieti; assembly: GCF_001698545.2. Taxonomy (NCBI): domain Eukaryota; kingdom Metazoa; phylum Chordata; class Mammalia; order Primates; family Cercopithecidae; genus Rhinopithecus; species Rhinopithecus bieti. The sequence goes on from NW_016811676.1 coordinate 94,423, forward strand.
GTCGTATCTTTTCCCTGGTTTTTGCCTTCAAACAAGCTTGTGATTTTGCTTGAACTTCCCTCTTCTAACTAGATGTGAGAGTGTTGGTAAGGTCTGTAACTTTTCCCTATTTTGGGGACGAAGGTCCAGCGATGGCGCCTTCCTGGCCATTTCTTCCACGGACGGTTACTGCTCGTTTGTGACATTTGAGAAAGATGAACTTGGAATTCCTTTGAAAGAGAAGCCAGTTCTGAGCATGAGAACTCCTGATACAGCAAAGAAAACCAAGAGTCAGACACATCGAGGGTCTTCGCCGGTAGGACCCAGACCGGTAGAGGGAACCCCTGCCAGCAGAAGCCAAGACCCCAGCAGCCCCGGCACAACCCCCCCTCAAGCCAGACAGGCCCCAGCCCCAACAGCCATCAGAGACCCTCCCTCCATCACTCCTGCTGTCAAAAGCCCCTTGCCGGGGCCTTCAGAAGAGAAGACCCTGCAGCCCAGTAGTCAAAGCACAAAAGGCCACCCATCCCGGAGGGTCACTCTGAACACACTGCAAGCCTGGAGCAAGACAACGCCCCGGTAAGACCTTGTTGGAACAAGATGTCATTGCAAAATGAAACATGAAATGCAAACAGAACACTCCCACCCTGCTGCAGGTGAAATTTCAGGTGGCGAATACTTCATGCCAGTAGGTTGCCAGAGAGATTCTTAACTTCAAATCTGAGAGTGTCATTTCTTGCATATAGGCCTGTTTGGTCCTCCAGTTCCTGCCTGTCAGATGAAGCCCAGGCTTGTGATTTGGCTGCAGCCTGTCATCCAGGACTGTGGCCACTCTCTCTCCTGAGTCCGTGGCCTTCATCTCTAGCCCAGTCCTGAATGTCATCTCTTCCCAGAGCACACTCTGCCCTTTGAGGCCTCTGTCCTTCCCTCCTCTGGGGAAACCCTGTACCTCTCTTCCTCTGGGTGGCGCCAGGAGTCTTATGAAAGACCCATTTGAGTGTACCCTCTCTGTCTGCAGTCTCTGTGGCCCTTCAGCCTTCCCTTGTCACCACACATCAGATTCCATAGCAGCTGCTTTGATGCCTCAGTTTCCCCTGCTGGTTATGAGCCCCCAAGGACAGGAAGCAGGTCCTGATTTTTATTCATGCTGTCCTGCCCAGGATGTAGGCAATTCCAGGAGTGTCTTCCTGAGACTCCGTTTGATGTCTCCAGCAGCCTGGTCCATGAGAAACGGGGGTCCTGATCTGATAAATAATCCCCAGGAAGGTGCAGAGTCATTTCTTCCCTGCTTACGTCTGTGTCTGGCACGCACGCCTGTGTCTGCCACTCCTATTGGATACAGAGCCGCTTAGCACATCCTTCGCCGTCAGGCAGCACAGCCTCCCGTATTCCATCCTTCCCTGCAGCTGATATCCAGTTACTCCTCTGATCCTGTGTAGCTCCTTCTCCACCAGGCCCTCTGCCTCCCAGCCTTCCCATAAACTGAGTCAGGGAGTAGGGCTGGGGAGTGGCATGCAGAGAGGAGTGGTGGGGACGGCGAGCTGGACAGAGCGCGCTGTGCCTCTCAGCCTCTCCTGTGCCCACAGGTCTTCTTCGGCAAGTTCATAGTATGTGTATGGGTTGCTGGCTTTACCGCCCTCTTAAAATCTCTCATTTCTTTCTGTAGCTTAGCAATGTATTTTATAGGTTTTCTATTTGTTTTTATGTGACGGAAGGTATTCCTTGAACTATTTTTGGTATTAAATTATTTTCCCCCTCTTGATTTCTTCTGAATTATTTACCAAGCTTCTTGAAGGTGTAATCTTTTACAAACAAGAATAGTTGTTGAAAATTAAGACTCTGGGTTTTTATTTATTTATTTATTTATTTATTTATTTATTCATGTGAGACAGGGTCTCGCTCTGTTGCCCAGGCTGTAGTGCAATGGCACGCTCTCTGCTCACTGCAACCTCCACCCTCTGGGTTCAAGTGATTGTCCTACCTCAGCCTCTCAGGTAGCTGGGATTACAGGCGTGTGCCACCATGCCTGGCTGACTTTTTGTATTTTTAGTAGAGATGGGGTTTCGCCATGTTGGTCAGGCTGGTCAAAAACTCCTGACCTCAAGTGATCTGCCTGCCTCAGCCTCCCAAACTGCTGGGATTACAAGTATGAGCCACCTTGCCCAGCCCAACACTCTGGATTTTTAAAAAGTATTATCTGTGTTTTGGCACTTTCCATGTGTAGAAACCATATCTGACTGCCTTTTACAGCAGCCAGCAGAGTGTTCACAAAACCATGGATAATGAGCAGACCACAGGTTTTGAAACTTTTAAATGACTGGTTATGGTTTAAGTTGACTGTTATAAATGTGATGGTTTAACTTAATACATGAATGTAACCCTCAGTTATTAAACAAGTGGTCACATCTTACTATTTAATGCCTTGAACCATATGTTCAGCTGAAAATCTAAGTATTTCCTTTGGTAGTTTTGAAGGTTGATGTGGTACATAAACAATACCTGTGATACTAATGAGCCATGCACTCCTCTACTTTTTTTTTTTTTTTTTAAATGAAGGAGAATAAACTTAACACCCTTAAAGACAGACACTCCACCAAATTCTGTACCAACCAGTATGATTTCCACCCCTTCCACAGAAGAAATTCAGTCAGGTACGTAACATTGTTACTGGTTTAATATAATTAAAGGTGGAATATCTTTTCTTTTGTTCTTTTGGAAATTAATGCCATCTAATTTTAAGTCAGTTCTGAGACAGCAAGGATGCATCTTATTGGAACCATTGTTTAAACCCACTGGCTGCGTGTTTACCCCTCAGCGGAGGCACCTGGCCAGTGAGAGCATCCTGGTGAGCCAGGGAGTGGGTTCAGTAGGAGATCGTTTAGATCAAGTGTCTCTACCTGATGGCTATTGACCTTTTGGGCCAAGTAATTCTTAGTTGTAGGGGACTGTCCTGTGTATTATAGGATGTTTAGCAGCATCCCTGGGTGCTACTTCTTGCCCATGACATTCTTTTTTTTTTTTTTTTTTTTGAGATGGAGTCTCGCTCTGTTGCCCAGGCTGGAATGCAGTGACACGATTTCAGCTCACTGCAACCTCCACCTCCCGGGTTCAAGCAGTTCTCCTGGCTTGGCCTCCCGAGTAGCTGGGACTACAGGCACGCGCCACCACGCCCGGGTAATTTTTGTATTTTTAGTAGAGACGGGGTTTCACGATGTTGGCCAGGCTGGTCTTCAACTCCTAACCTCAAATGATCCACCCGCCTCAGCCTCCCAAAGTGCTGCAATTACAGGCGTGAGCCACCGCGCCCGGCTTGCCCATGACATCCTAAAATGCCACTAGGCATTGCCCACTGTCCCTTGAGAGGCAAAATCGCCCGGGGTTGAGAACCACTCTATAGATCCTTCCCTTATATCAGTATAGGATCTTGCCAGGCAGCTCAGTTCCATGTCTTGGCTCTGTGTTCTGTAAATATCAGCCCCTGACTTCCAGAATTCTTCATTTACTTGCCAACCTATGTTTGTTAATGTTGCAGAGACGCCTGGAGACGCTCACGGCAGTCCCCCAGAGCTAAAGTGGCCCAGACTCGATGAAAACAAAGGAGGCATGGAAAGTCTGGATCCTTGATGGGACCTCAGCTTCTGCTTGACACTTCCCAGGCGCCCAGTGTGTGCAGGGAGACGGTGAAGCTGGAGGTACCTGAGACCGGGGCTTCCATGGAGTGGGACAGGCACTGTAGATGGATTTCTGTAACAGAAGTGACACGTGTACTGATTTTTCTCCAGAAATGTGGATGCCGCTGTATTCAGTGTCCATTTGTAACTTGGGTACACGAACGTTTTAACATTGTAAATCCTCTTTTTGATGAGTTTCTGAAACTGGAGTGATTCAACATTATCCCGTGTGAAAATCAGTGAGTCCTCCCTGGCATCCTCGTGAAAGTGCACACACTTCATGGAGGGACTCCTTTTAAATAAGAATTAGGAAGATGAGAAAGTAATTTGAGATTTTACTCTGTTGAATTTTAGAGTATTTGAAGTGATTGTTAGATTTCACTTCTAAGGAGTTTATTGATTAAACTTTGGAAGGTAGTTGTGTTTATTTTCTGATTTTAAAGGTAACGATGCTTTTCTATTAGTAACTAAGTGAAGTGAAAAGATGGGAATCACCCATCATCTTCCCACCAGAAGTAACCCTCGTTAATGTTGTAGTATATTTCCTTAGCATTTTTGTGGATCTATTTGTTCTGAAGAGAGAGTTGAGATTTTTTTCATATACAATTTGGTATCTAAATAGGTTAGTTTTTTAGATTGGTTTTTCAAAGCAAAAAAAGTATCTTTTTTGTTTTTTGAGACAGGGTCTTGCTCTGTTGCCCATGCTGGAGTGCAGTGGCGCTGTCTCGGTTCACTGTAGCCTCGACCTCCTGGGCTCAAGCAATCCTTCCACCTCAGTTTCCCGAGTAGCTGGGACCACAGGCATGTGCCACGATGCCGTGCTAATTTCACACACACACATATATGATATATATATATATATGTACACACACATATATGTTATATATGTATATTTTTTTCTTTTTTTTTTTTTGAGATGGAGTCTTGCTCTGTCTTCCAGGCTGGAATGCAGTGGCATGATCTTGGCTCACTATAACCTCCGCCTCCTGGGTTCAAACGATTCTCCTGCCTCTGCCTCTCAAGTAGCTAGGATTACAGGCGTGTGCCACCATATCCAGCTAATTTTTGTATTTTTAGTAGAGATGGGGTTTTGCCATATTGGCCAGGCTGGTCTCTTAACTCCTGACCTCCGGTGATCTGTCTGCCTTGGTCTCCCAAAGTGCTGGGATTACAAGTGTGAGCTACTGCACCTGGCCTAATTATACTATTTTTAGGGGAGACAGGGTTTTGTCATGTTGACCAGGCTGGTCTCGAACTCCTGGGCTCAAGTGATCCTCTCACCTTAGCCTCACAAAGTGCTGGGATTACAGGTATGAGCCACTGTACCCGGACCAAACAAAGTATCTTTACTTAGCAATTTATGTCTGCCTTTGCTTTCTCTAGGCCAGGATGATCATGTGTTCTCTTTATTAGAAGTAAGCATGAAAGTTGTGGGCTCAATGTACAAAGTGATGCTGTCGACCGAAGGTGGCAGTCACATACATTGGAGTCTTGTCTTAGCTCAGGAGATCCCTGGCTGCGTGGATGAGAGGGTTGAGGCCTCGTTTAGAAGCTAGTGCTGCTGCCTCCCCTTGAGAGACGTTGTCACAGTTGAATTTCCTAATGTGTGATGCTGTCGCTGTGACATAGGAAGGCACTAACCTCAGGGCCATCTTCACAGTCTGAAGCTGGCCAGAGAGTTTGGTACCTGCAGTTCAATCTGATGGAAATTGCGCTGAGGAGGAGGCACTTTTGGTTGTTTTTTTTTTTTTTTTTTTTTTTGAGACAGAGTTTTGCTCTTGTTGCCCAGGCTGGAGTGCAGTGGTACGATCTTGGCTCACTGCAACCTCTGCCTCCCGGGTTTAAGCAATTCTTCTGTCTCAGCCTCCCGAGTAGCTGAGACTACAGGCGCATGCCACCACACCTGGCTAACTTTTGTATTTTTAGTAGAGACGGGGTTTCATTATATTGGTCAGGCTGGTCTCGAACTCCTGACCTCAGGTGATCCGCCCATCTTGGCCTCCCAAAGTGCTGGGATTGCAGGCATGAGCCACCGCGCCTGGCGAGGAGGCACCTTTTTAACGCAGGTCACCAGCAACAAAGAAATTAATTGGAAAGAAGCATCACTTTATTGCTTAATCCACAGCCTAGTAAGCCAGAGAGTCTGCCTCCGTTTTAGATGGAAGGTGGTAACCTAGAGATAATTTACACTGTAGAGAATGGAAAGGTCAACACATGTATACTTGTAATGCAGATGTGGCTCACATTCAAGATGAAAAGGTATTAAAATGTCAAATGATATCTGTTTGTTTGTTTTTGGAGATGCCGTCTTGCTCTGTCGCCCAGGCTGGCATGCAGTGGCCTGAACGTGGCTCATTGCAGCCTTGATCTCCTGGGCTTAAGAGATTCTCCTGCCTCAGCCTCCTGAGACCACAGGTGCACACAACTGCACACGGCTAGTTTTTCAAACCTTTTTTCTAGGGATGGGGCTCTTGTCATGTTGCCCAGGCTGGTCTCAAAGTCCTGGGGCTCAAGAAATCCTCCCTCCCCAGCCTCCCTGTGTTGGGATTACAGGCGTGAGACGCCATGCCTGGTCAAATGATATCTGTTTTGATGGGTGGTTCTCAACTGTAGCTGCCTATTGAAATCACCCAAGAGTTGACATACCAGTGCCTGGGTTCCTGCTCCGGAGGATCTGGCCTCATCGGTCTGGGGCATGGTCTGAGCATTAGGATTTCTTAAAGTTCCGGGAGTAATTCTGATGCATAGCCAAGGTTGAGAAATCTAAGGCAAAAAACTTTCCCTGGATACGGTCTGTTCTGGTTAAATGCATTTCCACTGAAAGCATTTTATTTTATTTTATTTTTTTGAGACAGAGTCTTGCTCTGTCACCCAGACTGGAGTGCAGTGGTGCCATCTTGGCTCACTGCAACCTCCACCTCCCGGGTTCAAGTGATTCTCCTGCCTCAGCCTCTTGAGTAGAGATGGGGTTTCATCATGTTAGGTCAGGCTGGTCTCCCACACCTGACCTCGTGATCCGCCCGCCCCAGCCTCCCAAAGTGCTGGGATTACAGGCGTGAGCCACCGTGCCCGGCCGAAAGCATTTTCTTGATTTTCTCTGCCCGGTCATTGATTGACATCCTCCTTTACTGGGGCCACTGGACTGAAGGACAGTATGTAGGAGGTGCCGTTAGTTCTTCTGAAGAGATGGCTTTCAGTGTCATGCAGCTGCTGTGAGGTGGGATGTGCAGTTGTTGATCTTGTGCAGACAGATGAGTGACCATGGGTCCCCTGTCCTTAGTGAGCAGCCCACTTCCTGGCCACACCTGGGGAGGAACAGTATTAGGTTTTGCTGGGCGTGGTGGCTCACGCCTGTAATCCTTGCACTTTGGGAGGCCAAGGTGCGCGGATCACTTGAGGTCAGGAGTTCAAGACCTGCCTGGCCAACATGGTGGAACCCCGTCTCTACTAAAAATACAAAACTTAGCCAGACGCGGTGGCATGCACTTGTAATCCCAGCTACTGGGGAGACTGAGGCACGAGAATCGCTTGAACCCGGGAGGCAGAGGTTGCAGTGAGCTGAGATGGCACCAGTGCACTCCAGCCTTTTTTGAGACTCCGTCTGAAAAAAAAAAGAAAAGAACAATATTAGGTTTTACACATCTGTTTCTTATGCATTGATAGTGGGGGTTCGGGTTGGGGGCAGGGTGCGCCTTCAGCCTGAAGTGCGCATTTATTGGAATGATGGCCCGCCTGTTCTCAGCCATCATCCTTAAATATAAATCAAAATTGGCAATAAAAGACCAAGTGAAGTCACCTCAGCGTCATAGTGTAAAACTGCCTGCGACCATCTGGGCAGTGCACTGGGAAAGCCTGAAGGCTGGGCAGCGTTCTGCCTGACGGTGGGTGCTGTGGTGAAGATCCTTCTCACCGTTCTGGATCTGTACTTGTTTCTGTTTTGAGCAGTGTTTCCAGATGTCTCCAGTAACACTACTGTTGAATATTAGTTCCTGCTGCTGGGGGTGCCTAGAAGAAAATCAGGCTCAGGCTTGGGGAGACTGCTTGGGAGAATTTGACCTGCGTTCCCTGGAATCTGGGATTGTGACGATAGGTCGGGCGTTTGAAGGAAGAAAGCTGGAGGCGCAGTGTGGGCAGCAGAGGGTGAAGCCTCCATTTCATGCAGAGGCACGTACGGTGGACAGGGGTATGTGGTGCCTCGGGTTATCGTGGATAACGGGCCCAGCCATCCTTGGCAGGTGCCCACAGGGCCAGGGTCCTCCAGCAGGGAGAGGCAGGAGGATGTGCCACGGGGCAGGGGAGAAAGCCTCCTGCGGTCCTCGTTTACTCCAGTTTCCTCCCTTACATCCACTTGCGTTGTCTTTGCTGAAAACACATCTGTGTAACGATGCCCTTGGCCCTCCTTACCTAAATAGTTGTCAGCGTTCACTTAAACAACATAGGTCCGAGTCCTTGGCTCTGGAAACATCAAGTAGGGAGAGGGAGGAGGTGGAGGATGAGCTGCTCCAGCCCCTTCTTCCCTGGCCTGGGGTCTCCCAGGACTACTGCAGCTTCCCTGGTTATTTGGCTACAGTTCAACCTTGGGTGTGTGTGTAGGACAGACAGACCTCGAACAAATTACTTCATGAGTCTGTGCCTGTTTCTTCACCAGAAAAATCTCTACAGCTAGAAAACCTTGGACTTTGCTTGCTTTGGTAGGGGAGAGGGGTAAGAGAAAATATCGGGGAGTCACCCAAGCAGAAACGAGAAACTGAAATAACGCGGCTGGAGGTTGAGCCAGATCGCACTTCCCTTCCCTGGCATGTGGAAGTAACAGACACTTGTTTTCGTGCACAAATTCTCAGTGGCCACTGGGGGTCACTGTCCCCACTGAATCCACTCAGCAGTTGTGCCTCCTAGGCCTGAAGGCCCCATCTCTCCGCCCTACCTCCTCGAAGTGATCCGCGTCCCCGTCCAGTCTTGGGAACAGAGTGGCCTTAGACGCCGGCTTCCGCCCCTGGTGGCCAGACCTGGAGTGGAGCATTGTTGAGCAGACACGGGTGGGAGAGGATGGTGAAAGCAGTATGTGCATGGCCAACCCTCCAAGTTGACACACAAAATCAGCCCGCACCCAGGCCAGCACTAGGAATTGGGAATTGAGAATGTGTGTGGCCTGGTGGGCTGACTAACAGTCTATACTCCAAATAGCCATGGGTCTGGATCCTTAATCCATGGCTAACCTGGCCTCCCAGACATTTAGTACAATACCCTCTCTCCCCCCGAATTTTCTCATCTACAAAATGAGAATACTCTGAGGATATCAATAAAATACCATACTCTCAGAACCTCTCATGACAATTCAGGAACTACTCAAACAGGGTTAGGCTGGTTCCTTCCCTGTGAGCAGGAACAACCCAAAGCATTTGTGAGTTAATACGTAGCTGAATCCAGCACGACACAGGTTCTCAGCCATCACATGGTTTAAAGGCTACAGACTCCCAGCCAGTGTGCCCGGGCTTGGATCCTGGCTCTGCCAGTTGCTGTGTGACCAAAGCTGTGTTGCTTAACCTCTCTGAGCCTTGGTTTTTTCATCTGTAAAATGACATGACAGAGAGCCCTGGGCTCGGGGTCTTGCAGTGCAGATTAAATGAGAGACCCTGTGGTGTTGGTGTCCCCTGTGGTGAGTCTCAGAACCCGCCAGCCAGGGGTGCTCCTCTCTGGACCCCATCACCATCGCCACTGACCCCCTCATGGGCACATGTGCTACAGGGGTTTCGGTCCAAACCAATGCCTTTGGGCTCCAGCTCATATTGCTCTTCCTAGTGGACCATTGCCCTGTTGAAAGCTATCAAATTAACATCTCAAAAGCCCTACATGGAGGCAGTGGCTAAAGCCTGTAGTCCCAACTACTCAGGAGGCTGAGCCCAGGAGTTCAAGGCTGCAGAGAACTATGGTCATACCACTGTACTCAAACTTGGGCAACATAGCAAGACTCCATTTCTAAAAAAAACCAAAAACCCTTTACCGTTGGGTTTCTTGCTATTGAGAAGCAGATGTTGGGCAGAAAGTTCCCTTTGGGGGACGGTGGGATTCGTACTGTTCACCAACAAAGGAGCAGCGACCCATAGCGGGCTGGTGGCCCTGGACCACCCTGAGGGCTGAGTGAGATGCACATTCTCAAGCTGCAGTCATAACATCATCTTCTCGCCCTCCACGGCTGGCTTTGACACCCACCAGAGAAGCCCAGGCCAGAGCAGCCTCTAGGGGAGCTGACTCAGGCAGGGTGGGTGCCATGAACCAGAGGCAGGGCAGAAACGTCTGGTGATGTGAGGCGGATGAGGCTCCTATGTGTGGCAAGGCTTCTACAGCTGACAGTCCTGAGTGAGGCTCTCACGCACACGTTTGCAGAAAGGAATTTAAAACAGCCAATGTGAGAAACAAGCATTTAAAAAACAGAGCAAGCCTGGGCACAGTGGCTCATGCCTATAATCCCGGCACTTTGGGAGGCCGGGGTGGGTGGGTGGGTCATTTGAGGTCAGGAGTTCGAGACCAGCCTGGTGAAACCCCATCTCTACTAAAAATACAAAAAAGTTAGCCAGGCGCGATGGCACCCGCCTGTAATCCCAGCTACTTGGGAGGCTGAGGCAGGAGAATCACTTGAACCTGGGAGGCAGAGGTTGCAGTGAGCCGAGATCGTGCCACTGCACTCCAGCCTGGGCAATAGAGTGAGATTGTGTCTCAAAAACAAACAAAAAACAGAACAAGATTCTATCCACCAAGCCAGTGTGAAACAGAATACTAGAGTTCATGAGTTCATATTAGTTTCTGGGGCTACTATAATACTTCGTCAAGAGTGGCTTAAAACAACAGAAATGTATTCTGTCTGTTCTGGAGGCCAGAAGTCCTAAGGCAGGGGGTCGGCAGGGCCCCACACCTCCCAAAGGCTGCAGGGGAGAATCCTTCCTTGCCTCCTCCAGCTCCTGCCGGCTTCTGGTCTTCCCAGAAGCCACATCACTCCAACCTCTGCCTCCGTCTTCACATGGCCTTCTCCTGTCTTCCCGTCTTCTTCCTTCCCTTCTCTTCTAAGGACACCTGCCATTGGCTTTAGAGTCCACCCTAATTCAGGATGATATCTCAAGATTCTTTTTTATTTTTTTTGAGATGGAGCCTCACTCTGTCGCCCAGCCTGGAGTGCAGGGCACGATCTCGGCTCACTGCAACCTCCACCTCCTGGGTTCAAGTGCTTCTCCTGCCTGAGCCCCCCGAGTAGCTGGGATTACAGGCGTTCGCCACCACACCTGGTTAATTTTTTATATTTTTGGTAGAGATGGGGTTACACCATGTTGGCCAGGCTGGTCTCAAACTCCTGACCTCAGGTGATCTGCCTGCCTGGCCTCCCAAATTGCTGGGATTACAGGCGTGAGCCACCGCACCTGGCCTCAAGATAATTCATGGGAGGGGCCTGGTGGGAGGTAATTGAATCATGGGGGCGGGTTTTTCCCTGGCTGTTCTCGTGATAGTGAATAGAGCTCATGAGATCTGATGGTTTTATAAAGGGCAGTTCCCCTGCACATGACCTCTTACCCACTGCGATGTAAGACATGACTTCGCTTCTCCTTTGCCTTCTGCCACAGTTATGAGGCCTCCCCAGCCATGTGGAACTGTGAGTTCATTAAACCTCTTTTTCTTTAGAAATTACCCAGTCTTGGGTCTTTCTTCATAGCAGTATGAAAATGGATGAGTACACTAATTATATTTGCAAAGATGTGATTTCCAAATTAGGTCACATTCTTAGGTTTCGGGTGGACACCAAATTTGGAGGGACAGGATCTACACTATACCATGGGATGGGCCTGTGAGGAGGGCTGGCTGGAAGATGGACAGCAGTTTCACAACACGTGGCGGGTAAACCCAAGCCAGGAAGAAACCACCGTAATTGCAGAAATGCAACATGTCCTTGGAACTGTCCTCAGCTGGCTAGGCATGGCTCTTCTGAAGGTTCCTTTGCCTTGGCTGGTGCTGGCTGGAGGAGAGGAGGCGATGGTATGTGGGCAGCCAGAGGGGCTGCTGAAGTTAGCCTCACGGCACCAGCGTTAGTTCCCAGATCCTCACACAGTTCTTGGAGGTATGAGGAAACCGAGGCGCAGGGAGCATAAGAAACTTGCTCATAGTCTTAAACTTGCAGTTAGTAACTGGCTGGGAGCTAGCTGGCTCCAAAGCCTGTGGTCCCACCCACTCTGATACCTGACTGGAATCCTATCTTTACCTGGGGAATGTGGGCATATAACGAGCCAGAACCTGGGTTTCCCTGGGTGTAGGAGAAGCTCCAAGAGCTCAAGTGAAGCTGGACCAAACTCACTCCATCCCTCCTCGAGGACGGATTTTCCTTTCACTAGTAAAAGAGTGAAAAGATGCACTTTGAGGGAGTGAGGTGGGAGGCTTGCTTGGACCCAGGTGTTCGAGATCAGCCTGGGCAACATAGAAAGACATCATCTCAAAAAGAAAAAAAAAAAGAATGAAAAGACTTGCCACCTGGTGGTCCAGTGAAGGTGGCAGCCATCTGGCTTAGCTTTTCTGAGCTCAGCTCTACCGTGACAGGTCGGACTGGGTCACTCCGACCATGGAGACAGCTCGTGAGAGAGCCCTAGAGTAAAAGGGAAGATGAGGGATTTTGAGGTGGAGGCTTCAGTGAAAGACAAAAGGATTTCTGGGCTAGACTGTGGTCCCCACCCCATGCAGCAGGTGGTCCCAGAAGGCTGCAATGGACAATAGGGGTAGGGGAGTCACAGGAGAGTGGACCTATTTTTATTTTTTAATGTTTTGAGATGGAGTCTTGCTCTGTTGCCCAGGCTGGAGTGCAGTGGCACAATCTCAGCTCACTGCAACCTCCGCCTCCTGGGTTCAAGCGATTCTCATGCCTCAGCCCCCCAAATAGCTGGGATTACAGGCACGTGCCACCACACCCAGCTAAGTTTTGTATTTTTAGTAGAGATCACCATGTTGGCCAGGCTGGTCTTAAACTCCTGACTTCAGGTGATCTGCCCACCTTGGCCTTCCAAAGTGTTTGGGTAACAGGTGTGAGCCACCGTGCCTGGCCGTACCTATTTTTAAAAGCATGTTTATGTAAGGCTGACTTGAGGGATGACATCTGAGCCAGTAGAGGCTTGAAATACAAAGAGAAGTGGAGGTGGGCATTTTAGGCACAGGAAATAGCCAGCAGGCCCTGAAATGGGAAGGCCTGGCCTATTTGAGGAACAGACAGATAGACAGACACCCGTGTGGCTGGAGCTTTGTGCACCAGCAGGCCGAGGATGTGTGCTGAGGACAGAGGGGAGTCTGCGTATATTCACAGCACACAGAGGACTCCTCATCTGCAGTTGAGACAGAGCTGTCTGGATGCTGGGTGGGCAATGAACTGTGGACAGAATCCTAGCCAGACAGTTACTGCAATAGTCCAGGCAGCGGGGACGGGCCTGGGCCAGATGCTGGCTTGCGGGGTGAAACAATAGGTGCACTGGAGGGGTGTTTTGGCAATCATGACTTTGCTGGTGATGTGAAATTCTAGGACTCTGTTATTGGGAAGGCCTTAGAGATTTGAATTTTACAGCCAGAAGCAGCCAACCCAGTGGGATTGCCCATGTCTGCCCAATTTCCCTGAACTTCCCTTCTGGGTGAAGAAGGGACTGAGACCCAGGAAGGGTAGGTGCTTGTGTTGGTCTGTCCAAGGAGCAGACGCCAAATTCGCTTTCAAGAAAGTGGAGCCCAGGGCTGGGCTCTTTACCACAAGGGACAGTATCCACATAATCCACCCTCCTTCCAACACAGGGATACCGTTCACTCCATCGTGCCTCGTCTCACTCAGCCTCAGCTTGAAGCCCTCTGGCAATGGGAGCTCATCACTTTGTGAGCTCAGCCCTAGACACTTCCCACTCAGCCCTAGGCAGGCAGCTTCTCCACATACGGAATCAAAACTCAGCTCTGTGGTCAGGCACGGTGGCTCACGCCTGTAATCCCAGCACTTTGGGAGGCCAAGGCAGGCAGACTGCTTGAGCCCAGGAGTTCAAGACCAGCCTGGACAACATGGCAAAACCCTGTCTCTACAAATTACAAAAAAATTAGCTGGGAGTGGTGGTGTGTGCCTGTAGTCCCAGCTTCTCAGGAGGCTGAGGTGGGAGGATCATGTGAGCCCAGGGAGGTCGAGGCTGCAGTGAGCCGAGATCGCACCACTGTGCTGAAACCTGGGCAATAGAGCGAGACCCTGGTTCTAACAAACAAAACCCCAGCTGTAGGTGTACCCTCGGCCCCTTCGGGCAGCCTGCGTCCTCTCCCCCAGGATTTAAGATCATACGGCTCCTGTTTTGAGCTTTCTTTTTCAGGACAGTTAACTCTCAGGAAGAGGGGGACCTCCAAAACTCTAAGTCGCCAAACCACCGCACTGACCTGAGTGGAAGAAATCACTTCGGCAGCAGAGGAAACAACAGCTTCACAGAGCAGCCTGGCCTGAGTGGCTGCACCGGGTCTGTCTGGTCTCAGCTGTGGCCTCTGAGTCATTAGCGTTTTTTTCTTCTGAGGCCAGGGCTTCAGATTAGTCAGGGGCTCCTGTTTCCTGGCTGATGAAGCAGGTGGAAGAAACACAATCTGGCCTGGAGGCTGCGTGAAGCTCATGACCCTGCGGAGTGACTACCCGAGCGCAGCTGGGTGGGACCAGAAACCACCTCTGGGCACTCCTAAGTCACAGGCACAGGAGCCTTCGCCTCCGCCTTCAGGCTGGCCCTCGGGCTTCCCTGTTCAGAGGCAGGGAATTGTGCAGCCGGAGTTTCATTTTCCAAGGTAACGTGGGATTTTTATACTGTGCTAAATGAGAGAACGGGAAATGGAGCCTGGGTCGAGATGCCCACAATATGTAACACAAGCTTGCGGGGGAGTCAGTTTCTCTGGGTGTGTACTTTTTTTTTTTTTTTTGAGACATAGTCTCACTCTGTCACCCAGGCTGGAGTGCAGTGGCACGATCTCAGCTCACTGCAGCCTCGACAGCCCGGGCTCAAGCAATCCTCCCACCTCAGCCCCCAAAATAGCTGGGACTACAGGTATGTGCCACTACACCCGGCTAATTTT
>NW_016811676.1:109509-123466 GCF_001698545.2 Rhinopithecus bieti
TGCAAGCTCCGCCTCCCGGGTTTACGCCATTATCCTGCTTCAGACTCCGGAGTAGCTGGGACTACAGGCGCCCGCCCCATCACCCGGCCAGTTTTTTGTCTTTTTTAGTAGAGACGGGGTTTCACCATATTAGCCAGGATGGTCTCGATCTCCTGACCTCGTGATCCGCCCATCTCGGCCTCCCAAAGTGCTGGGATTACAGGCTTGAGCCACCGCGCCCGGCCACCCGGCTAATTTTTGTATTTTTTGTCGAGACAGGGTTTCTCTATGTTACTGGATCAAATGATGTAAAGGGTTGAATTATGTACTCCCAAAAAGATATGTTGAAGTCCTAACCACCAGTACCTCAGCATGTAATGTTATTTGGAAATAAGGAGGCTCTTTACAGACGTAATCAACTGAAAATGGCACACCCTAAAGCAATCTGACTGGTGTCCTTCTAAACCAGGGAGATTTGGACACACGTAGACATGTATGGAGGGAGGACGTTGTGGACACACAGGGAGAAGGTGGCACCAACAAGCTAGGGATACCAAAAGCTGGGAGAGCCTGGAACAGATCCTTCTCTTGTGGAAGGAGCCAACTCAGCCAAAACCTTGATTTAAGTTTTGTTTTGTTTTGTTTCTCAAGACAGAGTCTGGCTCTGTTGCCCAGGCTGGAGTGCAGTGGCGTGATCTCGGCTCACTGCAACCTCCACCTCCCAGGTTCAAGTGATTCTCCTGCCTCAGTCTTCTGAGTAGCTGGGATTACAGGCACCTGCTAGCACACCTGGGTAGTTTTTTGTATTTTTTTTTTTTTTTTTTTTAGAAGAGACAGAGTTTCACTATGTTGGCCAGGCTGGTCTCCAACTCCTGACCTCAAATAATCCACCTGCCTCGGCCTCCCAAAGTGATGGGATTACAGGCATGATCCATTGTGCCTGCCAAGACCTTGATTTTGAACTTCCCACCTGCAGAACTGGGAGACAACATATTTCTTTGTCTCAGCCACTAAGTTTGTGGTGCTTTGTTACGGCGGTCCTAAGAAACTAATACATATTGTAATTCTGTTTAGGTTTTTGAAGAACTGCCAAATCACTTCCCTCCACAGCTGCACCACTTTCATTCCCACCAACAATGTAAGAGGCCGCCAATTTCTCCACATCCTCGTCAAAACCTGCTATTTTCCATTCATTCATTCATTCATTCATTCATTCATTCATTCATAGTTTGAGACGGAGTCTTGCTCTGTCACCCAGGCTGGAGTGCAGTGGTGCGATCTTGGCTCATTGCATCCTTCGCCTCCCAGGTTCAAGTGATTCTCCTGCCGCATCCTCTGAGTAGCTGGGATTACAGGCGCGTGCCACCACGCCCGGCTTTTTGTATATTTAGTAGAATTGGGGTTTCACCATGTTGGCCAGGCTGATCTCAAACTCCTGACCTGAAGTGATCCACCTGCCTCAGCCTCCCAAGTGCTGGGATTATAGACGTAAGCCACCGTGCCCAGCCTTCCTTTAAAAAAAAAAAAAAAATTGTCGCCATCCTAGTAGGCATGGAGTGGGATCTCACTGTGTCTTGACTTGCATTTCCCTCGTGCGTGGGGTGCTCAGCATCTTCGCTGGCCATCCGTACATCTTCTCTTACTTGTTTTTTATTTTTATTATTATTATTTTTAAACAGTCTCACTCAGTCACCCAGGCTGGAGTGCAGTGGTGTGATCTCGGCTCAATGCAACCTCCGCCTCCTGGGTTCAAGTGATTCTCCTGCCTCAGCCTCCCAAGTAGCTGGGACTACAGGCGCCTGCCACCACACCCAGCTAATTTTTTGTATTTTTAGTAGAGATGGGGGTTCACTGTGTTAGCCAGGATGGTCTCAATCTCCCGACCTCATGATCCACCCGCCTCGGCCTCTCAGAGTGCTGGGATTATAGGCATGAGCCACCACATCCAGCTAATTTTTTGTATTTTTAGTAGAGATGGGGGTTCACTGTGTTAGCCAGGATAGTCTTGATCTCCCAACCTCATGATCCGCCCGACTCAGCCTCTCAGAGTGCTGGGATTACAGGCATGAGCCCCCGCGCCCGGCCCCTCTTCCTCTCATTTGTATTTAACTCCCCATTGCACAGTGCCCTATATGGTTTGCTTAGTCACTCTGTTTGGATGTATGAGTGGATGGAAAGCCCTGGCCTCAGCCTTCCCCACTGCTTTCATTCAGTGTAGCCAGTTCACTAGGAACGTTACAGCAGCCCCATCCCGTCGCTTCTCAGAGGGCTTAGAATAAACCTGAATTCCTCACACAGTCCTCATGGTGGCTCCCCGACTCCCCACCCACTTCACTTCTTCCCTCTCATGACCAAGGGAGATCGTGAGATACAGCGTGCACACGGGGAGGTTTTTGAAAGATAAAGGAGGACAACAGACATCCACTGGGACTGTCTTAAGCACACCAGGAGGGGAGGTCAGCCTGGCCATTGCTCTCAGCCACACTGGCCCTAGTGTGTCCTTGAGTTTCTCAGCTCTTGCCCGTGTGGGGCCTTTGCACAGGCTGCCCCGGAGCCCGGATGGCTGTTCTCTTGCTTTTCTCCCTTCTGACTCTTTCCTGGCCTGTGGGTCTCACCTCCAGTGTATCCTTCTCAGGATGCCTCTGCCAACATGCCTGTGTAGGGGAGACCTACCCTGTCACCCTCTCACTACTCCTTGCCTATTTTTTTCATAGCATGGATCACAGTTTAAGATGATCAGTTCATTGCTTACCTGCTTTCTGTCTGCTTACTCTAGACTGTATTTGTTTTTTATTTGAAACGGAGTGGAACCAGCATGTTGCCCAGTGCCTGACAAAAGTTAGATGACAAATCAATAGCTGTGGAAGGAATGAGCTATTCATAATGGTAAGAAAGGCACTGTTGTGTGGCTACACAGATGACAGCTGGGAACTGATAAAACTTGTCTGAAGATCCACATTCTGCGAAGAGCAAACTTGCAAGCTGGAAAATATTAAACCAATGAGGAATGTTTGGCTCTCAGATTGTACTTCAACCAGAGGATGGGTTGGAATCATTGTCAATGGTGTTTCTCCCTTAAGCTGTTATGAAAATGGGTTTTTACAGCTCCTGCCTTCTTTCTTGTAGTTACTCATCTCCCCAACTCCCCCCGCCAATTCACTACCACCCCCACAATCCACCTAACACCTACACATCCACCCACCCAGCCACCATTCCAACCAACGTCCATGCACCATCTGCCTACCATCTAACCTCCAATCCCCTCCAGCACCCGTGAAGCCAGCACACACCCACCCATCCCTGGCGCTTGGCCATGGTTGCGTGGCCCCACGGAAGGCTGAGTATTACCAGTGGGGGGAGTGGTTGGCTTAGGGGAGCTCCCCTTCAAAGTGTCCAAAGATGAAGGTTATATGTGAATAAAGCAATGAGGAGAGATACCTGAGATTTCCGTCCAGACCTGGTGATTTGGGGACACAGGAAGGCCCAGCCACAGAGGCAGGCTTGGTTATTCCAAAGATCAGCCTGTGCATGTATCTGCCTGGACCCAGTGGTTCATGCTTGACAATCTCCCGCCCAAGGGGAGAGTCGTAGGGTGTCAGAAAGGGCCTCGAGGCCGCCGCTGCTCTCTCACGCAGCCCTTGCTTTTTTTTTTTTTTTTTTTTTTTTTTTTTTTGAGACGGAGTCTCGATCTGTCACCCAGGCTGGAGTGCTGCGGCGTGATCTTGGCTCACTGTAACCTCCGCCTCCGATGTTCAAGCGATTCTCCTGCCTCAGCCTCCTGAGTAGCTGGTATTACAGGCACGCGACCCCATGCCCGGCTAATTTTTTTATTTTTAGTAGGGGTTTTGTCATATTGGTTAGGCTGGTCTCAAACTCCTGACCTCGTGATCTGCCTGCCTCGGCCTCCCAAAGTGCCGGGATTACAGGCATGAGCCACCATGCCCGGCCAGCCCTTGCTTCTTTCTTGCCACCAGAAGATGAAAGAGTGTTTGGAGTCATAGAATGTTGAGTGTTGCCAGGGCCTTCAGCTCCAGCCAATCCTTCCTTTGCAGAGGAGGAAGCCTGGGCCAGGGGCTACTGTTACCAGTGTCCAGCCAGAGTCTCTAGGGGACCTGCCAGGCCAAGCACAACCTCAGAGAGGATGCGATTCTGTTTTATGGGATGTCCCCCTCTCTAACTCCTAGTCTTTGGGAGATCACCATGCCTGCATGCCATTTAGCTGTAGTAAACAGGGTTACTGTCTTTGTGTCTTTTAAAATTTTAAACGCTTGCTACAGACTAGGGAATTCTTTGTGTCTTAAACACAAGGGGTGCTAACATCTATTGAAGAAGTTGCGCCAGTGCTGTCTGGGGTTATAATCTGCACTGCTTATCTTATCCCTGGAGAACCCCTTCTGGAAAAGTCTGCAGTCAGATGGAAGCCAGAGCCCTAGTTCAAGGGAGGGAGGTTGCTGAGAATCAGCCAGGTGGTTTAAGGGCCCGGCCAGCCTCAGTAATTGAGCGTGATGTATAACCCTGGGCTCTCCCTGCAGCCTCTCTGCATATCACTCACACCTTCTAGGCTGTCCTGTTGAGACTTGTGCCTGCACCAAAGCATCCTGCAGAGCGCTGGGGCCTCTGAATGTTATTTCTCCTGCCTGACAAATCCAGACTTTCCCAAATTCAAAAGCACACCTCAAAAGAGAGATTACTTTATCGAAGCCCTGCAAGTACATTTTCCGCCCCACCACCCTGCCAAGTCCCCATATTCTGCTATGGATTCGGCTTTTCACAGACTTATTTATTTAGTCCATTTAGAAAAACTGTACCTTTGGAGACAAAAGGTGGGGTAAAGAGAGGAAATAACAGTAGGAATACAGAAAAATACAAAAGGCAGTGGCCAGCAAGTGTTAAAAGTCAATAAAATGCGGCCAGACGCGGTGACTCATGCCTGCAATCCCAGCACTTTGGGAGGCCGAGGCAGGCAGAACACTTGAGGTCAGGAGTTCAAGACCAGCCTGGCCAACGTGGTGAAACCCCGTCTCCACTAAAAAGTAACAAAAATCAGCTAGGCATGGTGGGGGGAGCCGCCTGTAATCCCAGTTACTCTGGAGGCTGAGGTGGGAGAATTGCTTGAACCTGGAAGGCAGAGGTTACAGTGAGCCGAAATCACACCATTGCACTCCAGCCTGGGCAACAGAGCGAGACTCTGCCTCAAGGAAGAAAAAAAAAAAAGCCAATAAAATGCCTATTTGAAAGGGTTCTTCTTTGGTTCTCTTGTAATGGATTGACTGAGACTCCCCTCTCCACAGTGCTAATGCTCAAAGGGAAAAGTGTCTTTTCAAGCAGCCCTATCTGTAATGATTTTCCCAAGGCAGACGCCCCAGCCTGGGTATGTGCATGTCTGTGTTTTCCGGCCAGCTGCAGTTGACGCTTCTGCATGCATCTGCTGTTGGCCCCCGGTTTTCTAGCCTGGGGATCAGAGGTGGTATCAACTGTTGGAGGGTTGGGGCAACTCTTAGAATTATGAATTTTCAGCCAGGCACTGTGGCTCGTACCTGTAATCCCAGCACTTTGGGAGGCCAAGGCGGGTGGATCACCTGAGGTCAGGAGTTCCAGACCAGCCTGGCCAACATGGTGAAACCCTGTCTCTACTAAAAATACAAAAATTAGCCAGGTGAGGTGGCAGGCGCCTGTATTCCTAGCTACTCGGGAGGCTGAGACACGAGAATCGCTTGAACCTGGGAGGCAGAGATTGCAGTGAGCCGAGATTGTGCCACTGCACCCCAGCCTGTGTGACAGGGCAGGAATCCATCTCAAAAAAAAAAAATTTTTTTTTTCTTTTAAAAGTCATTCTTGGCAGGCGTGGTGGCTCACGCCTGTTATCCCAACACTTTGGGAGGCCAAGACGGGCAGATCACATGAGAGGTCAGGAGTTCAAAACCAGCCTGGCCAACATGGTGAAACCCTATCTCTACTAAAATACAAAAATTATCTGGGCATGATGGTGCACACCTGTAGTCCCAGCTACTTGAGAGGCTGAGGCATAAGAATCGCCTGAACCCAGGAGGTGGAGGTTGCAACGAACCGAGATCCAAGACAGCACCACTGTACTCCAGCCTGGGCAACAGAACAAGACTCTGTCTCAAAAAAAAAAAAAAAAATCATTCTTTGCCAGACCAGCAATTCAGGCAGGTTGCAGGAACAGGAGAGGATCTCACAGCTTGCTGAGCTTTGGGGACATCTATAAATCTGTTTGCTGCTACTTTTCCCGGCACTTTGGGAGGTCAAGGCCGGCAGATCACCTGAGGTCAGGAGTTTAAGACCAGCCTGGCCAACACAATGAAACCCCGTTCTACTAAAAATACAAAAAAAATTAGCTGGGTATGGTGGCACAACCAGGGAGGTGGAGATTGCAGTGAGCCGAGATCACCCCACTGCCCTCCAGCCTAGGCAACAAAACGAGACTCTCAAAAAAAAAAAAAAAAAAAAAATTGGGAGCCAGAAGCTAGACCTAGAATGCAGTAATGTGAAGACATAATATTGGTCTCCTGGACAAATAATAATTGATCAAGTAAACTTTAAGTTGTGGCTTAAAAATGGCACCCCACTATGTGTGTATGTGTGTGTGTGTGTATATATATATGTATGTGAATACCAGATAGTTGAAAGATTTGAACGTAAACATAAACTACTTCATGTCTATTGCCTCATGGTCACAATGTGGCTGCTCACCTCCAGCATCACATAGGTGTTTTAGGCATTGTTAAAAAGCTGCTAAAATGAGTTCCTGGAAGCCTTGGTAATTTCCACTTAATATTTCACTGGCCAAGATCTAGCTGTAAGGGAGATTGGGAAAAATGAATGTCTTTATCTGGGTACATTGCTCACCCCAAACAATACTGGAGTTTTTTAAAGAAAAAATGATAGAAGGGATAATAGTATACAACTAGTGGCATCTGCCCAGTGTCTCACTGACTAACTGTTGTAAGATGTTGGGGGAAGAGAGAAACAAGAATGATATCTGGGCTCTGGGCCCCAGGGACTGGGAAGCCAATGACACTGTCTACTGATTTGGAAAACATAAGGTTGGGGAATCAATACTTCTCTTTTAGCCACATTAATTTTGAGATGCCTGTGAGATTTCTGAGTAGAGAAATCAAGGAGACAGTGGAACATGCGTACCTGGAACTCCAGGATATACAGATTTGAGAGCACTGCATATGAATGAAATTTTAAAACCATGGACTGGATGACATCACCAGGCAGAGGAGAGGAGACAGTCCAGGACAGGCTGATGCAGTGGTTCATGCCTGTAATCCCAGCACTTTGAGAGGCAGAGGTGGGCAGATCACCTGAGGTCAGGAGTTCGAGACCAGCCTAACCAACATGGCGAAACCCTGATTCCACTAAAAATACAAAAATTAGTCGGGCGTGGTGGTGGGCGCCTGTAATCCCAGCTACTTGTAATCCCAGCTACTTGAACCTGGGAGGCGGAGGTTGCAGTGAGCCAAGATCACACCGTTGCACTCCAGCCTAGGCGACAAGAATGAAACTCTGTCTCCAAAAAAAAAAAAAATCATTACAGAGACCTGGGTCTGGAGGGAGGAGGAGCAAACAAAGAGGTTACACCAGAACCTGCAGTGTTCCCCAAGCCCCAGGAGGAAGGTTTCCAAGATGAAGAAGTGGTCAAATATCTGACTTGGCTGCTGAGACTGTGAGTAAGATGAGGACAGAAAACTAACTGGTGGTTTTGGCAAAATACGGGCCATTCATGTCCTTGATAAGAACTTTTTTCACTGGCTGGTGGATGTAGCCACTCCCTTAATGATGCACACTTGGCTTGTCTCTCTCTTTTTTTACGCCCAGATCCCATAGGACTGAGAGTTGTATCTTTTTTCTCTGCTTTTTTGTAATGAAGGCAATGCTACAATGAGTGTCTTGTGCATATATGTTTGCAAACCTGTGAAAGTATTTCTTTTGGATAAGGTCTAGAAACCATTGAGTCAAAAGGTATGCATATGTTAAATTGTAATCCACATCGTCAGATGTCTACTAAATGGTTTTACCGATTTACATTCCCATCAGCAGCGTTTTTGAGTTTTAGTTTAACACAAAATTAAATCTTCGCTAATCTGGTAGTTGAAAACTCTTGTTAATTTCACTTGAACTTCTTTTTTTTCATTGGATATTTGCATTTCTGTTTTTCCTCGTGTTTCTTTTCAGTTATTCTTGTTTCTTTTCTTTTCTTTTTTGAGACGAAGTCTCACTCTTTCATCAGGCTGGAGTGCAGTGGCGTCATCTCGGCTCACTACAACCTCCGCCTGCCGAGTTCAAGTGATTCGCCTGCCTCAGCCTCCCAAGTAGCTGGGACTACAGGTGCCCGCCACCATGCCTAGCTAATTTTTGTATTTTCAGTAGAGACAGGGTTTCACTATGTTGTCCAGGATGGTCTGGATCTCTTGACCTCGTGATCTGCCTGCCTTGGCCTCCCAAACTGCTGGGATTACAGGTGTGAGCCACCGCACTGGGCTCTTTTTCCTCTGATTCATCAGAGCTCATATATATATATAATGTGTGTGTGTATGTGTATAATATATACATATATATTTATATATATACACACATGATATATAATTTTTTTCCAGTTTATGGTTACCTTTTGTTAAAGTGTTATGGTTTTTAAGTGTTTTTTCTTGCCAACTTTAAATTTTGTATTTATTCCATAGTTAAATTTGTCAGTTTTGTTCTTTTTTGCTTAGAAACGCCTTCATCAACCCAATATTATAAAATATTCATTTTCTTCTATGTTTTATAGTTTCTTTTAAGATTGAAGCTTTGATCTTTATAGAATTATTTTGGTGTCAGAAGAGAGGTTGAAAGCCAAGCTTTATTTTCCAAGTAGTTAACCAGCTGTTTCAATACCATTTCTTGAACAATTTATTTTTCCCCAATCAATTTAAAATGCCACTCTTCTTATTCAATGAATTTCCACATATTGGTGGCTCTATTTCTGAATTATTTTTTGTTCCATGAGTCTACCTATGAATTTGTCTGCTGTTGTACCAGTACCATACTGTTTTAATCACTGTAGCTTTATGTGTCAGTTAGGAAGCCTTTCTGTTGCCAGTGCTGGAAAATCCATCTTAAACTGGTTTAAGCACAGGGCAATATATTGGCTCAAATAAATGAAAAGACTGGGAGTGCTGAAAGTCACCAGGATCCTTTCTTTTTCTGTCACTTGACTTTGCTCCCAAACTAGGCCAGAGCCCGTCTCTTCAAACGTTCAAGTTCAGCTGCCTCTCTCTGGCTGCTGCACGAGCCCTGTTGGCTCTTATTGGCATTAATGGGATCACAGGCACATGCTGGGGCAGGCCTGAGTCAATGCCAGGGTGGAGTCAGCTTCACCCAAAGTACTTGGGCTGAGAGTGAAAATGGGGTCCCACACAGGGAAAGTGGGTGTGTCACCAGAATGGAAGGTAAGAGCCAGTAGGGGCTGGGCAGTGAGACCAAAGGATGTCTTCCATTTGTAAATCACTATCGGTCCCCATGCAGACCTTGTTTCTCCTCATTTCCAGAAATTCCCTGGCTATTCTCATGTGTTAATTTTTTTTTTTTTAGAGGTGGAGTTTCACTTTTGTTGTCCAGGCTGGAGTGCAATGGTACAATCTTGGCTCACTGCAACCTCCACCTCCTGGGTTCAAGCGATTCTCCTGCCTCAGCCTCCCAAGTAGCTGGGATTATAGGTGCCTGCCATCACACCCGGCTAATTTTTGTATTTTAGTAGAGACGGGGTTTCACAATGTTGGCCAGGCTGGTCTTGAACTCCTGACCTCAGCTGATCCGCTCACCTCGGCCTCCCAAAGTGCTGGGATTACAGATATGAGCCACCATGCCCAGCCTCTCACGTGTTAATTCTTACATTTCAATTCGGAAAATAATTTTTTTCAAGTTCTAAAAGAGAAAAATGAAAGCTTATATTCGATTGCATTGGATTTATAGATTGTTCTCAGGACAAAGGGCGCCCTCACGGTACTGAGTGTATTGAGTCATCCTATCCAAACACACGGGCTACGTCTTGATTTCCTCAAGTCTTCCTTAATTACTCTCAGGAGAGTTTTAAAATCTTCATATGGGTTCCGCATATCTCTCAAATTCATTACTGGGGCTTTTTGTTTTTTAATGAATAGGCTTTATGTTTTTGAACAGTTTTGAGTTTACAGAAAAATTAAGCAGAAAGTTCAGAGTGTTTCTGTGTACCTCCCACCCTGCCCCGCTCCCCACCCAATCTCCCTTGTTATTAACATCTTGCATAAGTGCTACGTTTGTTAAAATTAATGAGCCAATATTGATACCTTGTTTGTTTGTTTAAACTAGAGATGGAGTTTTGCCCTGTTGGCCAGGCTGGTCTGGAACTCCTGAGCCCAAGTCTGGCCTCTCAAGGTGCTGGGATTACAGGCTTGAGCCACCATTCCATGCCCCCATATTGATGCATTATTATTACCTAAAGTCTCTAGTTTACAGTAGCATTCACTGTTTGTGCTGTGCATTCAAAGTTTTGACACATGTATAATGTCAGTTATCCATCCTTACAGTATCATACAGAGCAGTTTCACTGCCCTAGAAATGCCAGCGTCCCTTTATCCCACCCTCCCTCTCTCCCTCTCTCCCTTCCTTCCTTCCTCTGAGCCCCTTGCAACCACTGATTATTTTAGTGCTTCATAGTTTTTGTGTTTTCCAAAATGTCCCATAGTTGGAATTATGTACTATGTAGCCTCTTCAGATTAACTGCTTTCACTGAGCAATAAGCATGTAAGATTTCTTCCTGTCTTTTTATGGTTTGATAGTCTATTTCTTTTTCTTTTCCTTTTTTTTTCTTTTTTTCTTTTTTTTTTTTTTTTGACAAGGCCTTGCTCTATTGCCCAGGCTGTAGTGCAATGGTGTGATCTCAGCTCACTGCAACCTCAACCTCTTGGACTCAAGAGATCCTGGCTGGGTGCAGTGGCTCACTCCTGTAATCCCAGCACTTTGGGAGGCTGGGGCAGGCGGATCACTTGAGGTCAGGAGTTTGAGACCAGCCCGGCCAAAATGGTAAAACCCTGTCTCTACTAAAAATACAAAAATTAGCCAAGTGTGGTAGCATGCAACTGTAATCCCAGCTACTCAAGAGGCTGAGGCGGGAGGATCGCTTGAGCACAGGAGGCTGAGGCTGCAGTGAGCCATGATTGTGCTACCACACTCCAACCTGGGCAACAGAGGGAGACCTTGTCAAAATAAATAAATAAATGAAGTTCAACAGTTATCTCACTGGGCTCCAACCAAGGTGTTGGCAGGCTGTGTTTTTTCTGAACGGTCTGGGGGAGAATCCATTTCCTGTATACTAGTTTCACCTGCAATCCTCGGTTTGTGGCCCCCTCCTTAAAGCCAGCCACATTGGCCCAAGTCCTTCTCATGCTGCCATCTGTCTGGCTCCTGCCTCCTTCCTCCACTTATAAGGACCCTTGTGAAGACATGGGGCCTACTTGGACAATCTAGGGGCACCTGCTTGTTGTAAGGTCAGGGAACTAGCAACTGCAACTTTGCCTGTCGCCTCAGCTCCCTGTACTCTGTAACTTCATGTATTTATGGGCTCTGAGCATCGCCCTATGGGCATCTTTGGGGGTCTTTCTTTTGCCCACCACAGTTCCCTTTTCACTTCTCCAATGCCTGTTTAATCAACTCCTTATATTAACTACTCCCTCTTATGGTAGTTTCTGTGTTCTCAACTAGATCCTGTGTCATATTGATACTATGGTTATTGCGTGTTACATGAAACGTTTAAAACCATCTCTCTCTCTCTCTCTCTCTCTATCTCTATCCATCTCTATCTCTCTCTCTCTCTCTCTCTCTCTCTCTCTCTCTCTCTCTCTCTCTCTCTCTCTCTCTCTCTATCTATGTCTGTCTAATCCTGTAACTAGTCATCTTATTGAAGTAGATTTTCATCTTGATACTATGGTCATTGCGTGCTACATGAAACTTTTAAAACCATCTCTCTGTATCTATCCATCTATCTATCTACCATCTATCTATCAATCATCTATCTGTCTAATCCTGTAACTAGTCATCTTATTGAACTAGATTTTCCAGACATATAACCATATTATCAGGAAATAAATATAATTTTTTCTCTTATTTTCAACCATTTATTTATCCTATTGACTCTCTTGTTCCATTTTATAGTACAACACTTCCTAAATAATGGTCAATAATGGAGGCAGTGGGTGCCCTTCCTAATATGTGTTGTAACATGCCCACATGTGTACATAAAATATATCACCATTTTAAAGAAATCTTAACCCAAACATAGTTTACTAAAATGTATCTTTGAAGTTTTAGAAAATTTTAGTTTTACTCAATTTTTTAAACTTTTTTGAATATGTAATACATTCCTGTGGTTCAGAATTCAGAAGGTACAAAAGGCTATAATAAGAAGATATAATATAAAAAATCCTGGCTAGGCAAGGTGGCTCATGCCTATAATCCCAGCACTCTGGGAGGCCAAAGTGGGAGGACCACTTGAGCCCAGGAATTTGAGACCAGCCTGGACAATATAGTGAGACCTCATCTCTACAAAAAATAAACAAAATTAGCTGAGGGTGGTGCCGCACGCCTGCAGTATGAGTTACTCAAAAAACTGAGGTGGGAAGATCACTGAGCCCAGGAGGTCGAGGGTGCAATGAGCTGAGATTGACCATTGCACTCTAGCCTGAGTGACAAAGTTTTACCCTGTCTCAAAAATTAAATAAATAAATAAATAAAAATAAATTAAATGTCTTCTTCCCACCCTCATCCTCTGCTCTTCTTCCCGGAGGCAGCCAATATTACCAGTTTCTGGTGTGTCTTTCCAGGGATACTTTATACAAGTATAAGCATAAAGAACTTCTAACTTCTGTCACTCAACCTTGTTCCCAACCTAGGCCAGAGCCTGTCTCTTCCCAGGTTCAAGTCCAACTGCCTCTCTTTGGGTGCTTTGTGAACCCCACTGGCTCTTACTGGCATTAATGGGGTCGCAGGCCCATCCTGGGGCAGGCCTGAGTCAATGCTAGAGTGGAGTTAGCCTCACCCAAAGTACTTGGGCTGAGAGGGAAACGGGTGCCACAAAGGGAAAGTGGGTGTCACCAGAATAGAAGGTGCCAGGAAGATAAAGTGGGTGTGTCACTGGAGTAGAAGGTAAGAACTTCTTCATGATTACCTTCTCCTTCTGATTAGAAAAGGCAATGGAAGTTTATCAAATGTCTCAATGGCTCATCTTGTGATGCTTGTATTATTTTTCTCCTTTGAACTACTGAGTCCTCTGGGATGGATTTTGAATAAACTCATTTATGGTGTACATTTATCTTTATCGGTTCTATTTTCTAATGTTTTATTAAGCATTTGTATCAATATCTATCTATTTATTTTTTGAGACAGGGTCTTGCTCTGTCACCCAGGTTGGAGTGCAGTGGCATGATCTTGGCTCACTGTAACCTCTGCCTCCTGGGTTCCAGCGATTCTCTTGTCTTAGCCTCCTGAGTAGCTGGGATTACAGGCATGCGCCATCATGCCTGCTAATTTTTGTATTTTTAGTAGAGATGGGGTTTCACCATGTTGCCCAGGATGGTCACGAACTCCTGACTTCAAATGATCCTCCTGCCTTGGCCTCCCAAAGTGCTGGGATTACAGCCTTGAACTACCATGCCCGGCCCTTTGCCCACTTTTTAATGGGGTTGTTTTTGCTTGTAAATTTATTTAAATTCCTTATAGATGCTAGATAAAGAAAATGTGGTACATTTACGCCATGGAATACTATGCAGCCATAAAAAGGAACGACATCATGTCCTTTGCAGGGATATGGATGGAACTGGAGGCCATTATCCTTAGCAAACTAACACAGGAACAGAAAACCAAATACCGCATGTTCTCACTCATAAGTGGGAGCTAAATGATGAGAACACATGGACACATGATGGGGGGCGGTGGG
>NW_016811676.1:123926-171936 GCF_001698545.2 Rhinopithecus bieti
GGGGGCGGTGGGGGTGGGGGCGGGGACAGCAAACACTGGGTCTGTTGGAGGGTGAGGGGTGAGAGGTGGGAGAGGACCAGGAAGAGTAGCTAATGGATGTTGAGCTTAATACCTGGGTGATGGGATGCTCTGTGCAGCAAACGACCATGGCACAGGTTTACCTATGTAACAAACCTGCACATCTTGCACATGTAGCCCGGAACTTAAAGTAGAAGTTGGAAATTAAAAACAAAAAGTTGGCAGAATTGCCATGAAACCATCTGAATGTAAAGCTTTTGTGGGGGAATCGTTCATTGACAACTTATTCCATTTTCCAAAATTACTAAGTAACCCTTTCCATCTTTCCTTTGGTCAATTTTAGTAAGATGTACTTTCCTGGAAGACCATTAACTAGCACAGAGTTGCCTAAATATTGTCTTGTAATTATTTCCCTTACTTGATCCTAATTTTATTACTTGTGTTCCCCGACCCCTGCCTTTAAAAAAAAATGATCAAACGAGTTTGTGATCTTTCTACTTTGTTTTTCAAAGAAAACTAAATCGTTATTTTTTTTTTTTTGGAGACAGAGTTTCACTCTTGTTGTCCGGGCTGGAGTGCAGTGGCACAATCTCTGCTCACTGCAACCTCCGCCTCCCGGGTTCAAACGATTCTCATGCCTCAGCCTCCTTAGTACCTGGGACTGCAGGCACCCACCACCACACCAAGCTAATTTTTTTGTTTTTAGTAGAGACGGGGGTTTCGCCATGTTGACCAGGCTGGTCTTGAACTCCTGACCTCAGGTGATCCGTCCGCGTTGGCCTCCCAAACTGCTGAGATTTCAGGAGTGAGCCACTGCGCTCAGTGATAAATCACGAATTTGCTAACAATTCTTCTGTTTCCCCCTTCTGTCTCCTTTCAGTTTTGTGTTAATGTTTCTAAGTCCCTCCTCCCTGCGGAATACTCGATTCACTTCTGCTTTCCATGAAGTATTTAAGAATATAAATATCATTTTGCCTTCGGCTTTGACCCTGTCCCATGAGGTTTTGAGATATAATATCCTCATTATTGTAATTTCCTAGATAGGCTGCAGTTGTAGTTTGATTTCCTCTTTAAAATGAGGAAAACAAGATTTTTTTTTTTTTTTACATTTCCGATAGGTTGAGTATTAATTTTCTTTTTGCTTCAACCTTATTATTTTTAGTTTTATTGTAGCTTGAGAACGTGGTTTCTATTTCACTTCTTAGAATGTATTGAGGTTTTCTTTGTGATCTAATATATTGTAAAATTGTATAAGTCTCCTATTGTTTTTGAAAAGACAGTGTATTCTATTTTCGCTTTCCTTTCAGGACAAAGAATTAGATATACACGTGCAGTGTAAGATCAGCCTTGTGCATCTTGTTATTCAGACTCTTTGCATCTTTTTTACCCACTTACTTGATGATGGCGACTGAGAGAAGTGAGTTAAAATATCCTACACTAATATGTTACTGTCCTTTGCTGCAGGTCCTGAGAAATATCTTTTCACTGTGGATTATGAGGTTCATCATAATCAAGTGACCTTTTTGTATAACTTACTGAGTTTTCCTTGCATTCAGCTTTCTCAGATAAGACTATTATACATTTCCCTTGCTTTCTTTTTATTCAGGCACCATCATTTATTTAGGTACCATCATATTATTTTGCTTGTAATTTGACTTTGAGCTCTTCTGAACCACATTGTTTTAATATATCAGCATATATTTAGAGCTATCTTTTAAAACGTACTGTGAAGCCAGGCGCAGTGGCTCATGCTTGTAATCCCAGCACTTTGGGAGGCCGGGGCAGGAGGATCGTTTAAGCCCAGGGGCTCAAGGGTGCGGTCATCTATGATTGCACACTGCACTTGCTCTGGGTGACAGAGCAAGAGGCTGTCTCAAAGGAAAAAAAAAGAGAGAGAGAGAGAGAGAGAAAGAAAATGTACTCTTGGAGTATCTATTTCTCCATTTCCTAATTTTATGTGCTTGTTCTGGAGTGTTTGTCCTACTTTATACCATTGTCTGTTGAAAATAATGAAATAGGCCTTTCTTTCCCAGGAATTACAATAATATTCTTGTAATTAGAGCTTCTGCATTACTTGGATGTAATTTATAGTTAATAGATTCAGTGCTCCGTACTGACTTTTAATCATATGACTTCCTCATTTCTGAGTTATTTATTTATCTATTTATTTTATTTATTTTTTGAGACAGAGTCTCGCTCTGTTGCCCAGGCTGGAGTGCAGTGGAGCCACCTCCACTCACTGCAAGCTCCAACTCCCAGGTTCACGCCATTCTCCTGCGTCAGCCTCCCGAGTAGCTGGGACTACAGGTGCCTGCCACCACACCCGGCTAATTTTTTGTATTTTTAGTAGAGACGGGGTTTCACCGTGTTAGCCAGGATGGTCTTGATCTCCTGACCTCATGATCCGCCCACCTCGGCCTCCCAAAGTGCTGGGATTACAGGCATGAGCTACCACACCTGGCTATTTATTTATTTTTAAAAGAGAGATGAGGCCCTTGCCTTGTCTTCAGACCCAGGCTGGTCTTGAACTCTCGGGCTCAAGCGACCCTCCTGACTCAGCCTCCCAGAGTGCTGGGATTACAGTCATGAGCCATCTTGCCCAGCCTAAGTTAATTATTTTAATCTTGTCTTTAACATAGATTGTGTCTTCAAGTAGATTTTTTCAATCTTATTGAGGTATACTTGCAGTATACTAAATTGCATGTATCTAAAATGTACAATTGGATCAGTTTAGGTTCACACATACCTGTGAAACTATCACTGCAATAAAGAGAAGAGGCATTTCCATCTGAGGAAAAGCAATGCTCTATATGGAGGATGGACAACCCAAGTATCTAATGTTCCACTAATTTTATAGACCTAAAAATTCAATAGAACAAATTGAACAGAAAAAAATTACAAGCATAATAAAAATGGAATTCCCTGAAATGAAGACATAAATGTTTACATCAAAGAAGTCCTTCATTATAATAAAGAACTATAAACTCTGAGAGAAATTATTGAAAGACAAGGTTAAAAAGAATATGGCAAAAATAAAGTTATATACCAAGAAAAGTAGTCTAACTCAGATTTCTTCTTTTCTTTTCTTGTTGAGGCAGGGTCTCAGTCTGTCACCCAGGCTGGAGTACAGTGGTACCATCTTGGCTCACTGCAGCCTCGACCTCCTGGGCTCAAGTGAGCCTCCTACCTCAGCCTCCCAAAATGCTGGGATTACAAGCATGAGCCACTGTGCCTTGCCTTCCTGGCAATTTTAAACGAAAGAAGAAGATGGAGTAATGCCTACTGAGGACTATGTTTGAGGGGTGTTGTATGACCCAGTTTTCCATACCCAGCCAAGTTATCATTCATGTGACAAGTCCACAGAAAGATGTTCTATGGACAGGAATCTATGAACTATGTCATTCATTCAGTCTTCCCTAAAATGTACCTGACTACAGCTAGCATCATATCACATGATGAAAGACCATGTTGTTTTCCTCTGAGGTTGGCAGTAAGTACGTTCACTTTCAACACTTCTATTCCCCATGGTTCTGGAGGTTACAGACATGGCAAAGGTAAGGAAAAGACATAAACATAGAAGGTCACGAAGTATAGAGTTTTATGTAAATGGAACCATATGGTAGTTACCTGAGGACGGGGTGGAGAGAGGGAGAGACTGCCTAAGCTTGTGGGTGATAGAAATCTTTATCTTAATTGTCAAAAATAATATGGGAGAAATTTCCCTTTCCTGTCTTCCTGAGCATGGCTGGAATCCTCCCCTTAGCATTTACTCCGCGAAGTGGGATCTCACCGTCTCTTCTCTCTTTAGATCGTTAGTTGCTTGAGTGGTTGCCTTAGCGTTTGGGAGGAGGACGGAGGTTGTGGTTTCTGGAAACTCCAGCCCTGTGGCTTATCTCTGAATATGTTGACTCCATGGGACACTGGCTGTTCTGTGCATGTGGGGGTGACCTTTGGATTTCAGTTTGTTTTTCTGCATTGGTATGAGGCAGTCACTTCACTGAGAATTCGCGCTGGAGGGGTGCCTTGCAGCCTGGCCTGGGGACTTCTGTTCTGTGTGTGAGCGCTGATTTTTATCCAACAGTCGCTGCTTGTCTGCAGCTGTGAAGTGT
Organism: Rhinopithecus bieti; assembly: GCF_001698545.2. Taxonomy (NCBI): domain Eukaryota; kingdom Metazoa; phylum Chordata; class Mammalia; order Primates; family Cercopithecidae; genus Rhinopithecus; species Rhinopithecus bieti. The sequence goes on from NW_016811676.1 coordinate 128,054, forward strand.
GTGTGTGTGTCTCCAGATCTTCCCGGTTGGGAAGGGAGGGCCTCTCTGAGGAGTCAACATTTGAGGAGAAACTTGAATGAAGGAAAGGAAAGAGCCATTTGGAGATTGTGGGGAAGAGCATTTCAGGCAGAGGGAACAGCAGATAAGAAAGCCCTGGGCTGCAGCGTCCTGATGCTGCTTGGCCAGGAGCCTGTTCCTCCCGCCTTGCTGGTCTGCAGCAGGAAGAGTATTCGAAAGGACCCACTCATGCCTTTAGCTCTTCTAGGCCAGCAGGGTTTCGGGGTTGTGGGGAGCCCTTCAGAACTTCCTTCTCTTCCTGTGACAACCCTCACCGTGCTCGCAATCCGATGTCTGTGTGTGTCCCTGGTGTGTCCTTTCTCACTTACACCCAGTCAGTGGCCTTTGATGTTTATGACAAGAGGCCGAAGCTCTTCATATTTGCAGATGAAATGGACTTTTCTTTCTCATAGAACTCAGTTATCCCATTGTCACTTTGTCCTTTTGCTCCTGAGTCTCCAGTGTCTGTTCCATGCTGTGCCAGCCCAGTCGTGGAACTCAATGTTTCTGCAGTTTCCCTCCAGACATTTCCAGTTGCTCAAAGGCATTTGTGGTTTCACAAATTTTACTGAAGGTTTAGTATGGAGACAGCAGGGAGTTGCATCTTGTACTCCATCGCAAACAGTGGAAAATCCTCCTTTGATGCTGCTCTGTGGGTTACCCTTAGGTTACCCCTCAGTGGGTGCCACCCCTTAGAGATCGCTCTCACTCTGCGAGTGGTCAGAGAGGAGTGTGGGGCTGTCTGTGTCCCTCCCACATGGCTCCTGCCTCCTCCTTCCCGGCTGCAGCCTCGGGCTGGGAGCTCCTGTCTTCCTCCCTGGTCACAGCTTGGGAAATCATCTCCTATTACGTGTTTCAAAAATTGAGGTGAAATTCACATAACATAAAATTAACCATTTAAAAGTGTACAATTCAGCCATGCAACATGGTGAAACCATGTCTCTACTAGAAATATAAAAAATTAGCCAGGTGTGGTGGTGCACGCCTATAGTCCCAGCTACTTGGGAGGCTAAGGTGGGAGAATCGCTTGAACCCAGGAGGCAGAGGTTGCAGTGAGCCAACATCATGTGACTGCACTCCAGCCTGGGCAACAGAATGAGACTTGGTCTCAAAACTAAATAAATGCATAAAAGTGTACAATTCAGTAGCATTTAGTACATACACAATGTTGCACAATCACCATGTCTATCTAGTGAAAAATATTTTACTCTTGAAAAATGTCTTAATTATCCCCAAAGAAAATGCCATACTTCATTAGGAATTCACTGTCTATTCCTCTCCTCGCAGCCCCTGGCAACCACCAGTGGGACTGGGCTGATACAGTGGGGCACACACATGGCACATGGGGACATCTGTACATTGGACTATTATTCAACCGTTTAAAAAATGGGCCAAGTGCTGTCGTTCAGGCTTGTAATCCCAGCACTTTGGGAGACCAAGGAAGGAGAATCACTTGAGGCTGGGAGTTTGAGACTAGCCTAGGCAACATAGAAAGAACCCATCTCTACAAAAAAATTAAAAACTCAGCCAAGTGTGTGGTGCACGCCTGTGGTCCCAGCTACCTGGGGGGCTGGGGTGGGAGGATCGCTTGAGCCTGGGAGGTCCAGGCTGCAGTGAGCTGTATCTCGCCACTGTGCTCCAGCCTGTGTGACATAGTGAGACCCTGTCTCAAAAAAAAAAAAAAAAAAAAGACTCCATTTTTGAGATGGAGTCTTGTGGAGTGCAGTGGCATGATCTCGGCTCACTGCAACCTCTGCCTCCCAGGTTCAAGCATTTCTTCTGCCTCAGCCTCCTGAGTAGCTGGGATTACAGGTGGCCACCAGCAGGCCTGGCTAATGTTTTTGTATTTTTAGTAGAGACAGGGTTTCGCCATATTGGCCAGGCTGGTCACGACCTGCTGACCTCAGGTGATCCACCTGCCTCGGCCCTGCAAAGTGCTGGGATTACAGGCGTTAGCCACCGAGCCCCACCAAAAAATGTAGTTTGGATATGAGCTATGACATGAATGAATCTTAGACGTTATGCAACTTCCTATAAATGCAGTCACATAATTTGTGGCCTTTTGTATCTGTTTTTTTTTTCATTTAACATAGTGTTTTCTTGGAGGTCCAGCCACACTGCAGCATGTATCAGAATGCACGTGGCGTGTATACTATCTGTATAGCCAGACTACATTGTGTTCCTCCATTGCTGTATTGATGGACATTTGAGTTGTTTCTTCCTTTTGGCTATTGTGGGTAATGCTGCTATGAACATTTGTGTACAAGGGTTTGTTGAGTCCCTGCTGCTTTCTCCTGTTTTGGATATATTCCTAGGAGTGGAATTGTGGGGTCATTATTGCATTTTAGTTAGAAGGACTCTCTACCCTCTGAAATGTGTTGGTGGCGTCATTGTCTGTGGCTTTTTAAGGATTCCTGTCCATCATCTCACATTTTCTGAATTCTCTAGTTTCACCTACCTGAGGGCCTCCCATAGAACCACTCATGGACTCCGAGGTGCATGTTGTGAAGGCCTTGACCTCTCACACGCTGCTCTGGGTCTACACTGAAATAGAGTCAATAAAAGAGGAAGAGTGCTCTGCTGCTGTGGCGGGGCCGAGGGGGAAGGCGACAGAAGTGGGATGAAGCTGTCATTCTTCTTTTTTTTTTTTTTTTTTTTGAGATGGAATCCTTGCTTATGTCCACCCAGGCTGGCAATGGTGTGATCCGGGTGCACTGCAACATCTGCCTCCCAGGTTCAAGCGATTCTCCTGCCTCAGCCTCCTGAATAGCTGGGATTACAGGTGCCTGCCACCACACCTGGCTAATTTTTTGTATTTTAGTAGAGATGGGGTTTCACTGTGTTGCCCAGGCTGGTCTCGAATTCCTGAGTTCAGGCAATCCACCCACCTTGGTCTCCCAAAGTGCTGGGATTACAGGAGTGAGCCACTGCGCTTGGCCGAAGCTGCTATTCTTTAGCTACCATTGGACCCTCCCTTGCCAGCAGAATCAGTCATTGCTGCAAGACCAGTGACCCGGAGCAGCCCTGTGAGGGAAGGAGGGCCAGTGCTACCACCTGTGGCCCCTGGGTCAGGCAGAGGCATCTGATGAAAGTGTCTGCTGCTAATCAGAGCGTGAACTTGAGCCTGTGAGACAGTGGAGTCTATTATAGATGGTCAGGGCAGCCAAGGAGCCCACTGCTTCTGGGGCACCCAAAGTTTCCTTCTGGTCCCATTGCCCTCACCCCTGTGCTCCATTCTCCCTCCTCCAGACTTCATGCTCTAGGAAACCAGATTCATTTTGTAGTTAACCCAACCTCCAAAGGCAGCTTCTGGGCTGAGGCCTCTCCCAAGAATGTTCTTGTGTTGTGTAGGCTGCCAGGTGGTGCCAGACTCAAGTCCATCTCAGAGCCTGGCCCTGGTTGTCCCTTTTGGTGCCCTTTCCCGTCCACCCTTAGGCACCTGAGCTTGCTGAGGCAACAGGCTTTCTACCTTAGTGGGAGTCAAAGCTGGTTTGATAGCTCTCTGAGGAACAACTCCCACCTCCTGCCTTCCCTGCCTCCCCCCTCCAATTAAAATACAGACCTGGGCTGGGCGCAGTGGCTCAGGCCTGTAATCCCAACATTTGAGAGGCTGAGGTGGGTGGACTGCTCGAGGCCAGAAGTCCGAGACCATCCTGGCCAACATGATGAAACCCCGTCTCTATTAAAAATACAAAAAATTAGCTGGGCGAGGTGGCGGACGCCTGTAGTCCCAGCTACTCAGGAGGCTGAGGCAGGAGAATTGCTTGAGCCAGGGATATGGAGGTTGCAGTGAGTCAAGATTGTACCACTGCACTCCAGCCTGGGCGACAGAGCAAGACTCAGTCTCTCTCTCTCGCTCTCTGTCTCTCTCTCTCACACACACACACACACACACACAAACAACAACAACAACAACAACAACAACAAAAAACCAGACCTGAAATTTAGCTGGGGCTGTGTCTGGTCCTGCACGTAGAATAACGAATGACGTGGATATAGTCTCTGAACTCAGACCTTAGAGCCTAATAGAAGATTCAGAAAAACGTGTGTTCCAATTAATAAAAAAAAAAAAAATGTAATTGTTTTATTCTGAGAAAAACTGTGTGGGAAATGAACAGTGTGCTGAGATAATAACTCACAGGGATGTGGGGGCTGCTTTGGGTGAGAAGGAGCCAGTCACTTCTTCTATACTATCTGGATTTAATCCTTCCTTCTGGAGCTTTTTCGGGTCCTTTTTCTTTTATGTTCAGAAATTTCATGAAGATGTATCTTAGTTCTTTTATTTTATTTTATTATTTTTTTGAGACGGAGTCTTGCTCTGTCATCCAGGCTGGAGTGCAGTGGCTCAAGCTCGGCTCACTGCAAGCTCTGCCTCCCGGGTTCACACTGTTCTCCTGCCTCAGCCTCCCAAGTAGCTGGGACTACAGGCACCCGCCACCAGGCCCAGCTAATTTTTTGTATTTTTAGTAGAGACGGGGTTTCACCATGTTAGCCAGGATTGTCTCTATCTCCTGACCTCGTGATCTGCCCGCCTCGGCCTCCCAAAGTGCTGGGATTACAGGTGTGAGCCACCGCGGCCGGCCAGGACGTATCTTAGTTCTTAATGTAGATCTTTGTTCATTCATTCTATCTGATGCTTTTTAAGCCCTTTCAATTGGGAAGTTCAGGTCTCCTTTTAGTTCTGGAAAATTTATTTCAATTTTTTTTTTTTTTTTTTTTTTTGAGATGGAGTCTCGCTCGCTCTTGTTGTCCAGGCTGTGGAGTACAGTGGTGCAATCTCAGCTCACTGCAACCTCTGCCTCCCGGGTTCAAGCAATTCTCTTGCCTCAGCCTCCCAAGTAGCTGGGACTACAGGCGTCCACCACCATGCCTGGCTAACTTTTGTATTTTTAGTAGAGATGGGGTTTTACCAGATTGGTCAGGCTGGTCTCGAACTCCTAACCTCAGGTGATCCACACGCCTTGGCTTCCCAAAGTGCTGGGATTACAGGCATGAGCCGTTGCGCCCGGCCTATTTCAACATTTTTAAAGATAATTTTCGCTCATCTGTTTTCTGTATTCTTTTCTTTCAGGGACTCCTGCTTGTCAGATGCTTGACCTCCTACGGGGAACTTCTGTGTCCTTCGTCTTCTGGTGCGTGGTTCCCTTTTATTTGTGTTGTAATCTCTGTTATGCTCTAGAATGTTTTCTCTGCTGTATATTCCAACCCTTTTGTGTACTTTTTAAAAATGTATTTTTTTATTTTAAACTTTTAAATATTTTATTTACATTTTTTAAATTTAAGAGACTTTTCCATTTTCTAACCTTTTCATAGCTCACTGCAACCTCCACCTCCCAGGTTCAAGCAATTCTCCCACCTCAGCCTCCCAAATAGCTGGGATTACAGCCACCACGCCTGGCTAATTTTAGTAACAACGGGGTTTTGCTATGTTGGCCAGGCTGCTCTCAAACTCCTGGCCTCAAGTGATCCACCCGCCTCGGCCTCCCCAAGTGCTGGAATTACATAGCATTCTATTCTTATAGATAAAATGTGACCTTGAATTTTTCTGAGAATAGAGAATTATTATTATTATTTTTTTGAGACAAGGTCTCTGTCACTCAGACTGGAGTGCAGTGGTGCAATCACGGCTCACTGCAGCCTCGACCTCCTGGGCTCAAGAGATCCTTCCTCCTCAGATCCCAAGTAGCTGGTACTACAGGCGCAAGTCATTACTCCCGACTAATTTATTTTTTGTATAGATGAGGGTCTTGCTGTGTTGCCCAGGCTGGTCTGGAACTCCTGGCTTAAAGCGGTACTCCCAGCTTGGCCTTCCAAAGTATTGGGATTACAGGCATGCACCATCTCACCTGGCCTAAATTGAGATTTTCTTCCCTGAATGATCTGTTTCCTCTGGTGTCAGGTGTTTTCTCTTTGTTCTTCTTTTCTCTCCCTTTCATGATGCAGTATTTCTTCAAATGTCTGATGACTCTTTGGTATGTGAGGCAATACAGAGGCTGGCAGGGAGTGTTGCTTACATAAGCAAGGTTTGTCAAAAGGGAGGCTTCCCTTTAACCAGAGAAACTGGGTTTACCCGCAAGGACTTCTCAAATGACAGAAGTAAAGAGCTTCGTGGGGAGGTGCCAACACTTGTACTACCCACCTTGTAAGTTTCTTTCCAAATGGTTTATCTGTTTTTCTGTTTTGTTTTTTGTTTTGTTTTGAAACGGAGTCTTGCTCTGTTGCACAGGCTAGAGTGCAATGGCATGATCTCGGACCACTGCAACCTCCACCTCCTGGGTTCAAACGATTCTCCTGCCTCAGCCACCCAAGTAGCTGGGATTACAGGGGCCCACAACCATGTCTGGCTAATTTTTTTTGTTTTTTGGTTTTTTTTTTAGTAGAGATGGGGTTTCACCATGTTGGCCAGGCTGGTCTCGAACTCCTGACCTCAGGTGATCCACTGCCTCAGCCTCCCAAAGTGCTGGGATTACAGGTGTGAGCCACCATGCCTGCCCTATTTAGTTGTTTTAAAAGAATATTCTGTATGTGTGTGGTGGGATGTGTGGGAGGGGGAGGCAATACACAAGTAAATACCTGGTTGCCTTGCATTTTGCATTTTCAGCTCCACTCCCCCCTCAGGGTCTGCCTGTCAGGTTAGTTAACTCAATTGCAGACTCTCCGCTTGTACTCCAGGTTTATACTCCCAGCTGTGCCTCCTGCTACCCTGTATTTTTGTATTTATATCAAAAACATTGTATTTTTGACTGGGAGCAGTGGCTCACGCCTGTTATCCAAGCACTTTGTGAGGCTGAGGTGGAAGGATCACTTGAGCAGCCTGGGCAACATAGTGAGACCCTGTCTCTATGAAAAGTCAAAAAATTAGCCCAGCGTGGTGACATGACCTGTAGTCCCAGCTACTTGGGAGGCTGAAGCAGGAGGATCACTTGAGCTTGGGAGGTCAAGGCTGCAGTGAGCTATGATCACACAACTGCAGTCCAGCCTGGGTGATGGCCTGTCTCAAAAAATATATATATTATTTCACTTCAGCTTTCTGTCTTCAATAATTTTAAAAAAATTTTTTGACACTTCTCACATTCTCTTTATTGTTGTATTATATTCTTTTATTATTTACTATTATTTTAATGGGGCCAGGGAAGAATGGGAATTTAAACACATGAACTTAGTCTGCTGTATTAAATTGATAGCTCCCAATTTTAAAGGATTACTTTGGCTGTTTTATCAGAAGGAAGTGGAAAGTTGAATAATATTCTACAACTTTCCAGGGTTGTTATAAACCTTTCATCATTAGGAACTTAACTTCTTTATCCTAGATAATATTTTTTGCTCTGAAATCTCTGTGTGTGATATTAATATAACCACTCCATTTTTTAAATAAATCAGCGTTAATATCATATACTTTTCCATTATTTTACTTTTAACTTATCGTGTCTCTATTTTTACAGTGATTTTCTATGTAGGCAGCACATAATTGGGAAGACTCAACCCAATGATGTGCTTTTTTATCCAATTTGACAGTCTCTGCTTTTAACTGATGTGTTTAGACCATTTACATTTAATGTAATTATTGATATTCTTAGGTTTAAATCAAGAAACTATAACAATTCTAGTTTATGCACCTAACAACAGAGCTTCAAAATATATGAAGTAAAAACTTATAGAACTGTGAGGAGAAATAGATCCTAATTTATAGTCAGATTTCAATACTTCTCTATCAATAATTGATAGAAAAATAGAAAAGCAGGCTGGGCATGGTGGCTTACACCCATAATCCCGGCACTTTGGGAGGCTGAGGTGGGAGGATTGCTTGAGCCCACGAGTTCATAACCAGCAGCCTGGGCAACATAGCAAGACCTTGTTGCTACCAAAAAATTTAAAAATTAGCTGGGTATGGTGACACACATTGGTAGTCCCAGCTACTTGGGAGGCTGAGGTGGGAGGATTGCTTCAGCCCAGGAGTTCGAGGTTACAGTGAGCTATGATTATGCCATTGTACTCCAGCCTGGGTGATAGAGCAAGACCCTGTCTCTAAGAAAAAAAGGGAAAAAAAGCAGAGTGGATACCAAAGAATCAAACAACACAGGAGAGAGAGAAATTGCCAAGGAGACAGTCTGAAGAAGTCTGGAAAAGCAGGGACACATCTTTGTGTGAAAGACTGGCTTTTAACTTGGGAGAGGAGCAGAAAGGAAGCAGCGGATGGGAATAGAAACAAGTAAGTTTGAGGATTTGGAGATAAGAAGCAGGAAGATTATTTTCTTTCTTTTCTTTTTTTTTTTTTTTTTTTGAGATGGAGTCTAGCTTTGTTGCCAGGCTGGAGTGCAGTGGCACAATCTCAGCTCACTGCAATCTCCGCCTCCTGGGTTCAAGTGATTCTCCTACCTCAGCCTCCTGAGTACCTGGGACTACAGGTGCGTGTCACCACGCCCAGCTAATTTTTATATTTTTAGCAGAGACAGGGTTTCACCACGTTGACTAGAATAGTCTCAATCTCCTGATCTCATGATCTGCCCACCTCAGCCTCCCCAAGTGCTGGTATTACAGGTGTGAGTCACTGTACCAGTCCTATTTTATTTAAATGTGAATAGAAAGGCTTTGCCTTCATTAAAAGAATTTCGTGCACAAAAGATCAGATGGTGCTGTTTTACAGCACTGAGAGTCACACTTCAGAGCTGCTCCCAAAAGACCCTGATTTGACTGTAGCTTTGACCATATTTGGGCATGGTGGAAGAATGTGTCTGTCTCTGCTATTTATTATCGACTCTCATGATGAAACTGGGTTCAGCCACCATTTAGGAAAAGGCATGGGCTCTTGGGTCCTGCACAAAACACATTCTCTTACATTTTTTTCTTCTCTTTCAGCTTTGGTCAAGGCCTTACCCTTTTCTTTTCTTTCTTCTTTTCGCAGTGGAGTGGCAGCCACTATGGTTCCAAGAGACTTTGTTCTCCACACAATATGGTCCTGGAAAGTTCTGTGCAAATGAATTTTTAAGTTATATTAAATCATATGTCAAATATATTAGAGGAGTCACATATCTGAAGGTATTTAATGATGGCAATCATTTGTAAAGCACAGAGCCATGCATTCAGCCACCCATCACTTGTTCAGCAACTACTACATCCACATACATGGGAATAAAGAAGTGACTAGGACAGCAAGGTTCACAATCCAGTGGGGTAAAAGATGAGCACAGGATGACTTGTAAAGAAAACAAAAACAAGCCCAGTGCGGTGGCTCACGCTTGTAATCCCAGCACTTTCGGAGGCCAAGGCAGGCAGATCACTTGAGGTCAGGAGTTCGAGACCAGGCTGGCCAACGTGGTGAAACCCCATCTCTACTAAAAATTCAAAAATTAGCCGGGCATGGTGGTGGGCACCTGTAATCCTAGCTACTGGGGAGGCTGAGGCAGGAGAATCGCTTGAACCTGGGAGGTGGAGGTTGTGGTGAGCCGAGATCATACCACTGCACTCCAGCCTGAGAGAGAGACTGAGACTCACTCTGTCTCTCTCAAAAAAAAAAAAAAAAAAAAAAAAACAAAACAAATAAAAAATCCCAATTATAAGTGTCCACCTGGATAAATGATCACAGAATGAATATGCCTGTGTAACTACTTCCCAGGTCAAAAGAGGGAACATCACCAGCCTAGAAGCTGCCTCTACTTCATGCTCCGTCCCAGCTACCAAAGTATGTAATTTTACCAGTTTACACGCCCCAGCAATGTAAGTTGCAGTTTGTATTAGTCCATTTTCATGCTGCTGATAAAGACATATCCGAGACTGGGAAGAAAAAGAGGTTTAATGGACTCACAGTTCCACGTGGCTGGGGAGGCCTCACAATCATTGTGGAAGGTGAAAGACGCTTATGTGGCAGCAGCAAGAGAGGATGAGAGCCAAGGGAAAGCAAAAACCCCTTATAAAAACAATAGATCTCATGAGATTTATTCTCTATCATGAGACCAGTATGGGGGACACCACTGCCCCACCATGATTCAGTTATCTCCCAGCAGGTCCCTCCTACAACATGTGGGAATTATGGGAGCTACAATTCAAGATGAGATTTGGGTGGGGACACAGAGCCAAACCGTATCACAGTTGTTCCACCTTCTTGCCAACACTTGATATTGTCAGTCTGTTTAACCATTCTCGTAGGTGGTGTTGTGATATCTCATTGTGTATGTGTGGTTTGTTTGTTTGTTTGTTTGTTTTGAGACAGGGTCTCACTCTGTCACCCAGGCTGGGATGCAGTGGTCTGCTCTTGGCTTACTGTAGCCTCACCCTCCCAGGCTCAAGCAATCTTTCCACCTCGGCCTCCTGAGTAGCTGGGACTGCAAGTGCACTCCACCATGCCCTGCTAATTTTTTTTCTTTTTTTCCTTTTTCTTTTTTTTTTTTTGTAGAGATGGAGTTTTGCCATGTTGCCCAGACTGGTCTCGAATTCCTGAGCTCAAGCAATCCTCCCACCTCAGCCTCCTGAGTAGCCGGGACCGTAGGTGAACATCACCCATGCCCGGCTAATTGTTTTATTTGTAGAGACTGAGGTCTTGTTTCATTGCCCAGGCTGGTCTTGAACTCCTAGGTTCAAGCAGTCCTCTCACTTCAGCCTCCCAAAATGCTGGGATTACAGGCCACCATGCCTGGCTCATTGTAGTTTTAATGGGAACCAGATTTGATTTTGGAAAAATAAAAGCATGAAATGTTCTTCTGCCTGGGTACTAAGGAGCAATTTGTAGTCATCACCAAGGTGAATGCTAATTTTTTTTTTTTTTTTTGAGATGGAGTTTTGTTCTTGTTGCCCAAGCTGGAGTGCAGTGATGCGATCTTGGCTCACTGCAACCTCCACCTCCCGGGTTCAAGAGATTCTCCTGCTTCAGCCTGCCGAGTAGCTGGGATTACAGGCATGCACAATCACACCCGGCTAATTTTTGTATTTTTAGTAGAAACGGGGTTTCACTATGTTGGCCAGGCTGGTCTCAAACTCCTGACCTCAAATGGTCAGCCTGCCTCGGCCTCCCAAGTGCTGGGATTACAGGCGTGAGCCACCGTGCCCGGCCAGAATACTAAATTTTATAACAGATGTATCTAAGGGGCTATAGATGGAAAAAGAGGATACCCCTTCCACTCAGAGGGTTGTCTGGGATGTCACCACTGTGCACACATATCAGAAGGGGGCTGCGAATCATGTGCCATCCAGGTTCAAGGTCATTCAAGTATAGCACTGGATGTTCCCATTGTCACAACCTCTTCCCCATCCTGGGCCTTCACTGCCTCCAACTCATGTCAGCAAGATCATGACGAGCTCCTACCTAAGGCAGGCCTCTGCTTCCCCAGATACCTGTTGAAGCCACTAGACCAAAACTCTCCTATATTTTTCGGACTGTTCAGACTTACCTTCTGTCTTTGTCTTATGCCGGATGGGAGCCTACACAAATGCTTTATTTTGGAAAAATGCCTGGGATGACAGAAAACAAATCCCAGACCTCCCCAGAGCTGGAGGCCTTGGAGGTTCTCGGCAGGAGCTGGTGGGCTCCCAGCAGGACGGAGAGCTTGAGCCAGTCAATCATTTACCCAGCAGGCATGGGGAAGGTGGTGAGCTTTTAAATAGAAAGCCCTCAGGAGAAAGGAATTAAAGTGTGTATTGTGCTGGGCTTTCCTGGGGTGAAGCTGGCAGAGCAAGAGGTGGGGCGAGGAAGAGGCAGGTGATTAGCCCCCCAGGGGCTGGGCCCTCCCTGATTTATGGGGTGACCCCCACTGGCCTTTCCCAGGCAGGAAATGGGCTGTTTACTAATGCCTTCCCCCTGCCACACACCTGTGAAAGCCAGTTGGTAGTATTTTAAAATAATTTACTAGAATGAAATTTCTGTGTTTTCATTTGGATACTTGCCCAGTAACTGGCTTTGTGTGTTTTATTTTTTAAAAAATGGCTTAAAATATGCAGGATCTTAAGCTTCAGTATTTCTGTTTGTCTCTGTCTGTCTTTGTCTCACTGTCTGTCTCTCTCTCATACACACACACACACACACACACATATACACACACACCTGTGTCTCAGGTAAGAAGCGGATCCTCACCCTAGGAGATGTAAGATGGCTTTTCTTTAAATCGTCGAAGTCTTAGTTAATTCTTCTTAAACTAATTTGTCACTCTCTCTGGGGCTTCTCTGCTTTCTCCTCCTTCCTCTCACCGTGACCTTAAGCCACAGAGCATTGCCAATTCTAATTTTGTTTGTCTAAAATTGGTGCTTCTGGCAGAAGAAATGTGCTGTTGGCTTGCCTTTGAGCTTGGCCTATCTCGGTTTAGCAAGGCCTCCCCCAGGGACTCAGTCTCCAGTCTGCGGAGCACGCAAAGACAGCCATGGTCCCTGCCCTGCCAGGGGCATCTAATGCCAGGTGAGGAGCCACCCATTCTGTTTGTCAGAGATGGAAAAACTGCCTTTGGGGGAATTGCAATTCATTCCCTTCAAGGCACTGAGATGGCCCTTACCACGCACAGATGAAAAACCACTGCCAACTTAGCATTGTATTCTAGGACAAATAGGGAAAGCCTCACTCTGAGAATGAAAGACAGGCCCAGGTGCTTGCTGGCCTCAGGAAGGGTGCTCAGCTCCACCCTGCTGTTCTGCTGCCCTCTCCTCCCCCGACACCCACACACATGAAGTCCTATTGGGTCTCCATGTAGCTCTTGGGAACTAAACCGTCGCTTACATGCAGTAGGAAATTTGAACTTCCAGTTGCATGAAAGTTTTCTCATGGTGAAGGGGCTTTACGTGCATCTTCAAGTCATGTGAGCAAATGTTCTGCTTTGTCTGTGGAAGGAAGGTGAGGACAGTGCTGACTTCTCATGTGGCTGTGAAGATTAAAGGTGGTAAATCCGTGCTGTTGTTTGCTCCTTCCTCCTTGAAACGGGCTCTGCCCTTGGCTTCCAGGGCGCTCCTCTTTTGGTTCCCCTCGCCCCCTGGGCACTTCTCACCTGGTTCCTGTGCTGAATCCCCCTGCCTCTGCTAGCTTCTGAATGCCACTCTCTCTAGGGCTCGGCCCAGTCTCTTGAGTTCCTCATCTATATTCACTTCCAGTGTGATCTTTTCAAGCTGCATGGTTTAAATTCCATCTCTGGGCCAATCTCTCCAGCTCAGGGCTGTCCCTGAACTCCAGGTTTATATACCTAAGTACCCACTCAACTTCTCCACTCGAGGCAGCTCAGACCAAATAGATGAAAGCAAACTTGATCTACCTCATCAACAACCATTCTTTCTGGAATCTTCTTCATTCCAGAAAATGGTAACGCTCTTCTTCCAGTCGATCCAGTCCCAAGTCTTGGCATCACCTTTAAAGCATCTTTTTTTCACTCTGCATGCTTGGCCATCAGGAACCCTATCAGCTCTACCGGCAGACCCATCCCCACCTCTTCCCACCTCTCCACTGCCACCGCCTAGTCCAGACCCACATGGAGTCTACGTGCCTGGATTGTCACCATCCATGCTGCTCCTTCTGCCTGGCAGTGAGGGACAGGGGGACCAAGGCAGGGAGGCAGGATGGCGTTGTGGCCAAGTGTGGGGCTTTGGGGCCAGGATTTTTGGGTGCAAATTCTGGTGCCATCTTGGGTTTATTACTATCAAGAAATTGATTGTTATTATACACATTTCAAATTGTGCTGTAGTTTTCAAATTATTTCCGTTTAGGTCCACAGTGCTTGACATGAAAGTGGGATTTCTGGGACATTTCAGAAGCCTTTGATTTCAAAAGGCTAAATTCATGAAACCAATTAGGCCGTGTTGTCCAAGAGGGGAAGCGGGTACTTTCAGTGTAGGAGGGGGCGGCTCCATCTCAGGAAACAGCTTCCCAGAGACTGCCTGGGAAAAAGGTTACTTTTGCTCCAGGGTTCTACAGGGTGGAAGATTCTAGTGCCTATTTAAAGGGAGGGATGGGGAGCACTGGGAGCTCCTAGGCTGTGAAGGCATCAGGCCTGGCAATCAGTGGGAAACCAGGGCGACCCCAAGGACTGAAGATTGACTCCCGCATCCCTTCTAACTCTAGGGCCTCCCTTAGTGCTGGGCCCCTGAGACCCCCTCAATGCAGGGGGAGGGGACCAGAAAACATGCTTGACTTTAATATACATTTTTCCCCCATAATGACTTTAGATCTCTCTGGATTGGAGCCAAATTTGATGTGATTTAGAGAAATAAAGAAATGCAGCATTTCTTAATCCATAAGGATCATGCTGTAAATTTTTGCCTATAACAATGGTTTTCTGGAACACACGAGTCAGACTCATGTTCTCTTTTCAGTCTGAAATGTGGGGACGTGCATTGTACCTCCACAAGGAGATCATGCTTTTGTTGAAACAACCTTGGTTAAGAAATCCTAGTCCCAAAGGTTTGGGTGGATACAAGCATCTCTCATGGCCAAGGTTGTAACGTGGCCAAGAAGGGCTCAGAGGACCTGAGGTACGGCGAGAGCCAGAGAGAAGAGAGAGCTGGGTGCTGCATTCTTACACTTTCTTCCTGAGGGTGGGAACCAAGGTCTTAGGAAGATCAACTTCCTCTCTGAGCTGGCCAGCTTTCGGATGATGGAGCCATGCATATCCCCTCCTGTGTGCCACTTCCTGTTTCCCATGGGACTCCATCTTGGACCTCTGGGTCTGACATCATCTTTCATCCAATCCACCTAGGACCCAGTTAACACAAGCCCTGTCGAGTGATGGTTCTGCAAAGAGCCGAATATGGCCATGAAGCAGTTCCCTGTGTTATTTGGACATAACTGTGCTTAGACTATAGGTCATGTGTCTTCTTGAGTTAATGTATTCATCCCTTGCCTACCTGTCTGGGTTCAAATCCTGGGTCTTTTACTCACTTGCCCTGTGGCCCTGGGCAAGTAACTTAATCTCTTTGTGCTTTAGTTTTCTCCTTTGTAAAATGAGGTTAGGAATACTATTTAGCTAGTGCGGTGGCTCACCTTTATAATCCCAGCACTTTGAGAGGCTGAGGCAGGAGGATTGCTTGAGCCAGCCCAGGAGTTGGAGATCAGCCTGGGCAAAACAGTGAGACCCTGTCTCTACAAAAAAATAAAAATAAAAAATAATAATAATAATAATAATCAGGTGTGTGGTGGTGGACACCTGTAATCCCAGCTACTCAGGAGGCTGAGATGGGAGGATTGCTTGAGCTCAGGAGGTTGGACTGCAGTGAACTGTGATTGAGTCACTGAACTCTAGCTTGGGTGACAGAGCAAGACCCTATCTCAAAAATCCAAAACAAAACAGAAAACTAAAAAAAAAAAAATTATCTCACATTGAATCAAATTAGTAGATGAAAAGTATGCCTGATACATAGTAAGTGATAATAAATTGTAATCATTATTACTAGACTTTCACCTGAGGAGGAGAGAGAGCCATATTTTATTTTAGTAGTGACAGAATTCAGAAAAGAGTTTGAAAAGTTATTTTTTCATGGCTGGCTGTGGTGGCTCACTCTTGTAATCCCAGCACTTTGGGAGGCCGAGGCAGGTGGATCACTTGAGGCCAGGAGTTTGAAACCAGCCTGGCCAACATGGTGAAAGCCCATCTCCACTAAAAATACAAAAATTAGCCGGGCATGGTGGTGGGTGCCTGTAAGCTCAGCTGCTCAGGAGGCTGAACTGGGAGGATGCCTTGAACCTGGGAGGTGGAGGCTGCAGTGGGCCAAGATTGCACCACTGCATTCCAGCCTGGGTGACAGAGCGAGACTCCATCTCAAAACAAAAAGAAAAGGTATTTTTTCTTTCATTTGTAACAGGTCTATTAACAAGAATAACTTCATAAAATGCTGTCTGGATTGTGCCAATCAAGCAAACACTGGCAGTATTACTCTGCTGGTAGAAAATTGTTTTTCTCCTCTTTATGGATTCAGATTTATTCCTTTTTTATAACTTAAAGAATAGATGACGGCCGGGTGCGGTGGCTCAAGCCTGTAATCCCAGCACTTTGGGAGGCCGAGACGGGCGGATCACGAGGTCAGGAGATCGAGACCATCCTGGCGAACACGGTGAAACCCCGTCTCTACTAAAAAAATACAAAAACTAGCCGGGCGAGGTGGCGGGCGCCTGTAGTCCCAGCTACTCCGGAGGCTGAGGCAGAAGAATGGCATAAACCCGGGAGGCGGAGCTTGCAGTGAGCTGAGATCCGGCCACTGCACTCCAGCCTGGATGACAGAGCGAGACTCCGTCTCAAAAAAAAAAAAAAAAAGAATAGATGACAACTGCTTGTTTCATCCTAAATAAATAAAGACCTCTCAGATCTCGATGCCTGGCCTAAATAGCATGGCAGATTCCAGCCTCCTCAGCTTCTCGGTGGTCAGATAAAGGCCGAGATATGTGGCACCCACTCCTTCCAGAAGAGTCATCTGTTGCCTGGGGTCTAGAGGGTCATACAAAACAGACAAGAAGCCAGAAGCGGTGGCTCATGCCGGTAATCCCAGCACTTTGGGAGGCTGAGGCAGGAGGATCATTTGAGGTCAGTAGTTCAAGACCAGCCTGGCCAACATCATGGTGAAACCCCATCTCGACTAAAATACAAAATTAGCCAGGTGGGGTGGCATGCACCTGTAGTCTTAGCTACTTGGGAGACTGAGGCAGGAAAACCGCTTGAACCCAGGAGGTAGAGGTTGCAGTGAGTGGAGACTGTGCGACTGCACTCCAGCCTGGGCACACAGAGCAAGACTCCATCTCAAACAAACAAAAAAGAAATATGTAAGTATGTGTACAGCCGTTCCTTAAATCCTCCATTCTTCAATATTGCTAGGAGGCCCCTGAGAGATTTTATCACAACATAGTTTATTAGGTATAAATGGCAGAGCCTAAAGCAATCAGAAGAGGGCTGCCCAGTGTACATGTTACCGGTGTGAGCCTTGGCCAGTGGAGAAGCAGGTGCCTGACCCAGTCAGGCCAGGAGGAGGCACGAAGTCAGGAGAGCATTAGCAGGCCTCAGGCCTTGCTGGTTGCAGGGCTCTGGGCTGTGGGCTGCCTGGCCTGCCCTTTTGACAGCAGTTCTCAAGCCTCTTGCCCACTGTACTAGAGCCTCCCTGGCACTGAAGCCAGGGTCTCAGCAGGCCACACGAGCGAGCCTGGCCAGCGGGCTGCAAGCCTGCCACTGACCCACTGCGGCTCTTCCCTGCACTCAGTGACTGCTGGAGCCCTGACTCCCAGACCGCTGAGAATAGAGCGACTTCACGTGACAGCCCCTCTGTGTGTAAGTCTCAGGCCAAGCCCTTCCATGGAGTGAGCTGTTTCCTTCCACATTCAGAGCCTCAGGTTCGGGACAGAGGCCAGGTGCAGTCCGATGTGGGCCAAGGACATGAGCCCATGTGGATGTGAGAGCAGGCCCAGGCTCCCTGTGTGTCACCATGTGACTTAGATCACAGCCAGCAGGGATCAGTAGTGTTCTCAGAACCATCAGGCCTCCCCCAGCTCCCCAGACATTTTTCGCAGCTGCAGGAACAGCCACAGATGCTGTTCTCATGGCAGCCGGGACTGGCCACCCTAGAAAAGAAGCTGGTGAAGTCCCAATGGGGCCCTTTGGGGCAAGTGGTGCTTGTAACTGGGCTTTTTGCCAAAGCCTAGAAAGATAAGACACCGGCCATGTTTCACTCCGTTTTTCCTGTTTTATTTTTATTTTTTTTGAGACAGAGTCTCGCTCTGTCACCCAGGCTGGAGTGCAGTGGTTCGATCTCAGCTCACTGCAACCTCCGCCTCCTGAGTTCAAGTGATTCTCCTGCCTCAGCCTCCTGAGTAGCTGGGATTGCAGGTACCTGCCATCACACCCAGCTAATTTTTGTATTTTTATAAGAGATGAGGTGTCACCGTGTTGGTCAGACTGCTCTCGAACTCTGACGGCAGGTGATCCGCCTGCCTCAGCCGTCTAAAGTGCTGGGATTACAGGCATGAGCCACCGTGCCCGGCCCCGTTTCCTTCTGACTCTTGTTTTCTTACCAGTGGGGACCTATTGCTCACAGGAAGAAAATGACATTGTCCTTATTTTGTGACTTCTGGCAACTATCTTTTTCCAAGGAAGCCCCTTCCTTTCTGCCCTGCCTCGGAGTTTAAGCTGGTATACAGCTCCTAGTTTTTTCAAGCATCTTACAAATGGAGATCAGCTCCGTCGTCCTCCAACATCCTCACCCTGCATCACAGTCAGGACTCCACAGTGCTGTGGTCAGCACGGCTGCACGGCCCTGCAACCCTGAGCCCCACTGGGTTCTGACTGTGGTTACCAGCACCTTAGGAGACAGAATAACAGTCTGGAAGCAGAAACAGATACTGTCCATTTCATCAACAGCCACAGCCACAAGGTTTATTCCTGAATCACAAACCAACCCCACTGACCAAACTCCCAAGCCACTTTATATTAAACTTGTTATCAAATCACCCACATAAATACATATAATAAATACAAAAACAGAGGATTTTTTTTCAGTCTTTGGTATAGAGAGCTTTCTCCTCCTCTTATTCCCCCCTCTGTCTCCGTGCTCTAAAGACATTTCCTTGCGTTCACATTATTTCCTTGGATACAAAAATCACCCAGAAGTAAACTTTGTGCTGGAACCCCTGCCTCCATTGACAGTCCTGCCAGGGACCCAGCCCACGGTGGCCCAGGGGAGAAGCAGACCGTGGGGACTCACACATAGTCGTTCAGCCTGTACCCGCTGTGCGTGGCCGAGGTCACTGAGGGGGCCCAGTTGTCTTTGTAGGCAGCTGGTGGCTGGTAGGCAGGTGCGGTGGTGGCGGTGGCTGTGGTGGCCCTGGGCGGGGCCTGGTAGGGCCTGTAGGGTGCCTCGTCCTGGCAGGACAGGCAAAGCAGAGTGCCACCAATGAGCGAGAGGGACGAGGAGATGAAGCCCAGGTACAGGGCCTGGCCAATCTCGAACTTCATGCCACTGGGCAGCAGCGGGTTGTAGAAATTCTGCACCACGTCATTGGTGGTCCAGGAGACAGCCACCATGCATAGGAGACCAGCCAGGATGAAGAGGGAGCCGCCGAGGATGGCGAAGGTGGTCTTGGCGGGTGTGCCCTTGGCGCAGCGCGTGCACTTCATCCCGATGACCGCGCAGGCACAGGCTATGCCCGAGAGCAGGCAGGAGATGACCATGAGGGCACGGGCAGCCTGGAGGTCTTGGGGCAGTGCCAGCAGGGACCGGTAGATCTGGCACTGGTAGATGCCTGTGCTGTGCCACACACACTCCATCCAGAGCCCTTTCAGGTAGGACACGGCCGTGAGGATATTGGTGCCCACATGCGCCGTCCTTCGCCAGTGAGGCAGGATGGTGGTGATCAACGTGCCCACCATGCCCAAGAAGCTGAGCAGGAAGCCCAGGAGCTGCACGGCCGTGCTGGCCATGGTGCAGCTGCCTGCCTAGGCCAGCCGGGCAGCTCCCTGGGCCCTCGAGGTCACACCGCTCCTCAGGTGCTGGCCGGAGCCCTAATGAAGCCGAGGGAGGCGGGAGCAGGGAGAGAAAGGAAACGGGTTAAAGATTATCTCATGCACTTATTTCTGTCACCGAAACCAAGTTTTCCATAGGCCGTTGGTGTGGCAATTAACATGTTTTCAAAAATAGTTTCTGAGACTTCACTGGGTGGGAGAATAACTGCTTTCCCGGGAAGGCAGGATCTGAAGGGATGACAGCCGATGCTGGTCTCAGGGAAGGACTCCAGCCTCCTGCCGGAAGTTCTGCTTATGTCCACCCTCAAGCACTGCTGCTGCTTTGGCATCTCCTGTCCTTCCGTTCGCCAGTAACCAGGAATAACACTTGTTAAATCAACATGTGCTATTCATGCTTTGGCCTGACAGTGCTCAGATGTGTGCCAGCTGTGACTTAGAAAATAGCCCTGGGCGGTTGTCAGCATGAGGGGTTTTCTGAAGTGGGCAAATTCTCCACCCACGTGCTCAGGCAGGGAGAGGTTTAGTCCCCTCGGCAGGTCAGACGCTGCCTTCAGAATTCCAGAGCTGGATGTGACCCAGAGATTGTCAGCTGATGCCAGGGCAGGAATTTCCAAGGTCACAGCTCCTCAGGAGCTGCAGCAGGAGCACAGGCCAGCATCCCTCCTCTCCAGCATGGACCTCCGCTCCCACCATGCTGCCCATTCGCTATGCCCGCCTGTGACTGGTGAGGGCTGATCGAGGGTGACTTTATTATCAAACAGAGGCTGCTACCTGGCTATCAGGGACATGGGAATGCTGAGCCCTTTCAAAGGCTTTTAAAGAATTCTTAGCATACCAAAATCCAGGACACTTTTTGGGGACAAGGACCCAGCACCTATATAGCGCCAGGCATATAGAAGACACTAGGGACCGGGCGCAGTGGTTCATGCCTGTAATCCCAGCACTTTGGGAGGCCAAGGCAGGCGGATCACCTGAGGTCAGGAGTTCAAGACCAGCCTGACCAACATGGTGAAACCTCATCTCTACTAAAAATACAAAAATTAGTTGGGCATGTTGGCAGGTGCCTATAATCCCAGCTACTTGGGAGACTGAGGCAGGAGAATTGCTTGAACCAGGGAGGGTGAGGTTGCAGTGAGCTGAGATCGCACCACCGCACTCCAGCCTGGGCGACAGAGTAAGACTCTGTCTCAAAAAACAAAACAAACAAACAAACAAACAAAAAACACTAGGAAATACAGAAGGAAGGAAGGAAGGAGAAAGGGAAGAAGAGGAGGAGGGAGGGAGGAAGGAGAAAGGAAGGAAGTGGGGGCACAGAGAAAGGAAGGAAAAAAGGAAGGGATGAAGGCAGAAAGGGGAGGGGAGTGGAAGTCTTGAGTGGACACCACTAGCTTTTCTCTCCTGCCTGGGGCAAGGTAATCAGTGAGACCAAGCATTAGGAGGTCTGAGCCCGGCTGCGCCCATCCAATGGGTGACCTGGGGCTCAGCTTCTTTTTTGGTTCTGAAGGGAGAAAAGGGAAGCGTCTCTGCTGACGACAAGTCACTTCAGCGTCCCAAACCGGCGCAAAACTCAGTAGGCAAAACCTGCTTCTTCTTCTGCAGAGGGCTGAGCCTCAGTTAAGCAGTGCAGGCTTCAGGCAGGAAAAGTGGGCTGCAGGGTGTTGCCCATGAGACCCTGGGACATTGTCAAGAAATCCCCAGTGGGGCTTGGTGGCTGTAATCCCAGCACTTTGGGAGGCTAAGGCAGGTGGATCGCTTAAGGTCAGGAGTTTGAGACCAGCCTGGCCAACATGGTGAAAGCCTGCCTCTACTAAAAAAACAAAAGTCAGCTGGACGTTGGTGGTGCGCGCCTGTCATCCCCAGCTACTCAGGAGGCCGAGGCAGGAGAATTGCCTGAACCGGGAGGCGGAGGTTTCAGTGAACCTAGATCGTGCCACTGCACTCCAGCCTGGGTGACAGAACGAGATTCTGTCTTGAAAACTAAATAAATAAATAAATAAGTCCCCTACTAGATGGAAATCACTTGGTGAGTAAATAATAACTGATGTTTCTACTGGGAGTCTAAACCATCATCTTGCTAATTTAAAAACATATACTGAGTTTAAATGCTTTGGCATTGTAGGAGGTCATTGGTTCTGTCCTGATGAACGAACAAACAAAAATAAATAATAACAAAACAATGTGGTGCCTCACAGGACACGGAATGGACTGAAGGGGTGTCCAGGTGATAGGGTTCGGATTTGTGTCCCCACCCAAATCTCATGTTGAATGGCAGTCCCCAGTGTTGGTGGAAGGGCCTGGTGGGAGGCAAATGAATCATGGGGGCGGACCTCTCCCTTACTCTTCTTGTGATAGTGAGTTCCCCGGAGATCTGGTTGTTTAAAAGTGTGCAGCACCTGCCTGCTCCCCTCTCTCTCTTCTTCCTTCTCTGGCGGTGTCATGCCTGCTTCCCCTTTACCTACCGCCATGATCGTAAGTTTCCTAAGGCCTCCCCAGTCATGCTTCCTGTACAGCTTGTGAGAGCCAATGAAGCCTCTTTTCTTTAGAAATTATCCTGTCTCAGGTAGTTCTTTGACTCAGGTTGCATTGAGAGAATGGACTGATACACCGAGTATTTTCCTGCTGCTGTTTTGGATGACTATTTGTTCACAGCCTAGAATTTGTCACATGCACTATGCACGATGCTGGCTTTGCACAAAGCCTTTCTTCCCTCCACACAGCAAGCACTCACTCTGTCCAGGGACTGGGGACACCATCACAGTCTCTGCTGGCCAGAGAAGGACCAGGGCCGGCTGTCCTATGGTCACTGCCCTGGGGGAGGTGCTGGCAACAAGGCCACGGGGGCCACCCTGATAGGCACAGCCAGTGGGGGTGCCAGCGGACCCACCCACCCCACACCCTGAGCACACTGATGGCACCAGATGACTGGGCCTGAGCACGGTTTAAACACTGACACATTTCCTAGTTTATTCCCAACAACCTAATGTGTCAGTGACTGTTACCATCCCCTTTTTACACTTGGGGAAACGAGAGGAGCAGAGGACGAAAGTCCTATGCCTGGCCTGGCTAGTGTTCTCCTTGGTGTCATTCCTCCTTTAAACACTAATGCTTCGATGAGATGGGACTGAAGTTAGTGTAAGGGCTGAGGGATGGTGTTAGCAACGATTCTCCTTCCCACAGAGATCTCAGAACAGTGGCCTTGTCCCTTTTGCAGTGGTTTGGGCAGCCAGGACAACAAACCGCCCTGCTTTGCTAGGGACTGAGGGGTTGCCCAGGACAGGGACCTTCAGGGCTGAAACTAAGACAGTCCCAAGGAAACCAGGACCAGAGGCTCCTCCAGGTACCTAGATCTCCGAATGGCCTCTGAGATCTCTTCCCGCCCTGCTTTGAGGCTGCCTCCAGGGTGACGGCCACACAGGGTGTCCCTGGTCCAAGCATAATGGGGCTTCTTGCAGCTCTCACTGTCAAGGTCAATAATTAAGTATACAGACCCTAAAGAATGTGGCATAAAAGCCAAGCCCATTAGGCTAGGCTAGTGGACCAGAGGTTTATTGGAGGTCTAAATATTTATGGAGAGCAATGATGGCTAATTTTAGAAACCATTAGGCTGCTATTTTTAAACATGTGCTATAAGGATTTGCTAATTTAAGAAGTGAGTGTTAATGAGCCCCAAAATCCCAGACACCAGCTCCCCAACCTGCTTTCCTTCTTCCGTACCAGCAGCTGCTACTGGCATTAGGTAATAATTCAACTTCCCTGCAACTGCTTTTCACTTTGGGGCCTTTCAAGGGAAAAACAACTTTAACTGAACGCATCTCCCTGGAAGCCACATAAAATTCCTCCCTGATGCTCCGGAATCGCCCTGCCCTGCAGGGCTGTTTGTATAGGAAGGAACTTGCCCAAGCCTGGCCTCCCAGGGGGAGCAGCCCATGCAGGGCTGAACTGGTGTTCACCTGTGGGCTACCATTTTCCTGCAGCCATATGTGTGCATGTGGGAAGATTTGCTAGAGAGATACGGGTCCAAAACAAATAGGGTTCCAAGCATCAAGCTCCAGAAGCCCTCGACAGGCTGAGTGGCGGTGGGAAGGCAGAATCTAACAGGATGTGTTAGAGGAATCAATGCTGGGTCCTGCATTTGGGTTCACAAAACCCCAAAAGTACAATCCTGGGTGGGGAGTATGTGGCTTAGCTGCACAAGAGAGCAGGATTTAGGGCTGAGTTTCCCAACGACTGCATCTTGGAATGCTGCATTTGCAGGATGTCGTGTGTCGAGGACCCAAATGTCAAATATGTTTAAGAAAACCTTAGTGACTGTAGGACTTCTCATAGCTGGAAACGTGTCAATGTGCATTGTGTCTCTCCCAGAAAAGGTCTCATGTGCAGCATCCACTGAACTTATTTGACTAGAGACACCCCCCGCCACCCCTTTAGCAAAGAACAATTTGCAGTGAAATCACTTTGGCATGATAACTTGGACTTGGCAATGGTGAGATAGAGTGGGTTGCTGTATTAGTTTGTTCTCATGCTGCTATAAAGAACCACCCAAGACGGGTAATTCATAAAGGAAAGAGGTTTAATTGACTCACAGTTCCGCAGGACTGGGGAGCCTCAGGAAACTTACAATCCTGGCAAAAGGTGAAGCAAACACATCCTCTTTAAATGGCAGCAGGAAGGAGAAGAATGAGTGCCGAGCTGAGGGTGAAGCCCCTTATAAAACCATCAGATCTCGTGAGAACTTACTGTCATGAGAATAGCATGGTGGAAACCACCCCCATGATTCAATTACCTCCCACCGGGTCCCTCCCCACGACATGTGGGGATTATGGGAACTATAATTCAAGATGAGATTTGGGTGGGGACACAGCCAAACCACATCATTCTGCCCTGGCCCCTCTCAAATCTCATGTCCTCACATTTCAAAACACAATCATGCCCTTCCAACAGTCCCCCAAGGTCTTAACTCATTGCAACGTTAACTCAAAAGTCCAAGTCCAAAGTCTCATCTGAGACAAGGCAAGTCCCTTCTGCCTATGAATCTGCAACATCAAAAGCAAATTAGTTACTTCCTAGATACAATGGGGGTACAGGCATTGGGTAAATACCACCATTCCAAATGACAGAAATTGGCCAAAACAAAGCTACAGGCCCCATGCAAGTTCGAAATCCAATAAGGTAGTCATTAAACCTTAGAGTTTTGGTCGGCTTCGTCCCCAGCAGAGAGAGTGTCAGAAAACAATAGAGCTGTAAAGAATTTTGAAAATCTGTGAAGGGCACCGGTGAAACGCCAGAGCTGCTATAGGCCCTTCCAGCTGGCTCTGGTTTCAGGATCATCAGCTCTGAAGGGAGAGGGTTTTTTTGTGTGTGTCCGTTATAAACTTTTATGTTGTCTCCCTCTGTTTTCTCTGAGCTATGTTTTTCTTTAAAAAAGCAGGGTTCTGAAGCACACAGTAGGGTGCCCTTGTTTTGCTCACCTCCTGGCCCACCTGGACACCAACTGCGTCAACTTTGGCTCCAGATTAATCATCATTTCAACAGCAGTGGCCATGGGGATGGCCTGGCCAGGACTCGGGGAAGGATGTGTTGTCTACCAGCCTGTGTCTTGACTGCCTGGGGTCAGGGCAGTCAAGGGATAGGGACAGGGCCACCCTAGCTCACCATTGCCAAGTCCAAGTGACTGTGCCAAAGTGATTTCACTGCAAGTTCTTCTTCTTTGGTAAAGGAGGTGGTGGGGGTGTCTCTAGTCAAATAAGTTTACTGGATGCTGCACATAGAGACCAGGCTTCTTGGAGGGGTGCAGGGGTGGGATGGGTGGGGTGTCTGAGTCCCTTACTCTCCTTAACCCTCAGCAGTCTCACCTGCTGCTGTCACCTTGTCTCCTTGCAAAATCAGCCCCTGTGATGAAAGCTTTCCTACAGACACACATTGCTCCACGGCCCTTGTCTACCCACCCTGGTGAAGGAAATGTCAGCCCCAGAATGAAGGGGTGCAGGTCATCAGCAGGGAGTTGGGGCACAAGCCAGGTGTGGTGGAAGTTTCTTTCTTTTTTTTTTTTTTTTTTTTGAGACAGAGTCTCATTCTGTCGCCCAGGCTGGAGTGCAGTGGCACAATCTCCGCTCACTGCAACCTCCGCCTCCCAGGTTCAGGCCATTCTCCTGCCTCAGCCTCCCGAGCAGCTGGGACTACAGGTGCCCGCCAGATGGAAGTTTCTTTACCCGGAACTGCCCTGAGCCCCACTGTGCAGGTAGAGAGTTGGAGGATGTGGTCACCAGGGCCTTTTGCCTGCCATGTGGTCTGAATGGCTCTTGAGATGTTTGGGAATGAGCCATTATACATGTTTGTCCTAAAATGCTCTGACATGATGTTGGGTCCATTATAGAAATAGCGTAAAACCTGATTTGCTTTCTGTAAACTTATTAGAGAAAAATGAAGCGCCGCCTTAAGATGAACATAGTCATTGGCCCTTGAAATAATGTAGAGTTGCTTCAACGTTGATGTTCAGCCACTTAAGAAAATGTCTGGTTCAAAAACCTGAATGTCCTCACTGTCACCCCAACCAAATGGCCTCTTCATTATTATCTAGCTATTTCATAAATGCTTTAGGCTGGGGACGATGGCTCACACCTGTAATCCCAGCATTTTGGGAGGCCGAGGTGGGCAGATCACCTGAGGTGGGGAGTTTGAGACCAGCCTGGCCAACATGGTGAAACCCTATCTCTACTAAAAATACAAAACTTAGCTGGGTCTGGTGATGCATGCCTGTAATCCTAGCTACTTGGAGGCTGAGGGAGGAGAATCACTTGAAGGTTGCAGTGAGCTGAGATTGCACCACTGTACTCTAGCCTGGGTGACAGAGTGAGACTCTGTCTCAAACAAAACAAAATAAACAAAATCATAAATGCTTGAATTTGGGAACTAAAAATAAACTCAAGGGAGATTTGGATTCATCTAGATGAGATATATTAGCAAAACTACCCAACACAGAGAAAAGAAAGTAATTCTTATGCTATGAGGTATCTGCATGAAATAACTTCAACTAGTATTTCTTTTTCTTTCCTTCCTTCCTTCCTTCCTTCCTTCCTTCCTTCCTTCCTTCCTTCCTTCTTTCCTTTCTTTTTCTTTTTCTTTTTTTTTGACAGAGTCTCGCTGTGTCACCCAGGCTGGAGTATAGTGGCACTATCTCGGCTCACTGCAACTCTGCCTCCCACGTTCAAGCAATTCTCCTGCCTCAGCCTCCTGGGTAGCTAGGATTATAGGCCCCCACCACCACGTCTGGCTAATTTTTATATTTTTAGTAGAGATGTGGTTTCACCATGTTGGCCAGGCTGGTCTCGAACTCCTGGCCTCAAGTGATCTACCCACTTCTGCCTCCCAAAGTGCTAGGATTATAGGTGTGAGCCACCATGCCCAGCCTCAACTAGCATTTCCTAAGGACATCTTGGACACTGTGTTTCTTCATAATTTGCAAAACAAATGCGTATCTTTTCAAGAAGCTTAGGGATACTCTAGAGGGGCTATTTTTAGCACATTTTCTTACAGAAATATGTAAGAATGATGAGAAAGTGATCAAGCAGTACCTTGGAAAAACCATTTCATATTCATTTCAGATGGGCTATGCTGTGGGGTGTTGGCTCTAAAAATAAAACTTTCTTCATCACTATTCCAAACTTCCTGTAACTTTCCTTGGGTTATTTTTCAGACTGGCAGGCATCTAGATTTTAAATGTGTGAGGACTTCCTATGCCATCCGCATAGAGTCTTTCATGAAGTCTTTCCATGAGAGGCAGAGACAGGACACTTACATGACTATGACTTATTACTATCATGATAGTTACTGCTTGCTGTTATTATTTGAGAAAACCAGCGTGAAATATCTTACTCAAAATCATATGGACATGACATGTTCCATGAATTCCTCCCCTCTCTTTTGGATGAAGAGATAAAATCTATTGTTTTATAAAAGAACTGATTTGAAGAAAAGTTTATGTTAATACAAATGAAAACCATGGTGTGCAGTTAAATGGTTACAGAGGCTGTTTTCAGCTCAGTAAGATTGAATGACCTATTGATTTACCTAAAACTACAAACTTAAGTGACCATGACCACAAAAATTAAAACCCTTTCCGGAGGCCTTATCTCTCTCATTTCAACTCACCAAATTTCATTAGAATTCATTTAAAATGCAGTAGATCAACATTTTAAAATGAAATGATTGAGTTTCATTTGCTTCAATACATGGGTACCTTTTCAGAGCGATTTTTCCTGACAAGATAGTCAGGCAGGTTTGTTACGTTGCTGCTGTTTTCATTTTCAAGGTGCAGGTAATTAAAACTTGCCATCTGAGATTTAAAAGAAAAAAAATACTAGAAAAGTAAAACAAAACAAAACAAAAACAAAAACAAAAAACAATACCCCCCAAAACCCAGGAGGACATAAAAACGTTTCCTAAAGCCTTAGCTGATTATTAGACGACTAACGGTTAAGTGTTGTGTGGAAACACTTTATCTGGGGGTTGCGATGGACTGACCTGGTCCCCCAAAAGAGTCATGTTGAAGTCCTCCCCGCTCCCAGTGCCTCAGAATGTGACCTTATTTGGAAATAGGGTCATTGCAGATTTAGTTAAGATGAGGTCATACTAAAATAGAGTGGCCCCTAAACCAATAGGGCTGGCGTCCTTATAAGAGGATGGGCATATGAAGACGGAAATAGAAAGACACGTGCAGACGGAAATAGAAAGAACACGTGCAGACGGAAGAGAAAGAACACGTGAGCCTGCGAGGCATAGATTGCAACAAGGAGGCAGAGAGTGGAGCGAGAAGTTACTAAGCCGAGGAACCCGGAGGATCGCCAGCAACCCGCAGAGGCCCAGTAGGAAGCCCCGGACAGATGCTCCCTCACAGCCCAGGAAGGAACCAGCCTGCCCACACCTTAGTTTCAAGCTGCCAGCCTTCAGAATCATGAGAGAATAAATTTCTGTTGTTTCAGGCTCCCAGGTTGTGGTGCTTTGCTATGGCAGCCCCAGGAAACAAACACAGGAGAGTAGCTGAATGGCAGCACAGGGCATTACAGAGAAAACACTTGGCCAGGCCCCATGGCACACACCTATAATCCCAGCACTTTGGGAGGCTGAGGTGGGAGGATCACTTGAGCTCAGGAGTTCAAGACCAGTGTGGTCAACATGGTGAAACCCTGTCTCCACTAAAATAAAAGAAAATTAGCTGGACACTCAGGAGTTCAAGACCAGCGTGGTCAACATGGTGAAACCCTGTCTCCACTAAAAGAAAAGAAAATTAGCTGGGCATAGTGGCTCAAGCCTGTAATCCCAGCTACTTTGGAGGCTGAGGTGGGAGGATGGCTTGAGCCTGGGAGGCATAGATTGCAACAAGCAGAGAGTGTGCCATCATATCTCAAAAAGCAAACAAACAAAAAAACCTCATCTGTGATTATAAGAACTGGGTCCCCTTCCAGGACAGGCATTGAGTGTGATCTGGTGGCTTCACATTTGTCATTGATAAAAACAGGACAGGTACAGTGGCTCACACCTGTAATCTCAACATTTGGAAGGCCAAGGTGGGAGGATTGCATGATTCCAGGAGTTTGAGGCCATTTCTGAGCAACATAGTGAGACCCTGTCTTTAAAAAAAAAAAAAAATCAAAGCCACGGTTAGCTTCTTGTCTCAAAGTGTGGAGGACAAAATCCAAGGAAAAGGTAGAGGACATGGAGAAAGAAGAATCTGGAAAGTCCCCTGCAAATTTGAAAATTCAAGTGCAAACACAATCTATAGTAAGTAACCCATATAGTAATCAAATGGCTCAGCTTCTCCAGGCTTAAGAAGTGTGTGCATTCACTTAGCTCACAGGGAGTTTGGGGGGCTCATGTCTCCAGCGTGTGTGCAATTGGCTGGAGTGTACCCAAATTCGTGACTGACCTTTTCGGGCTGGGTGTCTGGTTTTCTTAAGTCAACACGTCTTGGTTTCATAGACCATAAAAGCCCAAATTTGGGGCAGAGTCCAAATTTGAATAAGGTAACTCAGAAGCCTGCTGAAGCTTTACCTTGGAAATCCAGCAGAGCCTACTGGGCTCCCCCTTTAGTCAGGACTTACATCGAAATAGAAAAACAAAGCAAACTCCAAACAAGCAGTAGGTCATTGTCTCAACTGACTGAAAACCTTCATGAATAAGACAACTATTCTGTGAATTTTGTAAGCCTCTGAAAATTATTTACTTGAGAATTGAACTGTGAATAAATTGCAGTGGTTAAAATGTGGTGTCAAATGAAAACATGAGGCTAAGATTTTCTAACGGTAAGGAAAATACTATTAAACATGAGGTTTAAAACTCATTCTTTGTAAATTTAGCTTTGAAGCCCAGGTGCTCCAAAGTTGTTAGTTGTTAATGATAAGAGTAAAACCGGTCATAGTTAAAGTTCCAGAGTGTTTATGATATGCCAAACATGTGCTAAGTGCTTCTATGGGCATTTAATTAACTCTTAAACAAATCTCAATGTGCATGTTGCCATCCTTATTTACAGATAGGGAAACTGAGGTGTAGAAAGGTTACATAACTTGTCCAAGGTTACATCTGGGCTGAATTAGGGAGACCAAACAGGAGGTTCTTGTGATCTTTCAGGTAAGAGATGCTAGGAGGCTGAGCCAAGGTAGTGGGACAAAGGTGGGTGCCAGGAAGAGGTCAGTTTCTATATTCAGGTGAGGCTAGCGGGATGTGCTGGTGGTTTAGCTGTGGGGTGTGAGACACAGGTGCCTAAAGTTACTGTCTTGGGCAACTGGAAGAATGGAGTTGCCATTTATTGAGAGCTTGAAGAGGGTTGGAGATCTGGGTATGGAGGGTGTGATGATCAATTTTATGTGTCAACTTGGCTGGGTCATGGGGTACCCAGATATGTGATTGAACACTATTCTTCATGTTTCTGTGAAGTTAGTCTTTGGACAAGGTTAACATTGAAAGCAGATTGCCCTCCATAACGTGGGTAGGCTGCACCCAGTCAGGTGAAGGCCAGACTGGAACAAAAACCAAACTGGTGTCTCCATCAGCTCAGACTGCCACAACAAAATACCACAGACTTGCTGGATTAAGCCACAGAAATTAATTTTCTCACAATTCTGGAGGCTGGAAAGTCCAAGACCAAGGTTCTGGCTGCTTTGGTTCCTGGTGGAAATTCACCTGACCTCTTCTTTGCACGCAGGCTGAGAGAAATCTTTCTTTCCCTTCTTTTTAGAGCACAAATCTCATCGTGAGGGCACCCAACCTCATGACCTCACTGAACCCTAATGACCTCCCAAAGGCCCCGTCTCCAAATACTATCACATAGGGGCTTAGGGCTTCAATGTAGGAATTTTGGGAGAATGTAAATGTTTAGTCCATAGCATGCAGCCTCCCCTGAGCAAGAAACTTTCTCCAGCAGACTGTGTGTGACCTTTATTTCCAACATCAGCCCTTCTTGGCTCTATAGCAGGCTGCCTTCCAACTGAAACTGCAGTGTCAGCCATCCTGGGTCTCCAGACTGCTAGCCCACCCTGCAGAATTTTATTTTATAGATGAGGTCTTGCTATATTGCCCAGCCTGGTCTTGACCTCTCAGGCTCAACTGATCCTCCCACCTCAGCTTCCTGAGCAGCTGGGACTACAGGCATGTGCCATCGTGTCTGGCTAATTTTAAAAAATATTTTGTAGAGATGGAGGTCCCACTGTGTTGTCCAGCCTGGTCTTAAACTCCTGGGCTTAAGCAATCCTCCAGCCTTGGCCTCCCAAAGTGTTGGAATTACAGGTGTGAGCCACTGTACCTGGCCCACCCTGCAGATTTTGCACTTGCCAGCTTTGAAAATCATGTGAGCCAATTCCTTAGAATGAATAGATCTCTTTCTATATAGATGCACATCCTACTGGCTCTGTTTCTCTGGAGAACTCTGACTGATACAGAAGATGAAGGGCAGAAGAGAGGAATTTTGTTTTGGACTTGTTGAGTTTGAGATGTCTGTGCCTACCCAGCTGGGGATAACAATGGTTGCATATGTAAGTGCAGGGTTCAGGGAGGGACTGAACCGGAGAAGTCTGTTTGTGTCTCCACTGCGTGGAGATGGGATTAAAAGATGGGATGGAGGCTCTTAGGAGGGAGCATTAGATAGAGAAGAGCAGGGGCTCCAGGGCTGATTCTAGGAACCCTCCAACATCAGGGGAGGGATGAAGATGGAGGGAGGAAGAGGAGCCAGCCATGGGCTATAGGGATGGCCAATAGAGAACGGTCAACCCAGAAGAGACTGGTGAGGGAGGACAGAGCTCCGTGTTGGAGAGAGCAATCTACTGTGTCAAGTCAAGTAATCTGATAAATCAGGTCATCTGAGCACTGAGAAGTGATCGCTGGATTAGCAACATGAAGAAAATTGGAGACCTTGATAAGCTCGGTTTCGGCGGAGTTGATTGGAGTGGATTCAAGAGAGAATAGGGACAGAGGGACAGGAGAGAATTCTTTCAAGAACTTGGACCCTCCAGGAGAATCAGGAAATGAGGCAACAGTTTTAGGACGGGGTCCAGGGCCCATAGACCTCAGGGTATCTTTCAACTCAGCTAGGAAAAAAAGTGACATCTTCTATTTCATCGACCTCTCACTGACCATTAGCATTTCCTTCAATCCTGAATGGAGGCAGCCATCTACAGCAATACAACCAGTACCTATGCCTTAATCAGCAATAGAGATCATGATATTTTGCATTGCGTTACAGGCATTGCAGATACCCACAAAGAACATTTACCATTGTCACAATTTCAAATGGTACTTATAAGACCCTTGCTAGACCTCATAATGTAATGCATTAATAAGGAAGGTCATCCATTACTAGGAACAGAATTGCACTAAAATATTTTGACAACTATGTTTTACTATAATTCACTTCCTTTATAATCCTGCATGTTATGTGTTATGTTACACATTTAAAAGCATTGTGCTGAGAATACATCAGCTTCACCAGATTGCCAAAGGGATCCCAGGCAATCCCCATCCTGCCACCCAGAACACCACCACCAATAACAAAAAACAAAACCAAAGGAGTTAGAAATCTCTGCCAGTGGGATGTGTAGGCAAGAGAGGACTCTTTTGTTTTGCTGTTGTTTTGAAGATGAGAGACACGGAAGCATGTTTGCATGCCTGAGGAAACGGTCCAGCGAGGAGGGAGACATCTGTAGGGGCAGCAGGGATCCTGTGAGCACATGGAGAGACCAGCTCTTACCAGCATGAAGAGAGCGCACTCCAGAACGGGAGGGGAGGCGGGAGCAGGAGGCTGGGGGAGATGTCAGTGGACACTAACACATGTTCTGAGATTGCTCCAAGTTTCTCAGGGAAATAAGAAGCAACATGACGTCTTGAGACAGGAGATGGGGGACGAGGTGCAGGGGGCTTGAGCACAGAGGAGAGCACAGTCATCCAGGAGAATGAGAGCAGGCCTGGACCAAGTCAAGGGGTCAAGTGCTGGTCAGTGCTGGGTGCAGGTGGGGCAAGTGGTCTTGAAGGTACCACTGGACCATCGCGCCAGACAGCCTTTCCCAGCACTGGCAGCTGCACTGCGAGGGTCCTAAGTGGACAAAAGGCGGCTCTGGACATGGTGGGGATTTTCCTAGGGGAAAATGGTGACGGCAGACAGCCAAGGGAAATAAGCATGCACACAAAGGAATGAAGATCATGGCGGGCCATGGAGTTGAAGCTGGGATGGAGGGACATGAGGACACATCCTGGAGAAGTCACCTGGATCAGTGGCTCTCCACCCTCCTGCTGTAGCCTCAGCCCTTGGAGAGTTTTAAAAAGATCCAGATGCCCTGGCCACCTCCAGACATTCGGATTCACTGACTGGGGTAGGGTCCATGCATGGGAATTTTTGAGCTCCTCTCTCCCACCAGGTGATTCTGATGTGCAGCCAGGTTTGAGAACCACTGGCTTATTTATTTCATTAAAAATTATTTTATTTGTATTTTAGAGACAGGTTCTTGCGCTGTTGGCCAGGCTGGAGTGCAGTGGTCCAATCATGGTTCCCTGCAGCCTCGACCTCCTAAGCTCAAGTGATCCTCTCACCTCAGCCTTCTGAGTAGCTGGGACTACAGGTGTGAGCCACTGCACCCAGCCCCACTGGCTTCATTGATGTAACTTTTATTATTTTATTTTTTTGAGACAGAGTTTCACTCTGTCGGCCAGGCTGGAGTGCAATGGCACGATCTCGGCTCACTGCAACCTCCGCCTCCTGGGTTCAAGTGATTCTCCTGCCTCAGCCTCCCTGATAGCTGGGATTACAGGTGCCTGCCACCACACCCAGCTAATTTTTGTATTTTTAGTAGAGACGGGGTTTCACCATGTTGGCTAGGCTGGTCTCAAACTCCTGACCTCAAATGATCTGCCCGCCTCGGACTCCCAAAGTGCTGGGATTACAGGCATGAGCCACCACCATACCCGGCCTGATATAACTTTTAAAGGTCTTATTAGGAGTTTAAAGAGTCCAAGACGGTGTAACAGAGAGTCATAGTTCAGATGTCTGTTCTGCTGGGCCTGCCTGCTGACTGCAGGCTTTCTTTGGGATCTCCTGAGATGGGGACAGTTGTCCTTGGCCTGTCCCTCAAATATTGTCTCACCTACCCATAAGGCTAGGCTCTCCCACTGCCTTTGTCTAATATTCTCTTCTCCAGCTACAATCTTACCTTCCCTCATGTGACCCTGCACCCCTGTCTTCCGCCATCTAGAAAAGTGTGTGTGTAGGGGTTCCTTATTTATCTTGCTGCCATCTAGCTCTTACCTTCCCAGAGCCCCATGGAAGCCTGTTCTTACAACCTGGGTCCTCTTCCTGGGACTCCAGTCCATCGTGGGCACTGAGCCTCCCTCACTGTTAATCTAGGCCAAGAAGTTACCCTACAGACATTTATATTTTCATGGATGACTTTTTTTTTTTTTTTTTTTTTTGAGACAGAGTCTCACTTTGTCACCCAGGCTGGAGTGCAATGGCGCAATCTCAGCTCACTGCAACCTCCACCTCGCAGGTTCAAGTGATTCTCCTGCCTCAGCCTCCTTAGTAGCTGGGATTACAGGTGCCTGCCACCATGCCTGGCTAATTTTGTATTTTAGTAGAGACAAGGTTTCACCATGTTGGTCAGGCTGGTCTCGAACTCCTGACCTCATGATCCGCCCGCCTTGGACTCCCAAAGTTCTGTGATGATAGGTGTGAGCCACTGCCCCCGGCCCATGGATGACCTTTGAGAACAAATCTCCTCCTGGCCCAGGCCCTAAAGCATACACTCACAGTGGTGAGAACATGATTGGG
The DNA here is from genome assembly GCF_001698545.2 of Rhinopithecus bieti. Taxonomy (NCBI): domain Eukaryota; kingdom Metazoa; phylum Chordata; class Mammalia; order Primates; family Cercopithecidae; genus Rhinopithecus; species Rhinopithecus bieti. Next base: position 162,812 of record NW_016811676.1, read on the forward strand.
TCAGTCTTCCAGGAAAGCCTGTGATACTTTGATATAAAGACATTTAGAATTAATTGGGTCAGATATGAGATTTCAGATTGCAGAAATCCTTGTGTAAGCAAAGGCCTTGCAGATAAAGTAGTGCATGGTGGGTGCAGCTTAGCCTTTCGACATATACACAGTGGCCAGGTTGTGCATTTGCTCTGAAGAGTACCAGGCCCTGTAGGTTACCTTTGCCTGCTCTCAGGACTGACTAGAAAATTTGCAGAACCCAGTGCAAAATGAAAATACAGAACCCCTTGTTCAGAAATTATTAAGAATGTCAAGATGGCGTCTGCAGAACATCAAGCCCAGTGCAAGCCTTTCTGAGCACGGGGCTCCCTGTAACTGCACAGCGCACATGCCCATGAAGCTGGCCCTGCCTGTTATGGACATGCCAGGACCTGGACATTGGGTTTTCCCCCTTAAAACAATGAGTGCATCGAGTTAGGATGTGGAAAGGAACAGAGACACTCTTGCAGTGTTCTGTGGAATGAAAAATATGGTTTCATATGTTTACTTTTCCTTCATTTAAGTGTAGCCCTGATGTCTCTGTGAATATCTGCCATGGAAGAGCCTTTTGAAAGCAAAGCTCTTGCTGGTCTCCTGTGCGCAAGAGTGGCCGCCAGTGGAAACAGACCTGGTGTTCTAAATCTCAGTTTCTGTTTTTTTTCTTCTTCCAGGAAAGCTGTAGACGAGCATGTGCACTTCCAGGCCTAGAAGAAAACAGCTTCCTCCAAGTGACTTGCCTCTTTGCACAAGGGGCTCAGCTTAGAGCTTCCCCTAACCCTGGCAGGTCCCCCCAATACTTCTCTTGGGAATGAAGTGGACAAGGTGAGTGAATGAGCCTCAGCTTCTCCCGTCTTTCTTTTTACAGAGTCACCCCACAGGGAGAGACGAAGGAGGCCGTAGCAGCTCAGGCCCAGGAGCCCTCCCAGCAAATGGCCTGGAGTAGAAAATTCCCCACACAATGTTGCTGTTGGCCACTCAGTGAAAAGTCCTTGGCCCTGGCAGCCACTTGTCCTGCAAATGGTGTGAATGAGGAATCCACAGATCAGCGGGAAGGAAGAACGTTTGAGTTTGAAAACGCCAAGAATCATTCCTGAGCTGGCAAGGCTGACCACCTGCATTTTAAAAATACATCGGTACTAGCCTTGAAAACAGACTTTTAGACTTCTTATTCTGTGTAATGAAAGACCTTTTTCGATAAATAGGCAACAGATCTCAGCTCACTGCAAGCTCCGCCTCCTGGGTTCACACCATTCTCCTGCCTCAGCCTCCCGAGTAGCTGGGACTACAGGCGCCCGCCACCTCGTCCGGCTAGTTTTTTGTATTTTCTAGTACAGATGGGGTTTCACTGTGTTAGCCAGGATGGTCTTGATCTCCTGACCTCGTGATCCACCCGTTTCGGCCCAGAATGATTTTTTTAAAAACAAAAATGGACATATTCCATTTTATTGATCTTTATCTAAAATAAAACTAACTGGAAAACAGGAAATATTTAATAGTGACATTTTTTTCATAGCACCAAAGGAAGAATCTATGTGTCTTCCTTTTATAGATTTTCTGTGGATGCCTTAAGAAGCATTGAACCCATTATACAGATGGGTGAATAAAACACAGTAAGCTTGAGATTTGCAAATCAGACTGGAGCCAGATAAGGATGGGGGCTGGTGCTGGCTTCAAGTCTGACTAATCTTGGGCAAGCTACTCAGCCTATTACTCACCTGACTATCTACACTGGAATAGCTCCTCCCCCAGAGACGTCTAGAAGATGATGAGATAATAGATGTAAAAACTGACAAGCCCTTTGGGAAGGATACCAGCACATGCAAGGCGTATGCTACTGAAGTTTTATCGTCCTAACAGATAAGCCCGTCCTCAACTCCAGTGAGTGACGGAGAGACACAGGCATGAGCACTGAGCCCAGACGACAGCATCTTTTCACAGCAGACCTGGACGCAGCCCCTGGGTGCGCTCAGTGATGAGCTGTCCTCTGGTTTCCCAAGACTTCAAAAATGAAACCCAGTGATCAAGAGATGTCTGGTTTTGAGCACTGCAGGAATTAAAGCCAGCACCCATTTAAAGCCAGTGAGGACAGCACTCCAAGGTTGGGGACCGTCTCAGGACACTAATCCTGGTTCCTTTTCTATTTTGCCTGGGTCCCTCCTGCCCATCCTGGGAAGCGGTGGCAGCTGTTAGGGATGTGGGGCCCCAGGTAATTGAAGGATTAGCTCATGTCTCAAATTGCATCATATTCCTCCTCTTCAGCACCATTGTTTTACCCTTACTGAGAGAGATCTATCACTTTCCCACCCCTTCTGCCATGCTAATATGTGTCTGTGTTGGAGGGCAGGGGTGTATTTAGGGAGGAAGAGAATGTTCCGCCTGGCCCTCTTTGCAGTCCCAGCAGACAGAAGGGTCAGTGGCGCCAAGCTCCCCAAGCTGACCCGTGGCCTCAAAACACTCAACAGATTCAGTCCTTGCTCCCAAACAGGCCTGGTAAGCGATGAAAAGAGTTCTGCCCAAACTCTCAGGAACCGGATTACTGTCCTTCCTGGCTCATTAGGAGCCTGGCTGCCCTCCGGCCGGCTGCGTGGGGTCCTCTGGGGGCTGCCCAGCCCAGCCTCCAGCTGCCTTTCCTGCAGGGGCCAGCACAGCCAGTTCCCCTTGGAGAACGCTCCTGGCCGCAGGCATATGTAATGGGCGGGGATTCAGGGCTTCCGAAACAGATGACTGTCAACCCCAACCCTGCCCACCCCACATCCACAGCTTCACCCCAAACTCACATGCAGAAAACCTCGAGTCCCATCTTCCTGTTCAGGTCCCTTGCCAGCCGGAGCCACTCTGGAGCCTGGCTGGACTCCAGCTCCCATGTACAAGAGGACTCAGCCAGAATGCTGCCACCCTCCTGCCTTCCCTCTTCTGCTGACCGGACGCTTCCAGGCCGGAGTATTTGAGAGAAAATTGCCTAGACAATTATAGTGTTCCTTAGAACGGCCTGCGTGGGCACACGTGCCACTTGGTTAACTAGCATGAGAGGAGGTGGCTTGGCCAGAGGAGACATTCAAGACCAACCAGAAATGTCATTTCTGCACTGTGGAAAAAAAATGCGCAATACACCTGAACTGGGCATCTCTTTCCTAACACGCCCTCAGGGTCAAGCCTCCCCTTCCCAGCCTGGCAGGGTTGCAGGGCGTCCAGAGTCCAGCCCACGCCTGCCCAGGCTCTTGGCTCTGGGTCCACTGGCTCTTTATACTCACTTCCCTGTGTCCTGGAACTGCCTGATTCTTGTAGATTACTAAAAATCCACAGCTCACTCCCTCCTGTGCCCTGACCACCTGCCCACAGCGACTGTGTCCTCCTCTGAGCCACCACCTGGCAGTTGTCCCCACACTGCTCTGGGTTTTTCTGCTATTGAGTGACTCAGCTTCTCAGCCTTCAGGCTGCTATGGGCCCTAGAAGCATGCTGGTCGATTCCGATCAACGAGCAACTGCTTTTGTTTGTTTGCTTTTTTCTACAACTGCAGCTGTGAGTGATTCGGGTGGTCTGTTGGTGGCATGTGGAGCTGGATGGGTCGAGGAGCACAGAGTGGAAAGAGGGACAATTTGCTATGAGTTGGAGATAAGAGACATGGCATACCGTGAAGCCGGTGCTGATGGAAGAAGGTGGCTTTCTTGGAAGGTCAAGACATTTGCTTGAGAACAATGTCCAGGAGGGCTAGGGAGAGTTCTTCTGGAAGTGAAGGCAGCACCTGAGGGTGGCTGAGGGAACTGGGCCGGGCTGGGAATGCCTCCAGCCCTTTGAGGAGTGATTCTATGATTAGGAGATGTTTGGCCTTGAAAATTGCAAGAATGAAATCTCTTGGTGGGAATGTGTAGCCGAAAGCCAGCACCCTGAGTGGCTCCAAGGTTTGGGGACCCTCTCAAGGCACAAATTCCAGTTCCTTTTCAATTTTGAAAATCACTGTGGGCGATTCTGGAATTCAGAAGTGTGCTGAGAGCCATGGATTTAACATGACAAGCATTTCCACCCCTTACTCACTGAGCCCACCACAGATGCTCCGGGGCCAGGGACTTACTTGGGCTTCTGCGTGTCTTCCATAGCATGCATCAATCTGCCAGGCTCTGGTTGGTGCTTAAAAAAAAGATGCAGCGAAGGAATCTGGTGTGGATGAGTGCTCTGGGCATGGACTGGAAGCCTGGCCCCTGTGTCCCTGGCAATGGGACGGTGAAGGACAGAAAGGCAGCACATCTAGTAGTGTCAGGAGCTTGGAGCAGGCATTCGGAAGCATCTGTTAAATGTTATTGACGGAGGATTGACATCACCCACACCTGCATAGCTTTTTTGGTCTTTTCTTTGGAAGTGAACAGTCACAAACAAAAACAACTTTGGTTCAGGTCATTTACAAGCCCAGATCCTCTATCCTTAGAGGTTTCCCACCAGATATACTATTTCACTATCTATGCCAGGAAAGTTACGTAAAACCATGCAGAATTTTACCTGACAATGAAATAGACCTTTTCATTAGATCCTCCACCCCACCTAAAGAAGTTACACAGGCTGAAATGAAATTGTTAAAGGAATGAACTAACTTGGAGATAGAATCATTGCCTTTGCTGAAAAACATTTTAAGAATATGGGAATATGTAGGGGTACTAGCATAATAATAAAATGTGCCCATATTATCTATAATTGTATGCTGGGCATTTAAAAATTATTTTTTTATAACTTTGCCTTTGAGATGATTTGACTACAAGTTCATGACACTTAATTTACAACTGGCTTTGATTTCTTGGCATTCATTGTGTATTAGGATACCCCACAGGGAGAAAATGTAAACTCCAAATTGCTTTAAAATATTACGATATTTTTTAGGGATATTATTCTATGACAATGAATGAAATGGACATAACGTTCCATTTTATAGATATTTTGTGAAACTTTCATTAGTCTTGATTTTCTTTGGAACAATTCATTCCTGTTCTGGGCTGAAGTATGAAAATTCCCTGCCCTGTGACCCTGGCCCAAGGCTCCTCTTGGATAAAACAGTGTTTCCTGGACCAGAGGGCAAAGTCACAGAAACACGATGTGGCGAAATCTAAATAGAAAGGTATTGATTTGTTCTTCGTTCATCAAACAGTTATTGGACTCCAGCACGTATGAGTAGCAGGGAGCCTGGCTAGCACTATACCTCCCTTCCTGCCTCTCAGAGTCAGGGCCACAGGCACACACAGAGCCAGGGAAAATGAGGGGGTAGGGAGGCTGGCCCCGAGGCTCCAGCCCCTCTCTCCCAATCCTCTCCCTGAGTGGGCGGGGGACTCTTCTGGCTCCTCCAATTTCCATCGATATCTGCCCTTGGATCTGGTTTAAACTCTAAGGTGTAAATGACTCATAATGGCTCAACATTTTGTCCCTCCCAGGAGGTACTTTTAAGTCTAAGGAATAAAGATTTAATAGTAAAACTCTGAATGCCAATCAGAGGTAAGTGAGGATTTGGAGGAAGGTCTTGAGCATTTTCCTAACACTCCTAAAATCATCCCATTCAGTTAGGGCAACAACTATCCTGATGGGTTGGGTACGATGGAAGTTAGTCAATGTTTCAAAGGATGGATGGATGCATGGGTGGATGGATGGATGGATGGATAGATTGATGGGTGGCTGGATGGATGGATAGACAGATCACCTTTATTCTAATCTCAACTGGTCTTTGAAGCTTGATTCATTTTTTGATTTCTCATGGAGCCATGCTAGGGTCGGACACATTAGGAAGTTGGCAAAAGTTTGTTGACTAAATACATTAATGAAGCGAAAATTATGTATGCAGAGATGCCTGGGATTTGGGTTACCAGTTTGGGTTCCCTTTGATTTGAGCGACACACATGCTGACAACCTGAGTCTGCAGTTAGTGGATCCTTAGCTAACTTGCTAGAGAAAAGGTCGTGGTAAAACTTGACCTTGCTCTATTCATCAACAGCATATCCTGTGAAAGTCACTACACTTCCATGAAAACCTTGGTGCTAGGCCTACGATATCTTTGCAGAGGTCTGACCTAAGCAGACTCCTTGTGTTAATAGTAACAACAATCACAGTGGTCCTGAACACAAAGGCAGCATTCATTGTGTGCTAGCTGTGGTTTTAAGCATATTACATCTATTTACTAATTTAATCCTAAAACAACTTTTGCTTTAGGTACTCCTATTAACCTCATTTTATGGATGGGAAAGAGACTGTGAGAAGTGAAATCACCCGCCCAAGGTCATACACCTGTAAGTGATGGAGGCAGGGTTTGAACCCAGCACACTGGCCTCACCTTGTGGGCTCCTACCACTACACTGTCTCATATTACTACCCTGTATCCATCTCCAGAATGAACTGGCAGCCGCAAGTTCTCCCCAAGGCCTCACTGCAGCCCTTGCATCTTGGCATCAGCTCCTTGCACTGCCCAGGTAGTGTTGTTTCTGACTCGGGGTCTGCATCTCTCTCTGCATCACTGGGTTCAGAGGCTCTGAGGAGTGAACCCGGTCCAGTGCTAGCTTCGCAGTTCATAATCCTTGAGCAAATGTTACAACTAGAGGGCTGCACAAATGCATCATTTGGTTTCAAACCATGAGTCTCTCTGAGCAGGAATTGCTGGACTGGGCCCCAGAAAGTTCCAGACCCTTTGTCTGGAGTCACAGGGTCTGTGTCCAGTGAGGTCTAGAGGTCACGTGAGGTCCAGAGAGAGAGAGAAGCACAAGGCAGCTGCTGCCTCCGAGGCCTCATAGGAACCATGCAGTGAAGGAACCAGGGTTTCTTCTTTCTCCATGGCAACTAGGAGTGCAGGTCAGCCTTGGAAAAGGATCCTCCATCTTTGGTTAAAAGAACGGTGAGCCCAGGTTTGGTAGTGATGTAGCTGTGTGAGTTGATGGATGCAAAGTTGCCTGGCTTGGTGCCTTATCCATCGCAGGTATTGCCGAAGGAGAGCTTTGGTCACCCGTGCCTGGAGAGGGCTGTTGCGGTTTGTGGGTTGAGACCTTCTGGATTCCTGGCATTGACAATGGCACTATGTGGGGTGGGGACCTTCTTGTTGGAGGAGTCTCCTTCCCTCCCTGCTGGTGACATAGGCAGGAAAAGAAGCAGGAACTAAGCCAATTGCAATAAAGAAAGAAAGAAGCAGCTTCAGAGCTTCCCTTGCCCTGTAAGGAGCGAAGGGGGACAGGGCCAGATACGGATCCACTATAGGGATGGGCAGTCTCCGCCCTTCACTGAGGAGGACGCAGGGCTTCCGGCCCCACAGTGGGGCAGGGATACAGGAACCTAGACTCATGCTCAGACATGCTCTGGATTTAGAACTGTAGGCCTTGGGGCCGTTTTTAAAAAATAGACCCTTTCCTTAGGGAAATCCCACAAAACTGCCCCAAAGATGAGTGAGGTAGGAAGAGTGTGAGCCCCGTTGGTGCTTCAGAGCCAGATGGGCCATGTGGATGCCAGTGCAGAAGGTGATCCTGCCCTTGGGTTGGATGGTGTGTAGCTTGGGCAGGATACAGCCAGTGTCTGGAGTGAGTGTGGTCAGCACTTCACAGTCATTAGCCAGTGTGATGAGGGCCATGTTGTTCTCAGGGTTGCTGCGGGTTTTGTTTATTTGATTTTATTTTTGAGACTGAGTCTTGCTCTGTCACCTAGGCCGGTATGCAATGGTGCGATCTTGGTTCACTGCAACCTCTGGCTCCTGGGTTCAAGTGATTCTCCTGCCTAAGCCTCCCAAGTAGCTGGGACTACAGGCACCCGCCACCACACCAGGCTAATTTTTGTATTTTTAGTAGAGATAGGGTTTCACCATGTTGGTCAGGCTGGTCTCGAACTCCTGACCTCATGATCTGCCCACCTCGGCCTCCCAAAGTGCTTGGATTACAGGCGTGAGCCACCGCGCCCAGCCTGCTGCAGGTTTTGAATGACATACTATGTTGACAGCGTCCTGCTGGGCCTGCAGCCGGGTGGGTAAAAAGTCCCCATTCCACACATACTCAGTGTTGTCCACACACACCATAGTGCTTTCCAACACCATCCTGCCACCTTCCTCCCTCTCATTTCTTGAAATAATCCTTCATGCATAATTTGGGTTAATAGTGCCTCATAGTCTACTTAGAAAGAATCAGATAGAATTTTGTTTAGTAAGGAAATTTCCAAATAGAGAATAGAAAAGTTAACTGATGGCAACGTATTAATAGAGAAGATCAGTGAGGAAATGAATTAAAGAGGTTCCTTTTACACTTTTCTTCTCTGAGGCTAGGTACACCTTAGCTCTCAGGTTGCAGCTTCTTTGGTGCTGTCAGAGCACAGTTGGTATGAAATGGGAAGTTTCTGAAAGTCAGATGACACATTTGTGAAACGCAGCCTCACTGTCATCTACCTGGAGCCCATAATTCAGCTGACAACAATCTCAGCAACAGGCATTTCAATGTGGTCCTGCATTAGCTAATTGCTGGTGTATACTCAGGACACTGGAAGATTTAACCTTTTGGATGAGACAGACACCAGTAACTTCCCAGCTGAGCTTCCCAGGAATGAACTGATGAGAAGTGACATCCAAAAAACTATGTCTTAAAATATAAAGAGATAAAATGAATGAAGTAGAGACTCAAACAGGTATTTGCACACCCACATTCATAGCAACATTATTTACAATAGTCAAGAGGTGGCAGCAGTCCAGGTGTGCACTGAGAGATGGATGGATAAACAAAATATGCTGTAACCACACAATGCAACATCCAGCCTGAACAAGGAAGTTCTGGCACATGCTCCAACACTGATGAACCTTCAGGATGTTATGTTAAGTGAAATATGCCCATTGCAAAAAGACAAATACTGTGATTCCACTTCCTTCCTTCCTTCCTTCCTTTCTTTCTTTCTTTCTTTCTTTCTTTCTTTCTTTCTTTCTTTCTTTCTTTCTTTCTTTCTTTCTTTCTTTCTTTCTTTTTCTTTCTTTCTCTTTCTCTTTCTTTCTCTTCTCTTTCTTTCTTTTCTTTCCCTCCCTCCCTCTCTCTCTCTTTCATTCTTTCCCTCCCTCCCTCCTTCCCTCCCTCTCTCCCTCCCCCCTTCCTTCCTTCCTTCCTTCCTTCCCTCC